>NC_091190.1:7735385-8047885 GCF_040958095.1 Procambarus clarkii | reverse complement strand
CCGGTGTTGAGGGGTAATGTTAGGCTTTAGCTCCGATGTTGAGGGGTAATATTAGGCTTCAGCTCTGGTGTTGAGGGATAATATTAGGCTTCAGCTCCGATGTTGAGGGGTAATATTAGGCTTCAGCTCCGATGTTGAGGGATAATGTTAGGCTTCAGCTCCGATGTTGAGGGGTAATGTTAGGTTTCAGCTCCGATGTTGAGGGGTAATATTAGGCTTCAGCTCCGATGTTGAGGGGTAATATTAGGCTTCAGCTCCGATGTTGAGGGGTAATGTTAGGCTTCAGCTCCGGTGTTGAGGGGTAATGTTAGGCTTCAGCTCCGATGTTGAGGGATAATGTTAGGCTTCAGCTCCGGTGTTGAGGGGTAATGTTAGGCTTCAGCTCCGGTGTTGAGGGGTAATGTTAGGCTTCAGCATCGGAGTTGAGGGGTAATGTTAGGCTTCAGCTCCGATGTTGAGGGATAATGTTAGGCTTCAGCTCCGGTTTTGAGGGGTAAAGTTAGGCTTCAGCTCCGATGTTAAGGGGTAATGTTAGGCTTCAGCTCCGGTGTTGAGGGGTAATGTTAGGCTTCAGCTCCGATGTTGAGGGATAATGTTAGGCTTCAGCTCCGGTGTTGAGGGGTAATGTTAGGCTTCAGCTCCGATGTTAAGGGGTAATATTAGGCTTCAGCTCCGGTGTTGAGGGGTAATGTTAGGCTTCAGCTCCGATGTTGAGAGGTAATGTTAGGCTTCAGCTCCGATGTTGAGGGGTAATATTAGGCTTCAGCTCCGATGTTGAGGGGTAATGTTAGGCTTCAGCTCCGATGTTGAGGGGTAATATTAGGCTTCAGCTCCGGTGTTGAGGGGTAATGTTAGGCTTCAGCTCCGATGTTGAGGGGTAATATTAGGCTTCATCTCCGGTGTTGAGGGATAATATTAGGCTTCAGCTCCGATGTTGAGGGGTAATATTAGGCTTCAGCTCCGATGTTGAGGGGTAATATTAGGCTTCAGCTCCGGTGTTGAGGGATAATATTAGGCTTCAGCTCCGGTGTTGAGGGGTAATGTTAGGCTTCAGCACCGATGTTGAGGGGTAATATTAGGCTTCAGCTCTGGTGTTGAGGGATAATATTAGGCTTCAGCTCCGATGTTGAGGGGTAATATTAGGCTTCAGCTCCAATGTTGAGGGATAATATTAAGCTTCAGCTCCGATGTTGTGGGGTAATATTAGGCATCAGCTCCGATGTTGAGGGGTAATATTAGGCTTCAGCTCCGATGTTGAGGGGTAATATTAGGCTTCTGCTCCGATGTTGAGGGGTAATGTTAGTTTTCAGCTCCGATGTTGAGGGGTAATATTAGGCTTCAGCTCCGGTGTTGAGGGGTAATGTTAGGCTTCAGCTCCGATGTTGAGGGGTAATATTAGGCTTCAGCTCCGATGTTGAGGGGTAATATTAGGCTTCAGCTCCGATGTTGAGGGATAATATTAAGCTTCAGCTCCGATGTTGTGGGGTAATATTAGGCTTCAGCTCCGATGTTGAGGGGTAATATTAGGCTTCAGCTCCGATGTTGAGGGGTAATATTAGGCTTCAGCTCCGATGTTGAGGGGTAATGTTAGGCTTCAGCTCCGGTGTTGAGGGGTAATATTAGGCTTCAGCTCCGATGTTGATGGGTAATGTTAGGCTTCAGCTCCGATGTTGAGGGATAATATTAGGCTTCAGCTCCGGTGTTGAGGGGTAATGTTAGGCTTCAGCTCCGATGTTGAGAGGTAATGTTAGGCTTCAGCTCCGATGTTGAGGGGTAATATTAGGCTTCTGCTCCGATGTTGAGGGGTAATGGTAGTTTTCAGCTCCGATGTTGAGGGGTAATATTAGGCTTCAGCTCCGGTGTTGAGGGGTAATGTTAGGCTTCAGCTCCGATGTTGAGGGGTAATATTAGGCTTCAGCTCCGATGTTGAGGGGTAATATTAGGCTTCAGCTCCGATGTTGAGGGGTAATATTAGGCTTCAGCTCCGGTGTTGAGGGATAATATTAGGCTTCAGCTCCGGTGTTGAGGGGTAATGTTAGGCTTCAGCTCCGATGTTGAGGGGTAATATTAGGCTTCAGCTCCGATGTTGAGGGATAATATTAAGCTTCAGCTCCGATGTTGTGGGGTAATATTAGGCTTCAGCTCCGATGTTGAGGGGTAATATTAGGCTTCAGCTCCGATGTTGAGGGATAATATTAAGCTTCAGCTCCGATGTTTAGGGGTAATATTAGGCTTCAGCTTCGATGTTGAGGGGTAATGTAAGGCTTCAGCTCCTATGTTGAGGGATAATATTAAGCTTCAGCTCCGATGTTGAGGTGTAATATTAGGCTTCAGCTCCGATGTTGAGGGGTAATGTTAGGCTTCAGCTCCGATGTTGAGGGGTAATGTTAGGCTTCAGCTCCGATGTTGAGGGGTAATGTTAGGCTTCAGCTCCGATGTTGTGGGGTAATATTAGGCTTCAGCTCCGATGTTGAGGGGTAATATTAGGCTTCAGCTCCGATGTTGAGGGGTAATGTTAGGCTTCAGCTCCGGTGTTGAGGGGTAATGTTAGGCTTCAGCTCCGATGTTGAGCGATAATGTTAGGCTTCAGCTCCGGTGTTGAGGGGTAATGTTAGGCTTCAGCTCCGGTGTTGAGGGGTAATGTTAGGCTTCAGCATCGGAGTTGAGGGGTAATGTTAGGCTTCAGCTCCAATGTTGAGGGATAATGTTAGGCTTCAGCTCCGGTGTTGAGGGGTAAAGTTAGTCTTCACCTCCGATGTTAAGGGGTAATGTTAGGCTTCAGCTCCGGTGTTGAGGGGTAATGTTAGGCTTCAGCTCCGATGTTGAGGGATAATGTTAGGCATCTGCTCCGGTGTTGAGGGGTAATGTTAGGCTTCAGCTCCGATGTTGAGAGGTAATGTTAGGCTTCAGCTCCGATGTTGAGGGGTAATATTAGGCTTCAGCTCCGATGTTGAGGGGTAATGTTAGGCTTCAGCTCCGATGTTGAGGGGTAATATTAGGCTTCAGCTCCGGTGTTGAGGGGTAATGTTAGGCTTCAGCTCCGATGTTGATGGGTAATATTAGGCTTCATCTCCGGTGTTGAGGGATAATATTAGGCTTCAGCTCCGATGTTGAGGGGTAATATTAGGCTTCAGCTCCGATGTTGAGGGGTAATATTAGGCTTCAGCTCCGGTGTTGAGGGATAATATTAGGCTTCAGCTCCGGTGTTGAGGGGTAATGTTAGGCTTCAGCACCGATGTTGAGGGGTAATATTAGGCTTCAGCTCTGGTGTTGAGGGATAATATTAGGCTTCAGCTCCGATGTTGAGGGGTAATATTAGGCTTCAGCTCCAATGTTGAGGGATAATATTAAGCTTCAGCTCCGATGTTGTGGGGTAATATTAGGCTTCAGCTCCGATGTTGAGGGGTAATATTAGGCTTCAGCTCCGATGTTGAGGGGTAATATTAGGCTTCTGCTCCGATGTTGAGGGGTAATGTTAGTTTTCAGCTCCGATGTTGAGGGGTAATATTAGGCTTCAGCTCCGGTGTTGAGGGGTAATGTTAGGCTTCAGCTCCGATGTTGAGGGGTAATATTAGGCTTCAGCTCCGATGTTGAGGGGTAATATTAGGCTTCAGCTCCGATGTTGAGGGGTAATATTAGGCTTCAGCTCAGATGTTGAGGGATAATATTAAGCTTCAGCTCCGATGTTGTGTGGTAATATTCGGCTTCAGCTCCGATGTTGAGGGGTAATATTAGGCTTCAGCTCCGATGTTGAGGGATAATATTAAGCTTCAGCTCCGATGTTGAGGGGTAATATTAGGCATCAGCTTCGATGTTGAGGGGTAATATTAGGCATCAGCTTCGATGTTGAGGGGTAATGTAAGGCTTCAGCTCCTATGTTGAGGGATAATATTAAGCTTCAGCTCCGATGTTGAGGGGTAATATTAGGCTTCAGCTCCGGTGTTGAGGGGTAATGTTAGGCTTCAGCTCCGATGTTGAGGGGTAATATTAGGCTTCATCTCCGGTGTTGAGGGATAATATTATGCTTCAGCTCCGATGTTGAGGGGTAATATTAGGCTTCAGCTCCGATGTTGAGGGGTAATATTAGGCTTCAGCTCCGGTGTTGAGGGATAATATTAGGCTTCAGCTCCGGTGTTGAGGGGTAATGTTAGGCTTTAGCTCCGATGTTGAGGGGTAATATTAGGCTTCAGCTCTGGTGTTGAGGGATAATATTAGGCTTCAGCTCCGATGTTGAGGGGTAATATTAGGCTTCAGCTCCGATGTTGAGGGATAATGTTAGGCTTCAGCTCCGATGTTGAGGGGTAATGTTAGGTTTCAGCTCCGATGTTGAGGGGTAATATTAGGCTTCAGCTCCGATGTTGAGGGGTAATATTAGGCTTCAGCTCCGGTGTTGAGGGGTAATGTTAGGCTTCAGCTCCGATGTTGAGGGATAATGTTAGGCTTCAGCTCCGGTGTTGAGGGGTAATGTTAGGCTTCAGCTCCGGTGTTGAGGGGTAATGTTAGGCTTCAGCATCGGAGTTGAGGGGTAATGTTAGGCTTCAGCTCCGATGTTGAGGGATAATGTTAGGCTTCAGCTCCGGTTTTGAGGGGTAAAGTTAGGCTTCAGCTCCGATGTTAAGGGGTAATGTTAGGCTTCAGCTCCGGTGTTGAGGGGTAATGTTAGGCTTCAGCTCCGATGTTGAGGGATAATGTTAGGCTTCAGCTCCGGTGTTGAGGGGTAATGTTAGGCTTCAGCTCCGATGTTAAGGGGTAATATTAGGCTTCAGCTCCGGTGTTGAGGGGTAATGTTAGGCTTCAGCTCCGATGTTGAGAGGTAATGTTAGGCTTCAGCTCCGATGTTGAGGGGTAATATTAGGCTTCAGCTCCGATGTTGAGGGGTAATGTTAGGCTTCAGCTCCGATGTTGAGGGGTAATATTAGGCTTCAGCTCCGGTGTTGAGGGGTAATGTTAGGCTTCAGCTCCGATGTTGAGGGGTAATATTAGGCTTCATCTCCGGTGTTGAGGGATAATATTAGGCTTCAGCTCCGATGTTGAGGGGTAATATTAGGCTTCAGCTCCGATGTTGAGGGGTAATATTAGGCTTCAGCTCCGGTGTTGAGGGATAATATTAGGCTTCAGCTCCGGTGTTGAGGGGTAATGTTAGGCTTCAGCACCGATGTTGAGGGGTAATATTAGGCTTCAGCTCTGGTGTTGAGGGATAATATTAGGCTTCAGCTCCGATGTTGAGGGGTAATATTAGGCTTCAGCTCCAATGTTGAGGGATAATATTAAGCTTCAGCTCCGATGTTGTGGGGTAATATTAGGCATCAGCTCCGATGTTGAGGGGTAATATTAGGCTTCAGCTCCGATGTTGAGGGGTAATATTAGGCTTCTGCTCCGATGTTGAGGGGTAATGTTAGTTTTCAGCTCCGATGTTGAGGGGTAATATTAGGCTTCAGCTCCGGTGTTGAGGGGTAATGTTAGGCTTCAGCTCCGATGTTGAGGGGTAATATTAGGCTTCAGCTCCGATGTTGAGGGGTAATATTAGGCTTCAGCTCCGATGTTGAGGGGTAATATTAGGCTTCAGCTCCGATGTTGAGGGATAATATTAAGCTTCAGCTCCGATGTTGTGTGGTAATATTCGGCTTCAGCTCCGATGTTGAGGGGTAATATTAGGCTTCAGCTCCGATGTTGAGGGATAATATTAAGCTTCAGCTCCGATGTTGAGGGGTAATATTAGGCATCAGCTTCGATGTTGAGGGGTAATATTAGGCATCAGCTTCGATGTTGAGGGGTAATGTAAGGCTTCAGCTCCTATGTTGAGGGATAATATTAAGCTTCAGCTCCGATGTTGAGGGGTAATATTAGGCTTCAGCTCCGATGTTGAGGGTTAATGTTAGGCTTCAGCTCCGATGTTGAGGGGTAATGTTAGGCTTCAGCTCTGATGTTGAGGGGTAATATTAGGCTTCAGCTCTGGTGTTGAGGGGTAATGTTAGGCTTCAGCTCCGATGTTGAGGGGTAATATTAGGCTTCAGCTCCGATGTTGAGGGGTAATGTTAGGCTTCAGCTCCGATGTTGAGGGGTAATGTTAGGCTTCAGCTCCGATGTTGAGGGGTAATGTTAGGCTTCAGCTCCGATGTAGAGGGGTAATATTAGGCTTCAGCTCTGGTGTTGAGGGATAATATTAGGCTTCAGCTCCGATGTTGAGGGGTAATATTAGGCTTCAGCTCCGATGTTGAGGGATAATATTAAGCTTCAGCTCCGATGTTGTGGGGTAATATTAGGCTTCAGCTCCGATGTTGAGGGGTAATATTAGGCTTCAGCTCCGATGTTGAGGGGTAATATTAGGCTTCAGCTCCGATGTTGAGGGGTAATGTTAGGCTTCAGCTCCGGTGTTGAGGGGTAATATTAGGCTTCAGCTCCGATGTTGATGGGTAATGTTAGGCTTCAGCTCCGATGTTGAGGGATAATATTAGGCTTCAGCTCCGGTGTTGAGGGGTAATGTTAGGCTTCAGCTCCGATGTTGAGAGGTAATGTTAGGCTTCAGCTCCGATGTTGAGGGGTAATATTAGGCTTCTGCTCCGATGTTGAGGGGTAATGGTAGTTTTCAGCTCCGATGTTGAGGGGTAATATTAGGCTTCAGCTCCGGTGTTGAGGGGTAATGTTAGGCTTCAGCTCCGATGTTGAGGGGTAATATTAGGCTTCAGCTCCGATGTTGAGGGGTAATATTAGGCTTCAGCTCCGATGTTGAGGGGTAATATTAGGCTTCAGCTCCGGTGTTGAGGGATAATATTAGGCTTCAGCTCCGGTGTTGAGGGGTAATGTTAGGCTTCAGCTCCGATGTTGAGGGGTAATATTAGGCTTCAGCTCCGATGTTGAGGGATAATATTAAGCTTCAGCTCCGATGTTGTGGGGTAATATTAGGCTTCAGCTCCGATGTTGAGGGGTAATATTAGGCTTCAGCTCCGATGTTGAGGGATAATATTAAGCTTCAGCTCCGATGTTTAGGGGTAATATTAGGCTTCAGCTTCGATGTTGAGGGGTAATGTAAGGCTTCAGCTCCTATGTTGAGGGATAATATTAAGCTTCAGCTCCGATGTTGAGGTGTAATATTAGGCTTCAGCTCCGATGTTGAGGGGTAATGTTAGGCTTCAGCTCCGATGTTGAGGGGTAATGTTAGGCTTCAGCTCCGATGTTGAGGGGTAATGTTAGGCTTCAGCTCCGATGTTGAGGGGTAATATTAGGCTTCAGCTCCGATGTTGAGGGGTAATATTAGGCTTCAGCTCCGATGTTGAGGGGTAATGTTAGGCTTCAGCTCCGGTGTTGAGGGGTAATGTTAGGCTTCAGCTCCGATGTTGAGCGATAATGTTAGGCTTCAGCTCCGGTGTTGAGGGGTAATGTTAGGCTTCAGCTCCGGTGTTGAGGGGTAATGTTAGGCTTCAGCATCGGAGTTGAGGGGTAATGTTAGGCTTCAGCTCCAATGTTGAGGGATAATGTTAGGCTTCAGCTCCGGTGTTGAGGGGTAAAGTTAGTCTTCACCTCCGATGTTAAGGGGTAATGTTAGGCTTCAGCTCCGGTGTTGAGGGGTAATGTTAGGCTTCAGCTCCGATGTTGAGGGATAATGTTAGGCATCTGCTCCGGTGTTGAGGGGTAATGTTAGGCTTCAGCTCCGATGTTGAGAGGTAATGTTAGGCTTCAGCTCCGATGTTGAGGGGTAATATTAGGCTTCAGCTCCGATGTTGAGGGGTAATGTTAGGCTTCAGCTCCGATGTTGAGGGGTAATATTAGGCTTCAGCTCCGGTGTTGAGGGGTAATGTTAGGCTTCAGCTCCGATGTTGATGGGTAATATTAGGCTTCATCTCCGGTGTTGAGGGATAATATTAGGCTTCAGCTCCGATGTTGAGGGGTAATATTAGGCTTCAGCTCCGATGTTGAGGGGTAATATTAGGCTTCAGCTCCGGTGTTGAGGGATAATATTAGGCTTCAGCTCCGGTGTTGAGGGGTAATGTTAGGCTTCAGCACCGATGTTGAGGGGTAATATTAGGCTTCAGCTCTGGTGTTGAGGGATAATATTAGGCTTCAGCTCCGATGTTGAGGGGTAATATTAGGCTTCAGCTCCAATGTTGAGGGATAATATTAAGCTTCAGCTCCGATGTTGTGGGGTAATATTAGGCTTCAGCTCCGATGTTGAGGGGTAATATTAGGCTTCAGCTCCGATGTTGAGGGGTAATATTAGGCTTCTGCTCCGATGTTGAGGGGTAATGTTAGTTTTCAGCTCCGATGTTGAGGGGTAATATTAGGCTTCAGCTCCGGTGTTGAGGGGTAATGTTAGGCTTCAGCTCCGATGTTGAGGGGTAATATTAGGCTTCAGCTCCGATGTTGAGGGGTAATATTAGGCTTCAGCTCCGATGTTGAGGGGTAATATTAGGCTTCAGCTCAGATGTTGAGGGATAATATTAAGCTTCAGCTCCGATGTTGTGTGGTAATATTCGGCTTCAGCTCCGATGTTGAGGGGTAATATTAGGCTTCAGCTCCGATGTTGAGGGATAATATTAAGCTTCAGCTCCGATGTTGAGGGGTAATATTAGGCATCAGCTTCGATGTTGAGGGGTAATATTAGGCATCAGCTTCGATGTTGAGGGGTAATGTAAGGCTTCAGCTCCTATGTTGAGGGATAATATTAAGCTTCAGCTCCGATGTTGAGGGGTAATATTAGGCTTCAGCTCCGGTGTTGAGGGGTAATGTTAGGCTTCAGCTCCGATGTTGAGGGGTAATATTAGGCTTCATCTCCGGTGTTGAGGGATAATATTATGCTTCAGCTCCGATGTTGAGGGGTAATATTAGGCTTCAGCTCCGATGTTGAGGGGTAATATTAGGCTTCAGCTCCGGTGTTGAGGGATAATATTAGGCTTCAGCTCCGGTGTTGAGGGGTAATGTTAGGCTTTAGCTCCGATGTTGAGGGGTAATATTAGGCTTCAGCTCTGGTGTTGAGGGATAATATTAGGCTTCAGCTCCGATGTTGAGGGGTAATATTAGGCTTCAGCTCCGATGTTGAGGGATAATGTTAGGCTTCAGCTCCGATGTTGAGGGGTAATGTTAGGTTTCAGCTCCGATGTTGAGGGGTAATATTAGGCTTCAGCTCCGATGTTGAGGGGTAATATTAGGCTTCAGCTCCGATGTTGAGGGGTAATGTTAGGCTTCAGCTCCGGTGTTGAGGGGTAATGTTAGGCTTCAGCTCCGATGTTGAGGGATAATGTTAGGCTTCAGCTCCGGTGTTGAGGGGTAATGTTAGGCTTCAGCTCCGGTGTTGAGGGGTAATGTTAGGCTTCAGCATCGGAGTTGAGGGGTAATGTTAGGCTTCAGCTCCGATGTTGAGGGATAATGTTAGGCTTCAGCTCCGGTTTTGAGGGGTAAAGTTAGGCTTCAGCTCCGATGTTAAGGGGTAATGTTAGGCTTCAGCTCCGGTGTTGAGGGGTAATGTTAGGCTTCAGCTCCGATGTTGAGGGATAATGTTAGGCTTCAGCTCCGGTGTTGAGGGGTAATGTTAGGCTTCAGCTCCGATGTTAAGGGGTAATATTAGGCTTCAGCTCCGGTGTTGAGGGGTAATGTTAGGCTTCAGCTCCGATGTTGAGAGGTAATGTTAGGCTTCAGCTCCGATGTTGAGGGGTAATATTAGGCTTCAGCTCCGATGTTGAGGGGTAATGTTAGGCTTCAGCTCCGATGTTGAGGGGTAATATTAGGCTTCAGCTCCGGTGTTGAGGGGTAATGTTAGGCTTCAGCTCCGATGTTGAGGGGTAATATTAGGCTTCATCTCCGGTGTTGAGGGATAATATTAGGCTTCAGCTCCGATGTTGAGGGGTAATATTAGGCTTCAGCTCCGATGTTGAGGGGTAATATTAGGCTTCAGCTCCGGTGTTGAGGGATAATATTAGGCTTCAGCTCCGGTGTTGAGGGGTAATGTTAGGCTTCAGCACCGATGTTGAGGGGTAATATTAGGCTTCAGCTCTGGTGTTGAGGGATAATATTAGGCTTCAGCTCCGATGTTGAGGGGTAATATTAGGCTTCAGCTCCAATGTTGAGGGATAATATTAGGCTTCAGCTCCGATGTTGTGGGGTAATATTAGGCATCAGCTCCGATGTTGAGGGGTAATATTAGGCTTCAGCTCCGATGTTGAGGGGTAATATTAGGCTTCTGCTCCGATGTTGAGGGGTAATGTTAGTTTTCAGCTCCGATGTTGAGGGGTAATATTAGGCTTCAGCTCCGGTGTTGAGGGGTAATGTTAGGCTTCAGCTCCGATGTTGAGGGGTAATATTAGGCTTCAGCTCCGATGTTGAGGGGTAATATTAGGCTTCAGCTCCGATGTTGAGGGGTAATATTAGGCTTCAGCTCCGATGTTGAGGGATAATATTAAGCTTCAGCTCCGATGTTGTGTGGTAATATTCGGCTTCAGCTCCGATGTTGAGGGGTAATATTAGGCTTCAGCTCCGATGTTGAGGGATAATATTAAGCTTCAGCTCCGATGTTGAGGGGTAATATTAGGCATCAGCTTCGATGTTGAGGGGTAATATTAGGCATCAGCTTCGATGTTGAGGGGTAATGTAAGGCTTCAGCTCCTATGTTGAGGGATAATATTAAGCTTCAGCTCCGATGTTGAGGGGTAATATTAGGCTTCAGCTCCGATGTTGAGGGTTAATGTTAGGCTTCAGCTCCGATGTTGAGGGGTAATGTTGGGCTTCAGCTCTGATGTTGAGGGGTAATATTAGGCTTCAGCTCTGGTGTTGAGGGGTAATGTTAGGCTTCAGCTCCGATGTTGAGGGGTAATATTAGGCTTCAGCTCCGATGTTGAGGGGTAATGTTAGGCTTCAGCTCCGATGTTGAGGGGTAATGTTAGGCTTCAGCTCCGATGTTGAGGGGTAATGTTAGGCTTCAGCTCCGATGTAGAGGGGTAATATTAGGCTTCAGCTCTGGTGTTGAGGGATAATATTAGGCTTCAGCTCCGATGTTGAGGGGTAATATTAGGCTTCAGCTCCGATGTTGAGGGATAATATTAAGCTTCAGCTCCGATGTTGTGGGGTAATATTAGGCTTCAGCTCCGATGTTGAGGGGTAATATTAGGCTTCAGCTCCGATGTTGAGGGGTAATATTAGGCTTCAGCTCCGATGTTGAGGGGTAATGTTAGGCTTCAGCTCCGGTGTTGAGGGGTAATATTAGGCTTCAGCTCCGATGTTGATGGGTAATGTTAGGCTTCAGCTCCGATGTTGAGGGATAATATTAGGCTTCAGCTCCGGTGTTGAGGGGTAATGTTAGGCTTCAGCTCCGATGTTGAGAGGTAATGTTAGGCTTCAGCTCCGATGTTGAGGGGTAATATTAGGCTTCTGCTCCGATGTTGAGGGGTAATGGTAGTTTTCAGCTCCGATGTTGAGGGGTAATATTAGGCTTCAGCTCCGGTGTTGAGGGGTAATGTTAGGCTTCAGCTCCGATGTTGAGGGGTAATATTAGGCTTCAGCTCCGATGTTGAGGGGTAATATTAGGCTTCAGCTCCGATGTTGAGGGGTAATATTAGGCTTCAGCTCCGGTGTTGAGGGATAATATTAGGCTTCAGCTCCGGTGTTGAGGGGTAATGTTAGGCTTCAGCTCCGATGTTGAGGGGTAATATTAGGCTTCAGCTCCGATGTTGAGGGATAATATTAAGCTTCAGCTCCGATGTTGTGGGGTAATATTAGGCTTCAGCTCCGATGTTGAGGGGTAATATTAGGCTTCAGCTCCGATGTTGAGGGATAATATTAAGCTTCAGCTCCGATGTTTAGGGGTAATATTAGGCTTCAGCTTCGATGTTGAGGGGTAATGTAAGGCTTCAGCTCCTATGTTGAGGGATAATATTAAGCTTCAGCTCCGATGTTGAGGTGTAATATTAGGCTTCAGCTCCGATGTTGAGGGGTAATGTTAGGCTTCAGCTCCGATGTTGAGGGGTAATGTTAGGCTTCAGCTCCGATGTTGAGGGGTAATGTTAGGCTTCAGCTCCGATGTTGAGGGGTAATATTAGGCTTCAGCTCCGATGTTGAGGGGTAATATTAGGCTTCAGCTCCGATGTTGAGGGGTAATGTTAGGCTTCAGCTCCGGTGTTGAGGGGTAATGTTAGGCTTCAGCTCCGATGTTGAGCGATAATGTTAGGCTTCAGCTCCGGTGTTGAGGGGTAATGTTAGGCTTCAGCTCCGGTGTTGAGGGGTAATGTTAGGCTTCAGCATCGGAGTTGAGGGGTAATGTTAGGCTTCAGCTCCAATGTTGAGGGATAATGTTAGGCTTCAGCTCCGGTGTTGAGGGGTAAAGTTAGTCTTCACCTCCGATGTTAAGGGGTAATGTTAGGCTTCAGCTCCGGTGTTGAGGGGTAATGTTAGGCTTCAGCTCCGATGTTGAGGGATAATGTTAGGCATCTGCTCCGGTGTTGAGGGGTAATGTTAGGCTTCAGCTCCGATGTTAAGGGGAAATATTAGGCTTCAGCTCCGGTGTTACGGGGGTAATGTTAGGCTTCAGCTCCGATGTTGAGGGGTAATATTAGGCTTCAGCTCTGATGTTGAGGGGTAATATTAGGCTTCAGCTCCGGTGTTGAGGGGTAATATTAGGCTTCAGCTCCGATGTTGAGGGGTAATATTAGGCTTCAGCTCCGATGTTGAGGAATAATGTTAGGCTTCAGCTCCGATGTTGAGGGGTAATATTAGGCTTCAGCTCCGGTGTTGAGGGATAATATTAGGCTTCAGCTCCGATGTTGAGGGGTAATATTAGGCTTCAGCTCCGATGTTGAGGGATAATATTAGGCTTCAGCTCCGATGTTGAGGGGTAATATTAGGCTTCAGCTCCGATGTTGAGGGGTAATGTTAGGCTTCAGCTCCGGTGTTGAGGAGTAATATTAGGCTTTAGCTCCGATGTTGATGGGTTATGTTAGGCTTCAGCTCCGATGTTGAGGGATAATATTAGGCTTCAGCTCCGGTGTTGAGGGGTAATGTTAGGCTTCAGCTCCGATGTTGAGAGGTAATGTTAGGCTTCAGCTCCGATGTTGAGGGGTAATATTAGGCTTCAGCTCCGGTGTTGAGGGGTAATGTTAGGCTTCAGCTCCGATGTTGAGGGGTAATATTAGGCTTCAGCTCCGGTGTTGAGGGATAATATTAGGCTTCAGCTCTGATGTTGAGAGGTAATATTAGGCTTCAGCTCTGATGTTGAGGGATAATATTATGCTTCAGTTCCGATGTTGAGGAGTAATATTAGGCTTCAGCTCCGATGTTGAGGGGTAATGTTAGGCTTCATCTCCGGTGTTGAGGGATAATATTAGGCTTAAGCTCCGGTGTTGAGGGATAATATTAGGCTTCAGCTCCGGTGTTGAGGGGTAATGTTAGGCTTCAGCTCCGATGTTGAGGGGTAATATTAGGCTTCAGCTCCGGTGTTGAGGGATAATATTAGGCTTCAGCTCCGATGTTGAGGGGTAATATTAGGCTTCAGCTCCGATGTTGAGGGATAATATTAAGCTTCAGCTCCGATGTTGTGGGGTAATATTAGGCTTCAGCTCCGATGTTGAGGGGTAATATTAGGCTTCAGCTCCGATGTTGAGGGATAATATTAAGCTTCAGCTCCGATGTTGAGGGGTAATATTAGGCTTCAGCTTCGATATTGAGGGGTAATGTAAGGCTTCAGCTCCGATGTTGAGGGATAATATTAAGCTTCTGCTCCGATGTTGAGGGGTAATATTAGGCTTCAGCTCCGATGTTGAGGGGTAATGTTAGGCTTCAGCTCCGATGTTGAGGGGTAATATTAGGCTTCAGCTCCGATGTTGAGGGGTAATGTTAGGCTTCAGCTCCGATGTTGAGGGGTAATGTTAGGCTTCAGCTCCGATGTTGAAGGGTAATGTTAGGCTTCAGCTCCGATGTTGAGGGGTAATATTAGGCTTCAGCTCTGATGTTGAGGGGTAATATTAGGCTTCAGCTCCGATGTTGAGGGGTAATGTTAGGCTTCAGCTCCGATGTTGAGGGGTAATATTAGGCTTCAGCTCCGATGTTGAGGGGTAATGTTAGGCTTCAGCTCCGATGTTGAGAGGTAATGTTAGGCTTCAGCTCCGATGTTGAAGGGTAATGTTAGGCTTCAGCTCCGATGTTGAGGGGTAATATTAGGCTTCAGCTCCGATGTTGAGGGGTAATATTAGGCTTCAGCTCCGATGTTGAGGGGTAATGTTAGGCTTCAGCTCCGGTGTTGAGGGGTAATGTTAGGCTTCAGCTCCGATGTTGAGGGATAATGTTAGGCTTCAGCTCCGGTGTTGAGGGGTAATGTTAGGCTTCAGCTCCGGTGTTGAGGGGTAATGTTAGGCTTCAGCTCCGGAGTTGAGGGGTAATGTTAGGCTTCAGCTCCGAAGTTGATGGATAATGTTAGGCTTCAGCTCCGGTGTTGAGGGGTAAAGTTAGGCTTCAGCTCCGATGTTAAGGGGTAATGTTAGGCTTCAGCTCCGGTGTTGAGGGGTAATGTTAGGCTTCAGCTCCGATGTTGAGGGATAATGTTAGGCTTCAGCTCCGGTGTTGAGGGGTAATGTTAGGCTTCAGCTCCGATGTTGAGGGGTAATGTTAGGCTTCAGCTCCGGTGTTGAGGGGTAATGTTAGGCTTCAACTCCGATGTTGAAGGATAATGTTAGGCTTCAGCTCCGGTGTTCAGGGGTAATGTTAGGCTTCAGCTCCGATGTTGAGGGGTAATGTTAGGCTTCAGCTCCGATTTCGAGGGGTAATGTTAGGCTTCAGCTCCGATGTTGAGGGATAATGTTAGGCTTCAGCTCCGATGTTGAGGGATAATGTTAGGCTTAAGCTCCGATGTTGAGGGGTAATATTAGGCTTCAGCTCCGATGTTGAGGGGTAATGTTAGGCTTCAGCTCCGATGTTGAGGGGTAATGTTAGGCTTCAGCTCCGATGTTTAGGGGTAATGTTAGGCTTCAGCTCCGATGTTGAGGGATAATGTTAGGCTTCAGCTCCGATGTTGAGGGATAATATTAGGCTTCAGCTCCGATGTTTAGGGATAATGTTAGGCTTCAGCTCCGATGTTGAGGGGTAATGTTAGGCTTCAGCTCCGATGTTGAGGGGTAATATTAGACTTCAGCTCCGATGTTGAGGGATATTATTAGGCTTCAGCTCCGATGTTGAGGGATAATATTAGGCTTCAGCTCCGATGTTGAGGGGTAATATTAGGCTTCAGCTCCAATGTTGAGGGGTAATGTTAGGCTTCAGCTCCGATGTTGATGGATAATATTAGGCTTCAGCTCCGATGTTGAGGGATAATATTAGGCTTCAGCTCCGGTGTTGAGGGGTAATGTTAGGCTTCAGCTCCGATGTTGAGGGGTAATGTTAGGCTTCAGCTCCGATGTTGAGGGGTAATATTAGGCTTCAGCTCCGGTGTTGAGGGATAATATTAGGCTTCAGCTGCGATGTTGAGGGGTAATATTAGGCTTCAGCTCCGATGTTGAGGGGTAATGTTAGGTTTCAGCTCCGATGTTGAAGGGTAATGTTAGGCTTCAGCTCTGATGTTGAGGGGTAATATTAGGCTTCAGCTCCGGTGTTGAGGGGTAATGTTAGGCTTCAGCTCCGATGTTGAGGGGTAATATTAGGCTTCAGCCCGATGTTGAGGGGTAATGTTAGGCTTCAGCTCCGATGTTGAGGGGTAATGTTAGCCTTCAGCTCCGATGTTGAGGGGTAATGTTAGGCTTCAGCTCCGATGTTGAGGGGTAATATTAGGCTTCAGCTCCGATGTTGAAGGGTAATATTAGGCTTCAGCTCCGATGTTGAGGGGTAATGTTAGGCTTCAGCTCCGGTGTTGTAGAGTAATGTTAGGCTTCAGCTCCGATGTTGAGGGATAATGTTAGGCTTCAGCTCCGTTGTTGAGGGGTAATGTTAGGCTTCAGCTCCGGTGTTGAGGGGTAATGTTAGGCTTCAGCTCCGGAGTTGAGGGGTAATGTTAGGCTTCAGCTCCGATGTGTAGGGATAATGTTAGGCTTCAGCTCCGGTGTTGAGGGGTAAAGTTAGGCTTCAGCTCCGATGTTAAGGGGTAATGTTAGGCTTCAGCTCCGGTGTTGAGGGGTAATGTTAGGCTTCAGCTCCGATGTTGAGGGATAATGTTAGGCTTCAGCTCCGGTGTTGAGGGGTAATGTTAGGCTTCAGCTCCGATGTTGAGGGGTAATGTTAGGCTTCAGCTCCGGTGTTGAGGGGTAATGTTAGGCTTCAACTCCGATGTTGAGGGATAATGTTAGGCTTCAGCTCCGGTGTTCAGGGGTAATGTTAGGCTTCAGCTCCGATGTTGAGGGGTAATGTTAGGCTTCAGCTCCGATTTCGAGGGGTAATGTTAGGCTTCAGCTCCGATGTTGAGGGATAATGTTAGGCTTCAGCTCCGATGTTGAGGGATAATGTTAGGCTTAAGCTCCGATGTTGAGGGGTAATATTAGGCTTCAGCTCCGATGTTGAGGGGTAATGTTAGGCTTCAGCTCCGATGTTGAGGGGTAATGTTAGGCTTCAGCTCCGATGTTTAGGGGTAATGTTAGGCTTCAGCTCCGATGTTGAGGGATAATGTTAGGCTTCAGCTCCGATGTTGAGGGATAATATTAGGCTTCATCTCCGATGTTTAGGGATAATGTTAGGCTTCAGCTCCGATGTTGAGGGGTAATGTTAGGCTTCAGCTCCGATGTTGAGGGGTAATATTAGACTTCAGCTCCGATGTTGAGGGATATTATTAGGCTTCAACTCCGATGTTGAGGGATAATATTAGGCTTCAGCTCCGATGTTGAGGGGTAATATTAGGCTTCAGCTCCGATGTTGAGGGGTAATGTTAGGCTTCAGCTCCGATGTTGATGGATAATATTAGGCTTCAGCTCCGATGTTGAGGGATAATATTAGGCTTCAGCTCCGGTGTTGAGGGGTAATGTTAGGCTTCAGCTCCGATGTTGAGGGGTAATATTAGGCTTCAGCTCCGGTGTTGAGGGATAATATTAGGCTTCAGCTCCGATGTTGAGGGGTAATATTAGGCTTCAGCTCCGATGTTGAGGGATAATATTAGGCTTCATCTCCGATGTTTAGGGATAATGTTAGGCTTCAGCTCCGATGTTGAGGGGTAATGTTAGGCTTCAGCTCCGATGTTGAGGGGTAATATTAGACTTCAGCTCCGATGTTGAGGGATATTATTAGGCTTCAACTCCGATGTTGAGGGATAATATTAGGCTTCAGCTCCGATGTTGAGGGGTAATATTAGGCTTCAGCTCCGATGTTGAGGGGTAATGTTAGGCTTCAGCTCCGATGTTGATGGATAATATTAGGCTTCAGCTCCGATGTTGAGGGATAATATTAGGCTTCAGCTCCGGTGTTGAGGGGTAATGTTAGGCTTCAGCTCCGATGTTGAGGGGTAATATTAGGCTTCAGCTCCGGTGTTGAGGGATAATATTAGGCTTCAGCTCCGATGTTGAGGGGTAATATTAGGCTTCAGCTCCGATGTTGAGGGATAATTTTAAGCTTCAGCTCCGATGTTGTGGGGTAATATTAGGCTTCAGCTCCGATGTTGAGGGGTAATATTAGGCTTCAGCTCCGATGTTGAGGGATAATATTAAGCTTCAGCTCCGATGTTGAGGGGTAATATTAGGCTTCAGCTTCGATGTTGAGGGGTAATGTAAGGCTTCAGCTCCGATGTTGAGGGATAATATTAAACTTCAACTGCTATGTTGAGGGGTAATATTAGGCTTCAGCTCCGATGTTGAGGGGTAATGTTAGGTTTCAGCTCCGATGTTGAGGGGTAATGTTAGGCTTCAGCTCTGATGTTGAGGGGTAATATTAGGCTTCAGCTCCGGTGTTGAGGGGTAATGTTAGGCTTCAGCTCCGATGTTGAGGGGTAATATTAGGCTTCAGCTCCGATGTTGAGGGGTAATGTTAGGCTTCAGCTCCGATGTTGAGGGGTAATGTTAGGCTTCAGCTCCGATGTTGAGGGGTAATGTTAGGCTTCAGCTCCGATGTTGAGGGGTAATATTAGGCTTCAGCTCCGATGTTGAAGAATAATATTAGGCTTCAGCTCCGATGTTGAGGGGTAATGTTAGGCTTCAGCTCCAGTGTTGTAGAGTAATGTTAGGCTTCAGCTCCGATGTTGAGGGATAATGTTAGGCTTCAGCTCCGTAGTTGAGGGGTAATGTTAGGCTTCAGCTCCGGTGTTGAGTGGTAATGTTAGGCTTCAGCTCCGGAGTTGAGGGGTAATGTTATGCTTCAGCTCCGATGTTGAGGGATAATGTTAGGCTTCAGCTCCGGTGTTGAGGGGTAAAGTTAGGCTTCAGCTCCGATGTTAAGGGGTAATGTTAGGCTTCAGCTCCGGTGTTGAGGGGTAATGTTAGGCTTCAGCTCCGGTGTTGAGGGGTAATGTTAGGCTTTAGCTCCGGTGTTGAGGGGTAATGTTAGGCTTCAGCTCCGATGTTGAGGGGTAATGTTAGGCTTCAGCTCCGGTGTTGAGGGGTAATGTTTGGCTTCAGCTCCGATGTTGAGGGATAATGTTAGGCTTCAGCTCCGGTGTTCAGGGGTAATGTTAGGCTTCAGCTCCGATGTTGAGGGATAATGTTAGGCTTCAGCTCCGATGTTGAGGGATAATATTAGGCTTCAGCTCCGATGTTTAGGGATAATGTTAGGCTTCAGCTCCGATGTTGAGGGGTAATGTTAGGCTTCAGCCCCGATGTTGAGGGGTAATATTAGGCTTCAGCTCCGATGTTGAGGGATAATATTAAGCTTCAGCTCCGATGTTGAGAGGTAATATTAGGCTTCAGCTTCGATGTTGAGGGGTAATGTAAGGCTTCAGCTCCGATGTTGAGGGATAATATTAAACTTCAGCTGCGATGTTGAGGGGTAATATTAGGCTTCAGCTCCGATGTTGAGGGGTAATGTTAGGTTTCAGGTCCGGTGTTGAGGGGTAATGTTAGGCTTCAGCTCTGATGTTGAGGGGTAATATTAGGCTTCAGCTCCGGTGTTGAGGGGTAATGTTAGGCTTCAGCTCCGATGTTGAGGGGTAATATTAGGCTTCAGCTCCGATGTTGAGGGGTAATGTTAGGCTTCAGCTCCGATGTTGAGGGGTAATGTTAGGCTTCAGCTCCAATGTTGAGGGGTAATGTTAGGCTTCAGCTCCGATGTTGAGGGGTAATATTAGGCTTCAGCTCCGATGTTGAAGGGTAATATTAGGCTTCAGCTCCGATGTTGAGGGGTAATGTTAGGCTTCAGCTCCGGTGTTGTAGAGTAATGTTAGGCTTCAGCTCCGATGTTGAGGGATAATGTTAGGCTTCAGCTCCGTTGTTGAGGGGTAATGTTAGGCTTCAGCTCCGATGTTGAGGGGTAATGTTAGGCTTCAGCTCCGGAGTTGAGGGGTAATGTTAGGCTTCAGCTCCGATGTTGAGGGATAATGTTAGGCTTCAGCTCCGGTGTTGAGGGGTAAAGTTAGGCTTCAGCTCCGATGTTAAGGGGTAATGTTAGGCTTCAGCTCCGGTGTTGAGGGGTAATGTTAGGCTTCAGCTCCGATGTTGAGGGATAATGTTAGGCTTCAGCTCCGGTGTTGAGGGGTAATGTTAGGCTTCAGCTCCGATGTTGAGGGGTAATGTTAGGCTTCAGCTCCGGTGTTGAGGGGTAATGTTAGGCTTCAGCTCCGATGTTGAGGGATAATGTTAGGCTTCAGCTCCGGTGTTCAGGGGTAATGTTAGGCTTCAGCTCCGATGTTGAGGGGTAATGTTAGGCTTCAGCTCCGATTTCGAGGGGTAATGTTAGGCTTCAGCTCCGATGTTGAGGGATAATGTTAGGCTTCAGCTCCGATGTTGAGGGATAATGTTAGGCTTAAGCTCCGATGTTGAGGGGTAATATTAGGCTTCAGCTCCGATGTTGAGGGGTAATGTTAGGCTTCAGCTCCGATGTTGAGGGGTAATGTTAGGCTTCAGCTCCGATGTTAAGGGGTAATGCTAGGCTTCAGCTCCGATGTTGAAGGATAATGTTAGGCTTCAGCTCCGATGTTGAGGGGTAATGTTAGGCTTCAGCTCCGATGTTGAGGGATAATGTTCGGCTTCAGCTCCGATGTTGAGGGGTAATATTAGGCTTCAGCTCCGATGTTGAGGGGTAATATTAGGCTTCAGCTCCGATGTTGAGGGGTAATGTTAGGCTTCAGCTCCGGTGTTGAGGGGTAATGTTAGGCTTCAGCTCCGGTGTTGAGGGGTAATGTTAGGCTTCAGCTCCGGTGTTGTGGGATAATGTTAGGCTTCAGCTCCGATGTTGAGGGATAATGTTAGGCTTCAGCTCCGTTGTTGAGGGGTAATGTTAGGCTTCAGCTCCGGTGTTGAGGGGTAATGTTAGGCTTCAGCTCCGGAGTTGAGGGGTAATGTTAGGCTTCAGCTCCGATGTTGAGGGATAATGTTAGGCTTCAGCTCCGGTGTTGAGGGGTAAAGTTAGGCTTCAGCTCCGATGTTAAGGGGTAATGTTAGGCTTCAGCTCCGGTGTTGAGGGGTAATGTTAGGCTTCAGCTCCGATGTTGAGGGATAATGTTAGGCTTCAGCTCCGGTGTTGAGGGGTAATGTTAGGCTTCAGCTCCGACGTTGAGGGGTAATGTTAGGCTTCAGCTCCGGTGTTGAGGGGTAATGTTAGGCTTCAGCTCCGATGTTGAGTGATAATGTTAGGCTTCAGCTCCGGTGTTCAGGGGTAATGTTAGGCTTCAGCTCCGATGTTGATGTGTAATGTTAGGCTTCAGCTCCGATTTCGAGGGGTAATGTTAGGCTTCAGCTCCGATGTTGAGGTATAATGTTAGGCTTCAGCTCCGATGTTGAGGGATAATGTTAGGCTTAAGCTCCGATGTTGAGGGGTAATATTAGGCTTCAGCTCCGATGTTGAGGGGTAATGTTAGGCTTCAGCTCCGATGTTGAAGGATAATGTTAGGCTTCAGCTCCGATGTTGAGGGGTAATGTTAGGCTTCAGCTCTGATGTTGAGGGATAATGTTAGGCTTCAGCTCCGATGTTGAGGGATAATATTAGGCTTCAGCTCCGATGTTTAGGGATAATGTTAGGCTTGAGCTCCGATGTTGAGGGGTAATGTTAGGCTTCAGCTCCGATGTTGAGGGGTAATATTAGGCTTCAGCTCCGATGTTGAGGGATACTATTAGGCTTCAGCTCCGATGTTGAGGGATAATATTAGGCTTCAGCTCCGATGTTGAGGGGTAATATTAGACTTCAGCTCCGATGTTGAGGGGTAATGTTAGTCTTCAGCTCCGATGTTGAGGGATAATATTAGGCTTCAGCTCCGATGTTGAGGGATAATATTAGGCTTTAGCTCCGATGTTGAGGGATAATATTAGGCTTCAGCTCCGATGTTGAGGGGTAATATTAGGCTTCAGCTCCGATGTTGAGGGATATTATTAGGCTTCAGCTCCGATGTTGAGGGGTAATGTTAGTCTTCAGCTCCGATGTTGAGGGGTAATGTTAGGCTTCAGCTCCGATGTTGAGGGATAATATTAGGCTTCAGCTCCGATGTTGAGGGATAATATTAGGCTTCAGCTCCGATGTTGAGGGGTAATGTTAGGCTTCAGCTCCGATGTTGAGGGGTAATGTTAGGCTTCAGCTCCGATGTTGAGGGATAATATTAGGCTTCAGCTCCGATGTTGAGGGATAATATTAGACTTCAGCTCCGATGCGTAGGGGTAATGTTAGGCTTCAGCTCCGATGTTGAGGGGTAATGTTAGGCTTAAGCTCCGATGTTAAGGGATAATATTAGGCTTCAGCTCGGATGTTGAGGGGTAATATTAGACTTCAGCTCCGATGTTGAGGGGTAATGTTAGTCTTCAGCTCCGATGTTGAGGGATAATATTAGGCGTCAGCTCCGATGTTGAGGGATAATGTTAGGCTTCAGCTCCGATGTTGAGGGATAATGTTAGGTTTCAGCTCCGATGTTTAGGGGTAATGTTAGGCTTCAGCTCCGATGTTGAGGGGTAATGTTAGGCTTCATCCTGGATGTTAATGGATGATACTAGGTTCGCGAAGATCGCGGTTCGCGGAGATCGCGGTTTGCGGAGATCGAGGCGATATTTAGGTGACATATCAGCTTCCTACTTACTTTTCTGTTGAGATCTCTCTCGAACAATAACAACATTCACTTTCATACCACCACAACCACTACCATTACTACAACCACAACCCCCTATCGCAACCACCACCACCTTGCAGAGATCCTTTACTGCTACAATCCACTCAGTAAAACACCTAAACTATTGGGACCGACTAAAGAGCCTAAATCTGTACTCCCTTGAGGGCAGGCGGGAGAGGTACAAAATAATTTACACGTGGAAAATATTAGAGGGGCTGGTCCCAAACCTGCACACAGAAATAACATCACATGAGACCAGAAGACATGGCAGGATGTGCAGAATACCCCCGTTGAAAAACAGAGGTGCAACAGGTACTCTGAGAGAGAACTCCATCTACATCAGAGGTCCGAGACTGTTCAACACGCTTCCACTACACATAAGGGGCATAACTGGCCGACCCCTCACAGTGTTCAAGAGAGAACTGGATAAGCACCTCCAAAGGATACCTGATCAACCAGGCTGTGACTCATACGTTAGGCTGCGAGCAGCCGCGTCCAACAGCCTGGTTGATCAGTCCGGCAACCAGGAGGCCTGGTCGACGACCGGGCCGCGGGGACGCTAAGCCCCGGAAGCACCTCAAGGTAACCTCAAGGTAAGGTAAGGTAACCACCACCCTTCACGATAATCATTGCCATTACATTACCACAACAGAACCATTACGATCACAACCACAACTACAGCATCACCATCCCAATACCACCACAAACACTACCACTACAATCACAAACATTTCAACTATAACCACAACCTTAACCACCACAACTACCACTGCTATATATAGGGCGCCTGACAGCTGGTTGGACTGCGCTTTGGATTCGTAGTTCTGAGGCTCCGGGTTCGATCCCCGGTGAAGGCAGAGACAAATGAGCAAAATGTTTCTTTCACCCTGATGCCCCCCTGTTACCTAGCAGTAAATAGGTACCTGGGAGTTAGACAGCTGCTACGGGCTGCTTCCTGGGGGTGGATGCCTGGTCGAGGACAGGGCCGCGGGAACGTTAAGCCCCGAAATCACAGATAACCTTAAAATAGCCATATATATATATCTACCCACTGGAACATTATCTAACACAGGGCTAATTTACAACCCAAACAGACCACTGGAACACTTTCTAACACAGTACAGAGTTCAACCCAAATAAGATTTTAACCGAGATTTAACAGCGCAGTTAAAGAAGTTGTTACACACACTGGGCCATACCTTACAGAGGCCACCGTGTGAGTCATAAACACTCATCCACTGACTAAGTAAAACTGAAATGAGTAACACTTAGTGGGCTAGCAAGAGACTCGGGACCCACGAAGGAATATCCCAGGAGATAACAAAAAATCCTGCCACTACGACAATTCCATAAGGCGTTAATTAACGTTAAATTAACTACGACAACTATGTTAATTATAACGTAAGAGGTGCATCACGACCAGTTGGCGGAGCAAAAAACAGCTGGAACTCCCATTCCTGAATAGGCTATTAGATAACCATTCGTACGTACACACAAAAACCTAGATAGGTTAGGCAGTGATGTGGTGGAGGCTGACTCCATACATAGTTTCAAATGTAAATATGATCAAGCCCAGTTGGCTCAGGAATCTATACACCGGTTGATCAACAGTTGCGAGGTGGGACGAAAGAGCCAGAGCTCTTTGCACAACTAGGTGAGTACAACCAGGTGAGCACACACACACATGCGGACATTAACACTCCCAAAATAGCCAACAGCAACAACAACCACGAAAACATATACAAGGACAGCAGCAGGTACTTGATGCGTCAACACCACCACCAACAATACAATGAAACAGCAATTGTACCAGCAAGTACAGCCACAACAGCATCTGTACCAGCAAACACCGCCACAACAATAACAACAGCTGTACCAACAAACACACCCACCACCACAACATCACCTGTAACAACAACACTTGTAACAACATATGCCTACCTTAGTTAGTTAGTAGTATGACTAGCCTAGTTAGTAATATGCCTACCATCTTGGCTTTAGACACTTGAGTTATCCTGGGTGTGGCATGCCTGCCTCGACCATTCTCACTCTGTTTACTCTTGTTCTTAAGAGGTCTTAGTCATCATTACGTCTCTGCTGAGTTGTTTACTAAGCTATTTCTGTTGATACATACACACACACACACACACACACATACACACACACACACACACACACACACACACATACACACACACACACACACACACACACACACACACACACACACACACACACACACACACACACACACACACACACACACACATATATATATATATATATATATATATATATATATATATATATATATAAATATTTATATTATCCTGGAGTTTTGGCTGTCAACCCAAACGACCAAAATTAATGTGGTATTTACCCTCGATATAAAAAAATTAAACCAATACAAAAATTACAAAATAACAATACAATAATTGGTAGAGTCTTAACTGTTATAGTTGATGAAGTCAGGACCAGCGTGTCGAGTACCAGGCTTCTTTCTAGAGGAGTTATAATGGGTTACTTGCAGCGGCTGATGTGCACACCATTCACCAGCCTGGAATGTAACCTCGCATTAGCACTCTTTGATAATAATACAAATGTGTGCCGTAATTAGGTACTGCCACTTTTATTATAAGCTTCGGCCTAGCTTATTTATCACTAAGTATATATATATATATATATATATATATATATATATATATATATATATATATATATATATATATATATATATATATATATATATATATATATATATATATATATATATATATATATATATATATATGTCGTACCTAGTAGCCAGAACTCACTTCTCAGCCTACTATTCAAGGCCCGATTTGCCTAATAAGCCAAGTTTTCCTAAATTAATATATTTACTATAATTTTTTTCTTATGAAATGATAAAGCTACCCTTTTCTCTATGTATGAGGTCAATTTTTTTTTATTGGAGTTAAAATTAACGTAGATATATGACCGAACCTAACCAACCCTACCTAACCTAACCTAACCTATATTTATAGGTAAGGTTAGGTTAGGTAGCCAAAAAAAGCTAGGTTAGGTTAGGTTAGGTAGGTTAGGTAGACGAAAAAACATTAATTCATGAAAACTTGGCTTATTAGGCAAATCGGGCCTTGAATAGTAGGCTGAGAAGTGCGTTCTGGCTATTAGGTACGACATATATATATATATATATATAGGAGAGTTGTGCCTTAAGCATAGACACTGTGTCTTCCCATATTAACAGGGACTTGATGAAATTAACGTCTAAATGACCCCTCACTTGCTCTAGTGCTCTTGGGAGGTGGTGATCTTTGTGGTATTTAAATACTCCGAAATTACCATCTCTTTTAAGGGTCTGAGCAGGTGGTGGAGAGGGTTAAGGCGTACCTGTTATGCCAGCTGCTGGAAGGCTTCTGTGCTGGCTAGGGTTCGAGTCTCCTGGTGGGAAAGTGTTCTAAAGTTGTATACTTGACTCTCGTGTTTAGGAGAGTTGTGCCTTAAGCATGGACACTGTGTCTTCCCATATTAACAGGGACTTGATGAAATTAACGTCTAAATGACCCCTCACTTGCTCTAGTGCTCTTGGGAGTTGGTGATCTTTGTGGTATTTAAATACTCCGAAATTACCATCTCTTTTAAGGGTCTGAGCAGGTGGTGGAGAGGGTTAAGGCGTACCTGTTATGCCAGTTGCTGGAAGGCTTCTGTGCTGGCTAGGGTTCGAGTCTCCTGGTGGGAAAGTGTTCTAAAGTTATATATATATATATGTATATATATATATATATATATATATATATATATATATATATATATATGTATATATATATATATATATATATATATATATATATATATATATATATATATATATATATATATATATATATATATATATGTCGTACCTAGTAGCCAGAACTCACTTCTCAGCCTACTATGCAAGGGCAGATTTGCCTAATAAGCCAAGTTTTCATGAATTATTATATTTTCTCTATTTTTTTCTTATGAAATGATAAAGCTACCCATTTCATTACGTATGAGGTCAATTTTTTTTTATTGGAATTAAAATTAACGTAGATATATGACCGAACCTAACCAACCCTACCTAACCTAACCTAACCTATCTTAATATGTTAGGTTAGGTTAGGTAGCCGAAAAAGTTAGGTTAGGTTAGGTTAGGTAGGTTAGGTAGTCGAAAAACAATTAATTCATGAAAACTTGGCTTATTAGGCAAATCGGACCTTGCATAGTAGGCTGAGAAGTACGTTCTGGCTACTAGGTACGACATATATATATATATATATATATATATATATATATATATATATATATATATATATATATATATATATATATATATATATAGTGCATAGTAGGCTGAGAAGTACGTTCTGGCTACTAGGTACGACATATATATATATATATATATATATATATATATATATATATATATATATATATATATATATATAGTGCATAGTAGGCTGAGAAGTACGTTCTGGCTATATATATATATATATATATATATATATATATATATATATATATATATATATATATATATATATATATATATATATATATATATAACTGAAAACTCACACCCCAGATATATAGTCCTGGGGACCATTCAGGCTTGTTTGCATATATATATATATATATATATATATATATATATATATATATATATATATATATATATGTCGTACCTAGTAGCCAGAACTCACTTCTCAGCCTACTATTCAAGGCCCGATTTGCCTAATAAGCCTAGTTTTCCTGAATTAATATATTTACTATAATTTTTTTCTTATGAAGTGATAAAACTACCCTTTTCACTATGTATGAGGTCAATTTTTTTTTATTGGAGTTAAAATTAACGTAGATATATGACCGAACCTAACCAACCCTACCTAACCTAACCTAACCTATATATATAGGTAAGGTTAGGTTAGGTAGCCAAAAAAAGCTAGGTTAGGTTAGGTTAGGTAGGTTAGGCAGACGAAAAAACATTAATTCATGAAAACTTGGCTTATTAGGCAAATCGGGCCTTGCATAGTAGGCTGAGAAGTGAGTTCTGGCTACTAGGTACGACATATATATATATATATATATATATATATATATATATATATACACACACAAGTTTAAATAGTTTAAATTTTATATTTTGATTACTTTGGGCTCGATAGCCCTCGTCTTAACTACTTTCCTTGTTTTTTAGGGGGTTAGTGTTTTTGGTAAGAATTAAATAGGATTCCCAAAAAGTTAAACTGTGACTATTTAAGATTTATGTGGTGTAAACATTAGGATTTATGTGGTGTAAACATTAGAATTTATGTGGTGTACACATTAGGATTTATGTGGTGTAAACATTAGGAGTTATGTGGTGTAAACATTAGGATTTATGTGGTGTAAACATTAGGATTTATGTGGTGTAAACATTAGGATTTATGTGGTGTAAACATTAGGATTTATGTATGTAAACATTGGGATTTATGTGGTGTAAACATTAGTATTTATGTGGTATAAACATTAGGATTTATGTGGTGTAAACATTAGGATTTATGTGGTGTAAACATTAGGATTTATGTATGTAAACATTGGGATTTATGTGGTGTAAACATTAGTATTTATGTGGTATAAACATTAGGATTTATGTGGTGTAAACATTAGGATTTATGTGGTGTAAACATTAGGATTTATGTGGAGTAAACATTAAGATTTATGTGGAGTAAACATTAGGATTTATGTGGTGTAAACATTAGGATTTATGTGGAGTAAACATTAGGATTTATGTGGTGTAAACATTAGGATTTATGTGGTGTAAACATTAGGATTTATGTGGTGTAAACATAAGGATTTATGCGGTGTAAACATTAGGATTTATGTGGTGTAAACATTAGGATTTATGTGGTGTAAACATTAGGATTTATGTGGTGTAAACATTAGGATTTATGTGGAGTAAACATTAGGATTTATGTGGTGTAAACATTAGGATTTATGTGGTGTAAACATTAGGATTTATGTGGTGTAAACATTAGGATTTATGTGGTGTAAACATTAGGATTTATGTGGAGTAAACTTTAGGATTTATGTGGTGTAAACATTAGGATTTATGTGGTGTAAACATTAGGATTTATGTGGTATAAACATTAGGATTTATGTGGTGTAGACATTAGGATTGATGTGGAGTAAACATAAGGATTTATGTGGTGTAAACATTAGGATTTATGTGGTGTAAACATTGGGATTTATGTGCTGTAAACATTAGGATTTATGTGGTGTAAACATTAGGATTTATGTGGTGTAAACATTAGGATTTATGTGGTGTAAACATTAGGATTTATGTGGTGTAAACATTAGGATTTATGTGGTGTACACATTAGGATTTATGTGGTGTAAGCATTAGGATTTATGTGGTGTAAACATTAGGATTTATGTGGTGTAAACTGAGACGGGACTGGTGGCGACAGCGAAGGCGTCAATATAGGCTTGATGCATTGCGTTTATGCTTTTTGTTGTCACTGCTTCTCCTCTTCTCTATTATTATAAATAATCCTACACCTTAATAACAATAACGAGGCACAAGCAGTTGTTACAAAATTAATATTAATAGTTTCTGGCTTATAAACTTCCGTTTAAGCACAAGGGACGTCTTCGCGTGGCGATGTTTACAATCTCTCTGGCTAGCGTCGTCTCCCCCGGTGTTCGTGAGACAAGTAGCCGTCTACACCTCTGGCTAGCGTCGTCTCCCCCGGTGCTCGTGAGACAAGTAGCCGTCTACACCTCTGGCTAGCGTCGTCTTCCCCGGTGTTCGTGAGACAAGTAGCCGTCTACACCTCTGGCTAGCGTCGTCTCCCCCGGTGTTCGTGAGACAAGTAGCCGTCTACACCTCTGGCTAGCGTCGTCTCCCCCGGTGTTCGTGAGACAAGTAGCCGTCTACACCGGATTCACGAAATATTTATATTTTCGACACGCTATTCTTAATTTTTATAGATAATATTTAGCGGTAAGCAGTTATTATTCCTTTCTTTAGGATCATGTTGTCTTTCTTGAATAGTGGTTATATCTTAGTGTTCTTATGAGAATGTGGATTTTCTCATGTTTGGATTCAGACGCCTATAGTGTCGAAAACGGCTCGGATTGCAGTTGTTGTTGTTAGAGGAGGGAGCCTCGTGGATCTGTTCTATATATACAGCTTAGGTATATATAGAACAGCCGTGGAGTGAGGACGTTTACCGACCCTCCGTGGCTGTTGGAGTTGTTTGCTGGTTTGGTCGCCAGGTGGTGTGGGCGTCTCTGCCCTACCAGTTTTGTTGCCTGCCTGGCTGCGTTGACGTGGCAGTTCTGACATGGGAGGCCATCTTCCTCCTGTTCAGCGTGTGAACTCCGTGGGCCTGGAGTTCACTTGTAAGGCTGGTTATCCGACCATCGAGATGGTTATGTGTGACATGCTTCGTGTCCCGGTGGAAGCTGTTTACGGTGTGGAGCTAGTTACGGCCCATCGGGTTGTTATTAAGTTCGTGGGGGAGGACGAGTACCGGGACTTCCTCCGTCGGTACGGGGGGCGTACGTTGCCGTTGCCAGACGATGCCGGCTCTGGCGATTTCGGACCGCAGTGGTGCCCTGACTTATGTCAGTATCCATGGTGCGCCCCTGGAGTTCCCTGATGACCTCCTCCGGCGTTACTTCGGGGGGTTTTGGTACGGTTGTCAGCGTGCGGGTGAACACGCTCTCGGGGCGGTATGCTAGGAGGCGTACAAACATTCGCACGTTGGGGATGCGCCTGCGGTCGGATATACCTTCTTCTGTCCGGCTTATGGGGTACTACGTCCGGGTGTATTATGCCCGGCAGCCTCGTACCTGTTTCCGGTGTGGCCTGTTGGGGCATCAGGCTGCCGGGTGCTCTGAGGCCCCTGCTGCTCCTGTCAACTTGTTCCGCGACGAGGATTTCCCGCCGCTCCCTCTGGAGGCAAACTCCGGTGATGTTGATGAGGAGGTGCGCGTCCCGTCTGCTGCTGCAGCTTCCTCGGCGGCGCCTGCTGTTCCTCCGGTTGTTGCCGTCCCTCCTCCGGTTCTTGAGGTACCGTCGGTTGGTCTGCCTGATCCTGTCGCTGTTCCAGCTGCTCCCGTGGGGCTTCCTGGAGCTCCCTGTGTGCCGTCGCTGTCTTCTCCCTCGTCTTCTGATGCTGCGCCTGGCCCTGTGTCCGTGACTTGGGTCCCGGATGTGCTTGGTGCTGGGGTGGCTGCAGAGCCTCCTGCTGTGTGTGGCCCGGTTCCCCCTGTGGTAGAGGCTGCTGCCGTCCTGGCGTCGGTTCCTTCGGCTCGTGGTACCCGTGTTTCTGGGTCACTTACCGGCTCTGACGATATCCGGCCGGTGCCCAAACGTTCCCGGCGTTCGTCTTCTTCCTGGGCCGACGCTGGTGACTTCAGTGACTGTGGGGCTTCGGATGTTGACAGTGTGGATACGGATGCGTCGATGTCTCCGCGGTTCGTGGTGGCGGAGGTCCATATGTGCCTGCCGGTGCTGGTGCCTGTGTCTCGGACGTGCCTTCGGTTCTTTCTCCGCCGGGGGACTCTCCACAGTGGGGGGTGGTGGCTTCCGCTGCCAGTGATGGTGTCGACTCTGGTGCTGGGCGTGGCCTGGTGGTGATGTTACGGAAGGATGCGCACCGTCCGGGTTCCCTGCTGTCGTCTGGTGGTGTGCCCGGGGCCGCGAGTACCCCTGTGGTGCGGGTGCGCGATGGGGCCCTAGGGGACGTGTTGCCGGCGTCTGTGATGCCACCGGGTCACTGGTCGAAGATTGCCGAGTTACTGCTGTCTGACGGACCGGAGTGCTTTCGTGGGGGGCAAGTTCCCTTCCTGTGGGGGCGAGTGGCGACTTCTCGCCTCATGAGTACTACCATCTGGGTCCCCAGTTTGCAGGTGTTTGTTGTCCCGGTTCCGGATGTTATGGCGTCCCCGGTGGATGGACGAGACCCTTGGCAATGGGTGCTCTGGGAGGCGTTCAATGTAAGATTCCCGCGGGCCAAGTTCCCGGGCAAGTATGTGCTCTGATTTCTTGTGTATTTGCTCTGACATGCTGTGTGCCCTTCTGGCTGTTTGTTTGCCCTGTTCTATTATGTGATTCTGCCTCTCCCTTTGTGCGTAGCTTTGCCGTGTGGCATATTAGTTTCTAGTGCTTGGCGCCACTCGTTTCGCGTTTTGGCTTGGCGTTTCGCCTTTTCTGGCTTTGCGATTCACCCTTCACGGGTACGCCGGGGCGCATCCGATCCCACGATCGTCGTTGCCCCTAACTCAACAACAACAACATATATACAGCTTAAACCACGTGGTCTCTTTTCCTTCCAGTCATCTGTAGATATAAACCTACAATTCCTGTATAACAGGCTATGTGTTTTGTTTACATATATATGTGTGTGCGTAACTACCTAAATGTACTTACATGACGAGAGCTACGCTCGTGGTGTCCCGTCTGGATTTATATTACAATAAATGTATAACTTGAGAATAATTTCTGTTTAGGACAAAGGTTCATTTCCCTGTTTGTCAGTAGGCTATCACTGAAACCGTAATATGCTTTCGGACCATCGCAAATACTTAGATAACTACCGAGGTGGTCTGAGAGGGCGGTTCGTGTATGCTTCCCAGTGTGTACGTGTGGGCGTACATATGTGCGGACGTACGTACGTGCGGGTGTACGTATGTGCGGGCGTACATATGTGCTGGAATGCGTCTATTACGCCCGAGTGTTTATTGATGAACACTCATGGGTTTGACGGTGCTATGAGTCCATGGAAGGCATGAGTATGTGGGCGGCATGAGTGTGTTGGCCAAATATGAGTGTGTGTGTATGTGTACCTCACGAGTGTCATGAGGCATAGGAGCGTGGGTGACACAGGCTCGCAGACTGCACATGTGCCTGTGCAGCATACTCATATGGGAAGCATAGACGTGAGGGCAGCATACATGAGGGCTTCATACACACACACACCTGCTAGCGGCATACAAGTGTGTGTGAGGCACTCAGATGTAGGGGGGGGGGAAGTGAGTGCCACTGGCCTCAGATGGCAGATGAGGAGTTATGAGGAAAGGGCAGATGAGTGGGGGGGTCCTGGAGTGAAGAGGCAGGTGGATGAGGATGAAAGTGTAGGTGGATGAGGGGGAAGGGGAGGGGGTGAGGGGAAACTACTGTGGACCCTCTCACCTGCTGACATTTCACACCAACCTCCACCCACTCACTCACCCCTCTCACAGTCCATTCACTCTCACTCACCCTCTCTTACAGTCCAATCACTCTCACTCACCCTCTCTCACAGTCAATCACTCTCACCCCTCACAGTTCACTCACTCTCACTCACCCTCTCTCACAGTCACTCACTCTCACTCAGCCCTCTTACAGGTCACTCACTCTCACCCTCACAGTTCACTCACTCTCACTCACCCCCCAAAACCACATATTTCTAAACATGCAGCCTCATATGTACCAATATCACATGCCACACCCATCATCGTCATTTCCCCCCCCCCCTAGTATCTGTGGTCCTCCACAGCTACAAGGTCTCCCACACCTACACCAACACCCACACCTGTGTCTCCTCCCACACCTGGGTGACCCACACTAACCTGAGCCAAAGCCTTTAACAGCCGAGTGGTGGGACAGTCGGAGTGGCTGTAGGCGGCCCAGCTCCACCCACACTCATGACAGACAGCTCAGTAATCTCAACATATCCACCAAAATAATAATTTATTGCAAATAATGAAAGCAATTGAAAATTAGAAAGAATCAACAGGACCAGCAAAAAACGAAATTGGTTTGCTGTTTATGCAAATGGTAGGCACCCACAAACCTTCACGCCGTTTTCTATGACACGGAGTAAAGTAATGAGTAATTTATAGTCTATAGATTCTAAGTACAACATTATGAAAAGTCTTGTTACTTCTGATGAGATAACTAGGCCTTTTTATGAGGGAAAATGGGTAAGGGTAGAACTAATTATTTTGAAAAGTTCATTGGGTGGAGTTGTTAGAATAGTGTTGTGAGGGGGAAGAGGCTACGGGAGACATTCTCTGTCTGCTACAAGTACATCTGTGGCTGCACATGTCATCCTTACATTGACGCTTGTCTTTAAGGCCTAAGGCCTATCTGGAAGGTTCTTAAGGTGACCACAAGTATACTGGACTAAAGTATACTCTCAATATACAGCAAAAAAGGGGAGTTATACTTCTCAGTGTATATATATATCCACGTCTATCGTTGTGGTGTATTTTTAGACCGTTAAATAATTAAATTTTAAATCCCTACCTCCTTTCAAATTTGAACCATGACGGTTAACGGTATTGTCAACCGTCAAAAAATTCAATTTCAAATGTCTTCCCGCTACTTGTTCTATTTGGGTGTTGGTGTCCATGCTTCTAATATTGCTGGGTTTGGTTCATACAGTTTAGCCACTACAGCAAAATAAAAGTGGTTTGGAAGAGGTACAGTTGTATTTTAAACTTTATCTTATATATATTTTAAGGTGTGGAGTCTCTTGGGGCCTCTATCTCTTTCACTCTTCACGCTGAAGCTGTTTTTGTTTCTTGGCGCTGAAGCTGTTTTTGTTTCTTCACGCTGCAGCTGTTTTTGTTCCTTCATGCTAAAGCTGTTTTTGTTTCTTGGCGCTGAAGCTGTCTTTGTTCCTTCATGCTAAAGCTGTTTTTGTTTCTTGACGCTGAAGCTGTCTTTGTTCCTTCACGCTAAAGCTGTCTTTGTTCCTTCATGCTGAAGCTGTTTTTGTTTCTTGGCGCTGAAGCTGTCTTTGTTCCTTCACGCTAAAGCTGACTTTGTTTCTTTACGCTGAAGCTGTCTTTGTTCCTTCATGCTGAAGCTGTTTTTGTTTCTTGACGCTGAAGCTGTCTTTGTTCCTTCACGCTAAAGCTGTCTTTGTTCCTTCATGCTGAAGCTGTTTTTGTTTCTTGACGCTGAAGCTGTCTTTGTTCCTTCATGCTAAAACTGTTTTTGTTCCTTCACGCTAAAGCTGTTTTTGTTCCTTCACGCTAAAGCTGTTTTTGTTCATGCTAAAGCTGTCTTTGTTCCTTCATGCTGAAGCTGTTTTTGTTTCTTGACGCTGAAGCTGTCTTTGTTCCTTCATGCTAAAGCTGTTTTTGTTCCTTCACGCTAAAGCTGTTTTTGTTCCTTCATGCTAAAGCTGTTTTTGTTTCTTGGCGCTGAAGCTGTTTTTGTTTCTTGACGCTGAAGCTGTTTTTGTTTCTTGACGCTGAAGCTGTTTTTGTTTCTTGACGCTGAAGCTGTTTTTGTTTCTTGACGCTGAAGCTGTTTTTGTTTCTTGACGCTGAAGCTGTTTTTGTTTCTTGACGCTGAAGCTGTTTCTTCACGCTAAAACAGTCTGTCTTTCACCCTATTATTTGTTTTGTATAACCTTTTACTTGCAAATGCTACCAATAATTAAGTCTTAATTTCCTTCATATATATGTCTTTAAGCAATGATTATTATGCATGGCAATGGGGAAAAAAGTATGGCAATGGGGAAAAAAGTATGGCAATGGGGGTAAAAAAGTATGGCAATGGGGGGTAAAAAAGTATGGCAAAGGGTAAAAAAAAGTATGGCAATAGGGTAAAAAAGTATGGCAATAGGGTAAAAAAAAGTATGGCAATAGGGTAAAAAAAGTATGGCAATAGGGTAAAAAAAGTATGGCAATAGGGTAAAAAAAGTATGGCAATAGGGTAAAAAAGTATGGCAATAGGGTAAACAAGTATGGCAATGGGGCTCAAAATGCATGTGAATGGGTAAAACAGTGTTGGTAAACTCATGGCAATGTTGCAAACAATTATACTAAGATGGTTTTATGCTGTTGCATCTGCCATGAGCTGTGTTGCCCTCAGCCTGGACCAGCGGGGGGGGGGGGGGGGGGGTTTTGTAAGATCACTAAGACAGTCTTTACTAAGTCTTGGATGGATGGTGTCCAGTTCAGCCTTAAGTGAGTCAGCCTTTTGGATGACGCCAGCAGCCAGTGAGTCATATTAGAGTCGTAGATTAACGCTCATACGCACACACACACAGCCGGTGGCCGAGTGGACAGCACGCTGGACACGTGATCGTGTGGTTACGGGTTCGATCCCGGGCGCCGGCGAGAAACGATGGGCAGAGTTTCTTTTACCCTGAATGCCTCTGTTACCTAGCAGTAAATAGGTACCTGGGAGTTAGACAGCTGCTACGGGCTGCTTCCTGTGTGTGTGTGTGTGTGTGTGTGTGTGTGTGTACTCACCTAGTTGTGTTTGCGGGGGTTGAGCTCTGGCTCTTTGGTCCCGCCTCTCAACAGGTGTACAGATTCCTGAGCCTACTGGTCTCTATCATATCTACACTTGAAACTGTGTATGGAGTCAGCCTCCACCACATTACTTCCTAATGCAACCATTTGTCAACCACTCTGACACTAAAAAAGTTCTTTCTAATATCTCTGTGGCTCATTTGGGCGCTCAGTTTCCACCTGTGTCCCCTTGTGCATGTGTCCCTTGTGTTAAATAGCCTGTCTTTATCTACCTTATCAATTCCCTTGAGAATCTTGAATGTGGTGATCATGTCCCCCCTAACTCTTCTGTCTTCCAACACTGTGTGTGTGTGTGTGTGTGTGTATGTGTGTGTGTGTGTGTGTGTACAAGAATGTCGCACATGGAAATGTGTACATGCCATTTTAATAATAGTTTACCACCCATAAAGAAAACGTCTACCTATTTGTCAGTCCATTGTCTCTCTCTGCCGGCCGGCCGGCCTACCTACCTGCTAAAACTTGTCCACTAAATATACTGTTGAATATCTATCTCCAGTGATCACTTACCCTTAATTCCTACATTATTAACCAAATGATCTCATTAACAAATCTTTGCACATTTCAACCACCTACCTTTCTGCTAACATCAATCACAACAACTAATACACTCAACTCAGTCCCAAACACTTTTCTTATTCCTTCCTCAACACTTCGCCCTATATAACTTATCTGGAAAAATTATGTTTAAATACCTAACTGCCATCCCATCCCCCCTACCTTCCCCTCTTCCCCCCCACCACACTTCCCACGGTAGCTCCTCCGGACCCCCCCCCCCCCCCAAAATGGAGGCCGCCGAACCCCTACCCCCCATTCCGCCCCCTCCATCACCACCCACCACCCCCCCGGACCAACACAGGGGGGGCCCCGTAGCCTGGTGGATAGTGCGCAGGATTCGCAATTCTGTAGCGCGGGTTCGATTCCCGCACGAGGCAGAAACAAATGGGCAAAGTTTCTTTCACCCTGAATGCCCCTGTTACCTAGCAGTAAATAGGTACCTGGGAGTTAGTCAGCTGTCACGGGCTGCTTCCTGGGGTGTGTGTGTGTGTGTGTGGTGTGTGGAGAAAAAAAAAAAAAAAAAAAAAAGTAGTTAGTAAACAGTTGATTGACAGTTGAGAGGCGGGCCGAAAGAGCAAAGCTCAACCCCCGTAAAAACACAACTAGTAAACACAGAAAATGGCGGCCACAACGCTATATTTAACCAGCCAAAACCTTCGTTCCTTCGCCTATGTGCTTTTTATTCTTGAAATAAAACGAGGAATAAAACAAACCGGATTTTCCTTCCCTAGTAAAACATGTATTTTACAGAACGAGGCCTAAAATAGCACATATTAGATATTGCATTGCTTGTTTACCACTCACAAACTCATTTGGAAACACCACACTAATTATTACTTAATATATACTTTTAAACACACACACACACAGTGTGTGTGTGTGTGTGTGCGCATAAGAGGCTGGTACATAAGCTGGAGAGACAGGCAGGTGTAGCTGGTAAGGTGCTCCAGTGGATAAGGGAGTATCTAAGCAATAGCAAGCAGAGAGTTACGGTGAGGGGTGAGACCTCCGATTGGCGTGAAGTCACCAGTGGAGTCCCACAGGGCTCTGTACTCGGTCCTATCTTGTTTCTGATATATGTAAATGATCTCCTGGAGGGTATCGATTCAGTTCTCTCAATGTTTGCGGACGCTGCTAAAATTATGAGAAGGATTAAAACAGAAGAGGACTGTTTGAGGCTTCAAGAAGACCTAGACAAGCTGAAGGAATGGTCGAACAAATGGTTGCTAGAGTTTAACCCAACCAAATGTAATGTAATGTAGATAGGTGTAGGAATTTATGGGAATTTAACCTCACTTCGCTGGAAGACAGAAGAGTTAAGGGGGACATGATCACCACATTCAAGATTCTGAAGGGAATTGATAAGGTAGATAAAGACGGTCTATTTAGCACAAGGGGAACAAGCACAAGGGGAACAAGCACAAGGGGACACAGGTGGAAACTGACTGCCCAAATGAGCCACAGAGATATTAGAAAGAACTTTTTTAGTGTCAGAGTGGTTGACAAATGGAATGCATTAGGAGGTGATGTGGTGGAGGCTGACTCCATACACAGTTTCAAGTGTAGATATGATAAGCCCAATAGGCTCAGGAATCTGTACACCTGTTGATTGACGGTTGAGAGGCGGGACCAAAGAGCCAGAGCTCAAGCCCCGCAAACACAACTAGGTGAGTACACACACACACACACACACACACACACACACACACACACACACACACACACACACACACACACGTCAGTTAGCCTAAATTCTCTAATATTCATTCATAAAACTGCCTCACGGGACTGCAACCTTATCAAACAAAGCTGTCAGGTATTTCTAACTGTCAACACAAATTAACAACTTAACATCTCAATCATTGCAACTGTTGATAAATAGACACTAACCAACCTTGCTATGAGATATAAATACAAGTGCCAGATTTGATTCAGAAGGCAACTCCAGCGTGGCCTAGTCGGATAGAACAAGTTCCTAATCCGGATAGACCTGCGTTCGAGCCTGTCGGAACGGTTGCAAGTACAGGGCACAGATTTCTCTGTGTGTCCCCTCCTGTAGGAGCATCAGTTTCGATAGATTCTCTGGATAGCCGAAGATTGATTGACCGACTCCTTGGAATGTGGGGAAGGTTTGAAGTCCGGGGGCCCACGGACGGATACCTGGATCCACTGACCTCGGGCAGGTCTTTCAATCCACCTGGATTTCAGGTGGGGAGAAGGGAGGCAATTTGGGTCGACACAAATAGCTTCCTGGACCCAAAACCCCATGGATACACGGACACGGACACTCACACGGACACGCACACGGACACTCATGGACTCTGACACGAACCGAAGGTTCGTGTCAGATAATAAGAAGGGAGTTGATAATATAATAAAGTTGTATAATAATAATATAATATATAATAATAATAATAATAATATAATAATATAATATAATATATAATAATATAATAACATAATTAGGTTGGTTAGGTTGGTTGGTTGGTTAGATTGCTCAGGTTAGGTTGCTCAGGTTAGGTTGCTCAGGTTAGGTTGGTTGGTTCGGTTGCTTGGTTAGGTTGCTTGGTTAGGTTAGATAGCTTAGGTTGGTTGGTAAGGTTAGGTTGGTTAGGTTAGATAGCTTAGGTTGGTTGGTTAGGTTAGATAGCTTAGGTTGGTTGGTTAGGTTAGGTTGCTTAGCTTAAGTTGGTTGGTTAGGTTAATTAGGTTGGTTGGTTAGGTTGCTTGGTTAGGGTGCTTGATTAGGTTAGATAGCTTAAGTTGGTTGGTTAGGTTAATTAGGTTGGTTGGTTAGGTTGGTTGGTTAGGTTAGAATGCTTAGTTAGTTAGTTAGGTTGGTTGGTTGGATAGCTTAGGTTGGTTGGTTAGGTTAGGTTGCTTAGGTTGGTTGGTTGGGTTGGTTACGTTGGTTAGGTTGGTTGGTTAGGTTGGTTAGGTTAGGTTGGTTGGTTGGGTTGGTTACGTTGGTTAGGTTGGTTAGTTACATTGGTTAGGTTGGTTGGTTACATTGGTTAGGTTGGTTGGTTACATTGGTTAGGTTGGTTGGTTAGGTTAGGTTGGTTGGTTAGGTTAGATAGCTTAGGTTGGTTGGTTAGGTTGGTTACGTTGGTTGGTTACATTGGTTAGGATGGTTGGTTACGTTGGTTAGGTTGGTTGGTTAGGTTAGGTTAGGTTGGTTGGTTAGGTTAGGTTAGGTTGGTTACGTTGGTTGGTTACATTGGTTAGGATGGTTGGGTAGGATGGTTGATTACGTTGGTTAGGTTAGGTTGGTTGGTTAGGTTGCTTGGTTAGGTTGCTTGGTTAGGTTAGATAGCTTAGGTTGGTTGGTTAGGTTAGATAGCTTAGGTTGGTTGGTTAGGTTAGATAGCTTAGGTTGGTTGGCTAGGTTAGATAGCTTAGGTTGGTTGGATAGGTTGGTTGGTTAGTTAGGTTGGTTTGTTAGGTTGGTTAGGATGGTTGGTTAGGTTGGTTAGGTTAGGTTGCTTAGGTTGGTTGCTTATGTTGGTTGGTTAGGTTGGTTACGTTGGTTAGGTTGGTTGGTTAGGTTAGTTAGGTTGGTTGGTTAGGTTAGATAGCTTAGGTTGGTTGGTTAGGTTAGATAGCTTAGGTTGGTTGGTTAGGTTAGATAGCTTAGGTTGGTTGGTTAGGTTGGTTGGTTAGGTTGGTTGGTTAGGTTGGTTGGTTAGGTTAGATAGCTTACGTTGGTTAGGTTGGTTGGTTAGGTTGCTTGTTTAGGTTGGTTGGTTAGGTTGGTTGGTTAGGGTGCTTGGTTAGGTTAGATAGCTCAAGTTGGTTGGTTAGGTTAGTTAGGTTGGTTGGTTAGGTTGGTTGGTTAGGTTAGATTGCTTAGGTTGGTTAGTTAGGTTGGCTGGTTGGATAGCTTAGGTTGGTTGACTAGGTTGGTTGGTTGGTTGGTTAGGTTGGTTAGGTTGGTTGGTTAGGTTGGTTGGGTTGGTTGGTTGGTTAGGTTAGGTTGGTTAGGTTAGGTTGGTTAGGTTAGGTTGGTTAAGTTAGGTTGCTTAGGTTGGTTGGTTAGGTTGGTTAGGTTGGTTAGGATGGTTGGTTACATTGGTTAGGTTGGTTAGTTACATTGGTTAGGTTGGTTGGTTAGGTTGGTTGGTTAGGTTGGTTGGTTAGGTTAGGTTAGGTTGGTTGGTTAGGTTAGGTTAGGTTAGTTACGTTGGTTAGGATGGTTGGGTAGGATGGTTGGTTACGTTGGTTAGGTTAGGTTGGATTGGTTGGTTAGGTTAGGTTAGGTTGGTTAGTTAGGTTGCTTGGTTAGGTTGGTTGATTAGGTTCTTTGGTTAGGTTGGTTGGTTAGGTTGCTTGGTTAGGTTGGTTGGTTAGATTGCTTGGTTAGGTTGCTTGGTTAGGTTGGTTGGTTAGGTTAGATAGCTTAGGTTGGTTGGTTAGGTTAGATAGCTTAGGTTGGTTGGTTAGGTTAGATAGCTTAGGTTGGTTGGCTAGGTTAGATAGCTAAGGTTGGTTGGATAGGTTGGTTGGTTAGTTAGGTTGGTTTGTTAGGTTGGTTAGGTTGGTTGGTTGGTTAGGTTGGTTGGTTAGGTTAGGTTGGTTAAGTTAGGTTGCTTAGGTTGGTTGCTTATGTTGGTTGGTTAGGTTGGTTATGTTGGTTAGGTTGGTTGGTTAGGTTAGTTAGGTTGGTTGGTTAGGTTAGATAGCTTACGTTGGTTAGGTTGATTGGTTAGTTAGGTTGGTTAGTTAGGTTGGTTAGTTAGAGAGCTTAGGTTGGTTGGTTGGTTAGGTTGCTTGGTTACGTTGGTTAGTTAGGTTGCTTGGTTAAGTTAGATAGCTTAGGTTGGTTGGTTAGGTTAGTTAGGTTGGTTGGCTTAGGTTGGTTGATTAGGTTGGTTGGTTAGTTAGGTTGGTTGGTTGGTTGGTTAGGTTGGTTGGTTAGGTTGGTTGGTTGGTTGGTTAGGTTGGTTGGTTGGTTAGGTTAGATTGGTTAGGTTGGTTGGTTAGGTTAAGTTGGTTACGTTATTACGTTGGTTAGCTTGGTTGGTTAGGTTGGTTGGTTACGTTGGTTAGGACGGTTGGTTACGTTGGTTAGGTTGGTTGGTTGGTTAGGTTAGGTTAGGTTGGTTGGGTTGGTTGGTTAGGTTGGTTAGGTTAGGTTAGGTTGGTTGGTTAGGTTGCTTGGTTAGGTTGGTTGATTAGGTTCTTTGGTTAGGTTGGTTGGTTAGGTTGCTTGGTTACGTAGGTTGGTTAGGTTGCTTGGTTAGGTTGCTTGGATAGGTTGGTTGGTTAGGTTGCTTGGTTAGGTTAGATAGCTTAGGTTGCTTGGTTAGGTTAGATAGCTTAGGTTGCTTGGATAGGTTGGTTGGTTAGGTTGCTTGGTTAGGTTAGATAGCTTAGGTTGCTTGGTTAGGTTAGACAGCTTAGGTTGGTTGGTTAGGTTAGATAGCTAAGGTTGATTGGATAGGTTGGTTGCTTAGGTTAGATAGCTTAGGTTGGTTGGTTAGGTTGATTGGTTAAATAGGTTGGTTTGTTAGGTTGGTTAGGTTGGTTGGTTAGGTTGGTTGGTTAGGTTAGGTTGGTTAGGTTAGGTTGGTTAGGTTAGGTTGCTTAGGTTGGTTGCTTAGGTTGGTTGGTTAGGTTGGTTACGTTAGTTAGGTTGGTTGGTTCCATTGGTTAGGTTGGTTAGTTACATTGGTTAGGTTGGTTGGTTAGGTTGGTTGGTTATGTTGGTTAGGTTGGATAGGTTAGGGTAGGTTGGTTGGTTAGGTTAGGTTAGGTTGGTTACGTTGGTTGGTTACGTTGGTTAGGATGGTTGGGTAGGATGGTTGGTTACGTTGGTTAGGTTAGGTTGGATTGGTTGGTTAGGTTAGGTTAGGTTGGTTGGTTAGGTTGGTTGGTTAGGTTGCTTGGTTAGGTTGGTTGGTTAGATTGCTTGGTTAGGTTGCTTGGTTAGGTTGGTTGGTTAGGTTAGATAGCTTAGGTTGGTTGGTTAGGTTAGATATCTTAGGTTGGTTGGTTAGGTTAGATAGCTTAGGTTAGTTGGCTAGGTTAGATAGCTAAGGTTGGTTGGATAGGTTGGTTGGTTAGTTAGGTTGGTTTGTTAGGATGGTTAGGTTGGTTGGTTAGGTGGGTTGGTTAGGTTAGGTTGGTTAGGTTAGGTTGCTTAGGTTGGTTGCTTAGGTTGCTTATGTTGGTTGGTTAGGTTGGTTACGTTAGTTAGGTTGGTTGGTTAGGTTAGTTAGGTTGGTTGGTTAGGTTAGATAGCTTACGTTGGTTAGGTTGATTGGTTAGTTAGGTCGGTTAGTTAGGTTGGTTAGTTAGAGAGCTTAGGTTGGTTAGGTTGCTTGGTTAGGTTGGTTGGTTAGGTTGCTTGGATAGGTTAGATAGCTTAGGTTGGTTGGTTAGGTTAGTTAGGTTGGTTGGTTAGATAGCTTAGGTTGGTTGATTAGGTTGGTTGGTTAGTTAAGTTGGTTGGTGTGTTGGTTAGGTTGGTTGGTTAGGTTGGTTGGTTGGTTAGGTTGGTTACGTTAGGTTGGTTGGTTAGGTTAAGTTGGTTACGTTATTACGTTGGTTAGGTTGGTTGGTTACGTTGGTTAGGATGGTTGGTTACGTTGGTTAGGTTGGTTGGTTGGTTAGGTTAGGTTGGTTGGGTTGGTTGGTTAGGTTGGTTAGGTTAGGTTAGGTTGGTTGGTTAGGTTGCTTGGTTAGGTTGGTTGATTAGGTTCTTTGGTTAGGTCTGTTGGTTAGGTTGCTTGGTTACGTTGGTTGGTTAGGTTGCTTGGTTAGGTTGCTTGGTTAGGTTGGTTGGTTAGGTTGCTTGGTTAGGTTAGATAGCTTAGGTTGCTTGGTTAGGTTAGATAGCTTAGGTTGGTTGGTTAGGTTAGATAGCTAAGGTTGGTTGGATAGGTTGGTTGCTTAGGTTAGATAGCTTAGGTTGGTTGGTTAGGTTAGATAGCTAAGGTTGGTTGGATAGGTTGGTTGCTTAGGTTAGATAGCTTAGGTTGGTTGGTTAGGTTGGTTGGTTAGTTAGGTTGGTTTGTTAGGTTGGTTAGGTTGGTTGGTTGGTTAGGTTGGTTGGTTAGGTTAGGTTGGTTAGGTTAGGTTGGTTAGGTTAGGTTGCTTAGGTTGGTTGCTTAGGTTGGTTGGTTAGGTTGGTTACGTTGGTTAGGTTGGTTGGTTGGTTAGGTTAGGTTAGGTTGGTTGGTTAGGTTAGGTTAGGTTGGTTGGTTAGGTTAGTTGGGTTGGTTGGGTTAGGTTAGGATCCTTGGTTAGGTTCCTTGGTTAGGTTGGTTAATTAGGTTCCTTGGTTAGGTTGGTTGGTTAGGTTGCTTGGTTAGGTTGCTTGGTTAGGTTGGTTGGTTAGGTTCCTTGGTTAGGTTAGATAGGCTACCAACAATTACAGCCCCTTTTCTATTTCTATTTCTACAAACCTAGCCTAAACTAACCTAACTTAACCTGCAAACCTAGCCTATTTCCTAGTCAAAACAAACATAACCTAATCTAAGCTAACCTAACCTAACCTAACCTAACGTAACTAACTCCTGGATACCTATTTACTGTTAGGTGAATCGATGTATTCGGTGATGGGAAACGCTACCTACAATTACAGCCCTTCTTCTATTTCTATTTCTACAAACATAGCCTATTTCCTAGCCTAAACTAACCTAACCTAACCTAATCTAACTAACTCCTGGATACCTATTTACTGCTACGTGAACAGAGAAGACACGCTACCAACAATTACTGCCCTATTTCTATTTCAACAAAAATAGCCTATTTCTTAGCTTAAACTAATCTAACCTAATTAAACCTAACCTAACCTAATCTAACCTTACCTATATATATACTTCACTACTCACTAACATCATCACTACCACACTACTCACTAACATCATCACTACCTCCCTACTCACCATCATCATCACTACCTCACCATCATCATCACTACCTCTCTACTCACCATCATCATCATTACCTCACTACTCACCATCATCATCACTACCTCACCATCATCATCACTACCTCTCTACTCACCATCATCATCATTACCTCACTACTCACCATCACTACCACACTACTCACCATCATCACTACCTCACTACTCACCATCATCATCACTACTTCTCTACTCATCACCATCATCATTTCCTCACTACTCACTAACATCATCACTTCCTCACTACTCACCATCATCACTACCCACCATCATCACTACCACACTATTCATAAACATCATCACTACCACACTACTCACCATCATCACTACCACACTACTCACTATCATCATCACTACCACACTACTCGGTGAGTAGTGTGGTAGTGATAGTGAGTAGTGATGATGATGGTGAGTAGTGAGGTAGTGATGATGATGGTGAGTAGTGTGGTAGTGATGATGATAGTGAGTAGTGAGGTAGTGATGATGATGGTGAGTAGTGTGGTAGTGATGCTGATAGTGAATAGTGTGGTAGTGATGGTGAGTAATGTGGTAGTGATGATGATAGTGAGGTAGTGATGATGATGGTGAGTAGTGTGGAAGTGATGATGATGGTGAGTAGTGAGGTAGTGATGATGATAGTGAATAGTGTGGTAGTGATGATGATGGTGAGTAGTGTGGTAGTGATGATGATAGTTAGTAGTGAGGTAGTGATGATGATGGTGAGAAGTGATGATAGTGAGTAGTGTGGTAGTGATGATAGTGAGTAGTGAGGTAGTGATGATGATAGTGAAGTGTGGTAGTGATGATGGTGAGTAGTGTGGTAGTGATGATGATAGTGAATACTGTGGTAGTGATGATGATAGTGAGTACTGTGGTAGTGATGATGATAATGAGTAGTGATGATTGTGGTGAGAAGTGATAATAGTGAGTAGTATGGTAGTGATGATGGTGAGTAGTGAGGTAGTGATGATGATAGTGAATAGTGTGGTAGTGATGGTGAGTAGTATGGTAGTGATGATGATAGTGATGTAGTGATGATGATGGTGAGTAGTGTGGTAGTGATGATAGTGAATAGTGTGGTAGTGATGATAGTGAATAGTGTGGTAGTGATGATGATGGTGAGTAGTGTGGTAGTGATGATGATAGTGAATAGTGATGATGATGGTGAGAAGTGATGATAGTGAGTAGTGTGGTAGTGATAATGATGGTGAGTAGTGAGGTAGTGATGATGATGGTGAGTAGTGTGGTAGTGATAATGATAGTGAATAGTGTGGTAGTGATGATGATGGTGAGTAGTGTGGTAGTGATGATGATAGTGAGTAGTGTGGTAGTGATGATGATGGTGAGTAGTGAGGTAGTGATGGTGTTGCTAAGTAGTGTGGTAGTGATGTTGATGGTGAGTAGTGATAGAAGTGATGATAGTGAGTAGTGTGGTAGTGATGATGATGGTGAGTAGTGTGGTAGTGATGATGATAGTGAGTAGTGAGGTAGTGATGATGATGGTGAGTAGTGTGGTAGTGATGATGATGGTGAGTAGTGTGGTAGTGATGATAGTGAGTAGTGAGGTAGTGATGATGATGGTGAGTAGTGTGGTAGTGATGATGATAGTGAGTAGTGAGGTACTGATGATGATAGCGAATAGTGTGGTAGTGATGATGATGGTGAGTAGTGTGGTAGTGATGATGATAGTGAGTAGTGCGGTAGTGATGATGATGGTGAGTAGTGTGGTAGTGATGATGATGGTGAGTAGTGTGGTAGTTATGATGATAGTGAATAGTGAGGTAGTGATGATGATGGTGAGTAGTGAGGTACTGATGATGACGGTAAATTGTGTGGTAGTGATGATGATGGTGGATAGTGTGGTAGTGATGATGATAGTGAGTAGTGAGGTAGTGATGATGATGGCGAGTAGTGAGGTAGTGATGATGATGGTGAGTAGTGAGGTAGTGATGATGATGGTGAGTAGTGTGGTAGTGATGATGATAGTGAATAGTGTGGTAGTGATGATGATGGTGAGTAGTGAGGTAGTGATGATGATAGTGAATAGTGTGGTAGTGATGATGATGGTGAGTAGTGTGGTAGTGACGATGATAGTGAGTAGTATGGTAGTGATGGTGAGTAGTGTGGTAGTGATGATGATAGTGAGGTAGTGATGATGATGGTGAGTAGAGAGGTAGTGATGGTGATGGTGAGAAGTGATAGAAGTGATGATAGTGAGTAGTGTGGTAGTGATGATGATGGTGAGTAGTGAGGTAGTGATGGTGTTGCTAAGTAGTGTGGTAGTGATGTTGATGGTGAGTATTGTGGTAGTGATGATGATGGTGAGTAGTGAGGTAATGATGATGGTGAGTATAGTGTGGTAGTGATGATGGTGAGGTAGTGACGATGGTGAGGTAGTGATGATGATGGTGAGGTAGTGATGATGATTGTGAGTAGTGAGGTAGTGATGATGGTTAAGAGTAGTGTGGTAGTTATGATGATGGTGGGTAGTGATGATGGTGAGTAGTGTGGTAGTGAAGATGATAGTGAGTAGTGTGGTAGTGATGATGGTGAGTAGTGTGGTAGTGATGATGTTTATGAGTAGTGTGGTAGTGATAATGGTGAGTAGTGATGATGATGATGAGTAGTGAGGAAGTGATGATGTTAGTGAGTAGTGAGGAAATGATGATGGTGGTGAGTAGAGAAGTAGTGATGATGATGGTGAGTAGTGAGGTAGTGATGATGGTGAGTAGTGTGGTAGTGATGGTGAGTAGTGAGGTAATGATGATGATGGTGAGTAGAGAGGTAGTGATGATGATGGTGAGGTAGTGATGATGATGGTGAGTAGTGAGGTAATGATGATGATGGTGAGTAGAGAGGTAGTGATGATGATGGTGAGGTAGTGATGATGATGGTGAGTAGGGAGGTAGTGATGATGTTAGTGAGTAGTGTGGTAGTGATGATGTTAGTGAGTAGTGAAGTATATATATAGGTAAGGTTAGATTAGGTTAGGTTAGGTTTAATTAGGTTAGATTAGTTTAGGCTAAGAAATAGGCTATTTTTGTTGAAATAGAAATAGGCCAGTAATTGTTGGTAGCGTGTCTTCTCTGTTCACGTAGCAGTAAGTAGGTATCCAGGAGTTAGTTAGATTAGGTTAGGTTAGGTTAGTTTAGGCTAGGAAATAGGCTAGGTTTGTAGAAATAGAAATAGAAGAAGGGCTGTAATTGTAGGTAGCGTTTCCTATCACCGAATACATCTATTCACCTAACAGTAAATAGGTATCCAGGAGTTAGTTACGTTAGGTTAGGTTAGGTTAGGTTAGCTTAGATTAGGTTATGTTTGTTTTGACTAGGAAATAGGCTAGGTTTGCAGGTTAAGTTAGGTTAGTTTAGGCTAGGTTTGTAGAAATAGAAATAGAAAAAGGGCTGTAATTGTTGGTAGCCTTTCCTATCACCGAATGCCTCTGTTCACCTAGCAGTAAATAGGTATCCAGAAGTTAGTAAGCTAACTACTTGGGGCGTGGTGAGTGAGTGAGGGTTAGTTAGTTACTAAAAGAATCTTAGTTAGAACCACTAATTGTGGGGGTGTGGGTGTTTGGATATAAGCCTAACATGTGTATGTATAAAGTGCCTGTCTGCCTGTCCCCCGACTCAATAATGTTACACGTATTGACTAAATGAAGCCTAAGAGGGCATATTGTGACGGTGTTCCCCCCCTTATAATTCTCCCACGCCTGCAGTAAGAGTCATGTCTACTTTTTCCAAGCGTTCTCTACGTTGCAGGCTACAATTTGATATATGGGAGAGAGTGAAGTGTTCTCGGAGAGCCGAGAAATTTGTGAAATAGTAATATTTTGGCCTTTGGTATAGGCCCTTTATGGAGCCAAGATGGCGCTGGCCTCCCTGATTTCCCGCCAAAACCGTGTGACGTCAGTGGCACCGGATTGGTCACCGACAGCAATGTGGCACCGGGAGCCAATGAACACCTCCCGTGGCGAAAGTGACGTCACGATGGAAAGGGGTCCGGCCAGCACGCCGAGCTGGCGCCAGCAGTCAGACACGACACGTCAAAGAGGTCGGACGTGCGACGATTGGTCCTGTCAGTTTGACAGTTGTTTCCCGCTCCCGTGGATTTACGCGTCACCTGAAGTCTGCCAGTACTCTGTGAGGTCTTCCCTAGTTCATGTGTTGAACCAGAGAGGGAATCGACGGTTATTTGAGCAACAAGTGCTCCAGTCAGGTACTGTGCAAGAAACAGTGAAGCCGTGCAGTGACGTATGTGACGTCTGTGGCAGTTCACCAGTTCGTGACAGCGTAGTGGCTGATAGAGCCACTGGGTAGCTGAGGAAGGAGAGGACTATTTGGGGAATCCGGACGACTGTAGCTGAGATGTAGGCGGCAGCCGTTGATGGGAGAAGACGACGGCCAGGAGACCAACTCCAACCCTTCAAGAAGTCAAGAAGGAGGACGGACCTGCAGTGAAGAGGGTACGGAGACGACGCGCTAAACGGTGGGACGACGAGAGGCTCTGGTAGGACACGACGACGTGTCGTGTGGGGGCGTTCCCGACACGAGGACCAGGAGCTACATCTCGACTCTCATCGGAGGATAGGTTGAAGTAGGTGTTTCTAGTTCCCTCCCCATTCCCCTTTAGTTAGCTATATTATTCGGCTATATTATCTAGCCTGAGGATTTTATATGTCGTGGGCAAGTTTCACCAGTGTCACTGTAAGGCACCAGTTTGCCGTGTAGTACTATCAAGAGTACTTATAATACTTATGTTTATTGTTGGTGTGTACAGGCACCAGGAACCTGTGATAAATTACTGTGTATTGTATATCTTTCTACAGACTTTGATGAGAACATTTAGTGATGAATATATATGTAATATTATGCCAGTAGTTGGAAGTTAGGCTACGTGCCCAGAAACTATTTATTTTCCATGCATTGATATTTGATTTATATACAATATATATATGTCTATGTTCATTCAGTGATTAATCATCTGTGAGTACAGTGAATTATTGTGTTATCGCCCACGAGAGAAAGTACTGAAAACTCCAGTGTTAATACTTTATAATATGTCATTGAATGAAGGGCAATGTGAGACCACTACAGTGAGTCATTGTAGCATTGATTGTAGAAACGACTGTTTGAGCCTGAGTACAGTGTAACCAAGTGATACGTGCTATTTGTGCCAATATCGAGTGTGCGAGTTTATAGTAATATAGGAGAATTTAAAGAAACAGCGCGCGTGAATCTGAAAACAAGCAATAAGCTTTCGCGCGGGGGCCAGGCGATCAGCTGTTCTTGACACTTGATGAGGAGGGGAGGTGTTGCCACTTAGAGAGTGCATACTATTCGTGGGAACTACCGGCCGCTGCCAGGATCAGTTGATTTATTTATTTTTGTTTGGCCTTGTGACATCTTTCATACATTTTAAGTAAAATACAAAATTACCATTGTGTTTTTATCATCTCCTCCATTGATCTTGTGGCTATATTATATTGAAAGCATAAAGTGATAACAGTAAGTACCTGCCTGACTCCTGATCTTTTGAGTGTGACCTTGCCAAGGCTACCACTAATTCCACCAGTCCACTGAGGTGCTACTGGCCACCTAAAACACCAGTTGGCGACCTTGTGGTTAACCGTAGAGCCCGATTGTTGGGGAGGGCACATGACAGTCAAGTGAACGAGTCGTGTTCCCACTCTTTCTTAATCAGAGGCCGTTGAGATTGACTGGGAGACTCTCCTGGCGTGCAGTGGCGCCGTGAGGATCGAGTGAAGACCCGCAGGGCTACGGTGAGTGACACTGAGCATAACTATTGCTCACCCCAGAGTAAGAATAGAGTAAGTGAAACCCCCAACATTGGCGACCTTGCCAGGATACGATCGAAATAAAGGTTGCAGTGGTACTTGGCAGTGGTGTTAGGGATCAGGTGCAGGTTAACACTTGTAGCACAAGATGGAGGATGATAAAGTGACGAGGTTTATTGACTCTAGAGATGAACAGGTGCTGGAAGAGTGCACCAAGGCACAATTACAGGCTCTAGCGGATCATTTTGGAATAAAGCTGAAATCTGCCAGAGTTGGTGAAAGAAGATTAGAGATAATGGCTCAGCTCAGGGCACGAGACGAAGCTTTGGGGGAAGAACGGCCCCAAACACCTGCCAGTGTGGGTGAACACCTGAGCATTGGTGGAAGCAGCAGGGGATCCAGCGGCAGCAGGCACAGCATTAAGCTGGAAATAATGAAGCTGCAGCTGGAAGCACAGCAGCGCAGAGAAGAGCGAGAAGCACAGCAGCGTAAAGAAGAGCGAGAAGCAGAAGCGCAGCTGAGGAGAGAAGAAGCACAGCAGCGCAGAGAAGAGCGAGAAGCACAGATGAAGCGTGAAGAGCGAGAAGCACAACAGCCCAAAGAAGAACGAGAAGCACAACAGCGCAAAGAAGAACGAGAAGCACAGCTACGCCGGGAAGAACAAGAGCGAGAAGCACAGCAGCGCAGCGAAGAGCGAGAAGTTGGGCTGAGACGACTGGAAATAGAAGCCAACAAGGAGGTAGAGCTGAAGCGAGCTGAACTAGGACTAGGTGCACCTGCTCCGCCGCCACAGGAAGACCGACGAGTGAGGGAACGAGACCTGCCGGTCTATGTGCCTAGTGAAGCCGAAAGTTTCTTCGATCACTTTGAGAGAGTTGCTGCTCTGATGAGGTGGCCGAGGGCGGAGTGGGCGGAGCTGGTCCAAGGGAGGCTCACAGGTGAAGCTCGTGAAGCCTTCACTATGCTCGACTTCCAAGAATGCACCAACTACGATGTGGTAAAACGAGCTGTGCTCCGTTCCTTTAAGCTCACGCTGGAGTGTTACCGGAAGAGGTTTAGAGAATGTACCCGGTCGCCGGGAAAATCGTATGCGGAGACGGCGAGGGACATAGAAAGAAAGCTCCTTAAGTGGCTGAGCTCTGAAGAAGCGAGGTCGGGCGAAGAGGTCAAGGAACTAATGGCCATGGAAAAGTTTATGTCCGTGCTCTCTCCTGAGATCAGGATGAGGATAAAGGAGGCTGACATAAAGAACCTGAGGGCCGCAGCCGACCGAGCCGACATGTTAGAGGAAGCACTACGCCCAAGCCGAGAGGGACAGTACCGATCACCCGTGTACTCCGGAAGCAGTAGGAATTATAGGAGGACGGATGGAGGGAGGACAGGAGCGAGTTCTCCCAGGTCCCACTGCTCGAGATGGGACGACAGAGGAACAAAAGGTGCTGTAGAGCCGATAGAGGAGAACCAAGCTGAAAGTTCGGGAACTGTTACTGCAACGAAGGAAACGACAAGTGAGGCGAGAAGGACACAGGGAGCGACGGCCTCTGAAGGCAGTGCTAAGGCGAGCGGTGGCGGATGGTCTCCGCCAATGGTCCGCTGCTACAACTGCGGAAAAATCGGACACGTCGCGCGGGAATGCAGACGCTTTAAAGTTCCAGGTCTCAGGAAATCTTCCCTATCGATTTTATCAATTCCTGTCACTATTTTGTATGTAGTGATCATATCACCTCTTTTTCTTCTGTCTTCTAGTTTTGGCATATTTAATGCCTCTAACCTCTCCTTGTAGCTCTTGCCCTTCAGTTCTTGGAGCCACTTAGTAGCATGTCTTTGCACCTTTTCCAGTTTGTTGATGTACTTCTTAAGATATGGGCACCACACAACCACTGCATATTCTAGCTTTGGCCTAACAAAAGTCGTGAACAATTTCTTTAGTATATCGCCATCCATGTATTTAAAAGCAATTCTGAAGTTAGAAAGTGTGGCATAGGCTCCTCGCACAATATTCTTTATGTGGTCCTCAGGTGATAGTTTTCTATCTAGAACCACCCCTAGATCTCATTCTTTATCAGAATTCTTTAAAGATTTCTCACATAATATATAGGTTGTGTGGGGTCTATGTTCTCCTATTTCACATTCCATAACATGGCAATTATTAACATAAAATTCCATTTGCCAAGTGGTGCTCCATATACTTATTTTGTCCAGGTCATCTTGAAGGGCATGACAATCATCTAAGTTTCTTATCCTTCCTATTATCTTAACATCATCAGCAAACATGTTCATTTAATTCTGTATATTAACTGGAATATCATTTATGTAGACAATAAACATCACTGGTACAAGAACTGAAACCTGTGGTACTCCACTTGTGACATTTCTCCAATCCGATACATTGCCTCTGATCACTGCCCTCATTTTTCTATCAGAAAATTTTTCATCCATGTTAGAAGCTTTCCTGTCACCCCTCCAATATTTTCCAGTTTCCAGAACAACCTCTTATGTGGAACTCTGTCGAAAGCCTTTTTTAGGTCCAGATAGATGCAGTCAACCCAACCATCTCTTTCCTGTAATATCTCTGTTGCTCGATCATAGAAACTGAGTAAATTCGATACACAGGATCTTTCAGATCGAAAACCATACTGTCTGTCTGATATTATATAATTTCTCTCCAGGTGTTCTACCCATTTAGTTTTAATTATTTTTTCCAATTTTTTGACTATTACACTTGTCAATGATACAGGACTATAATTAAAGGGGTCTTCCCTGCTTCCACTTTTGTAGATTGGAACTATGTTAGTCTTTTTCCACACATCAGCTACAACTCCTGTAAACAGGAATGCCTGAAAAATCAGTTGAAGTGGAATGCTGAGCTCAGGTGCACATTCTCTCAGAACCCATGGTGAAACTCCATCTGGACCAACTGCTTTGTTCTTATTTTGCTCCTTGAGCATTTTTTCCACTTCGTCTCTAGACACCTCTATGTGCTCTATGTTGTTCTCTGGAATTCTTATTGTGTCTGGTTCTCTGAAGATTTCATTTTGTACAAACACACTTTGGAACTTTTCGTTTAATATTTCACACATTTCCTTTTTATTTTCCGTGAATCTATTTCCTATTTTCAACCTCTGAATATTATCCTTTACCTGCAATTTGTTGTTTATGAATTTATAGAATAGACCTAGTTCTGTTTTACATTTGTCTGCAATCCCTTTTTCAAAATTTCTTTCTGCCTCTCTCCTCACTGCCGTGTAGTTGTTTCTCGCATCTTTGTATCGCTGGTACATAATTTGGGGGTTTGGCCTCTTCCTGTATTGATTTCATTTTTGTGTCTTTTGGTCTCTGGCCCTCACGCAATTTCTGTTGAACTAATCCTGTTTCCTAGTTCTGCCTCTCTGTTTTGGTATAAATTTTTTTGTGCCTTTATCATATATTTCACAAAACTTGACATACCTTGGGTGGCTCTTCTGCTGAGTTCTTGGGGTTCACTCTCCATGCCATTCACATTCAGGGAGTGTCCAACGTCGTGGTGGACGGCCTGTTTTCCTTCATTCGAATGTCGGACGTTCGGGCACCTGGAGGTGAGCTGCTTCGCGTCAGCCAGGTCCTGGCGCTTCCATTTACGTTGCATCTTTTCCCAATGGCGAGGTTTTTTCAGTAGACGCTTTCCAGCAGGAATGGTTGAGGGGGGGATTCCTGTACCTTTATCCTCCGGTCCAGCTGTTGCTTTGGGTTCTGGCTCGGCTCGAATTCTTTTGGAGGAGAGTGGTTCTCCTGGTTCCATGGTGGCCGGCCCAGCCTTGATTTCAGGTGCTACTTGCATGGGAGCAAGTAGCACGTCCACACCTGTTAGTTTTTCCACCTCTGGCCTGCTCATGCACTTTCTGAGTTTTCCTGGTTTTTGGATCAGGTGCTTTCGTTTCTCTCCTCTCCTAAGTTTGTAATGACCCATTCAGTCCAAATTGTTTTTTGAAGGCCTTGTTCTTGTTGGCTCTAGCCTCTGGGGGTCGGGTTAGGGAGCTTCATGCTCATCTCCAGTGCAGGGGTTTCTGCTCTTTTGGTCCTGTGGGTCATTTTGTTCATTTACAGCCCTCTCCATCATTTCTGGCAAAGAATGAGATGGCTGGTTTCCGGAGGGTTCCGTGGGTTGTTGTTTGGTTGGTTAGGCCAGGGATACATTATGTTTTGTGTCCAGTTGCGACTTTACATCGCTACCTGCATGCCACTCATATGGCGACAGTGGACGTGCTCTGGGTTCATCCGTTTCCCTGGTTCCCTATTCCAGGGCTTGTCTCTCTCAGGTTGTCTGCAGAGTTATCAAGTCTAGCCAGCCTGCAGTCTACCCTCATGCTCTTGATGTGAGGAAGTATACTGACATATTCTAAATGTTGAAAGCTCATAATGGTCTCTCTGCGCCTCTTTGAGGGGACCTTGGTTCTGGCTCTTGTCTCCAGAGATTGATGGCACCAAACTAATATAGCACATGTCAGTTTGATAGCTTCAAGGAACCTCCGGGACTCGCCCAGAAAATGGCGTTTCATTACTTTCAACGCTGGTTTTTAATAAAATATTTAATTCCGTACTCCATATTTTTTAATTGTACAGTACAGGAGTGTACTGTACATAAGTACAATACAATACTGTACTGTACATGAATACTGTAACATTAGTATACTGTAATTCATTATCTGTACTGTGTTAGCATTTTAGCCATTTGTTACAATAAACCCAACACAGAGTGTAACTGAGGGTATCTTTGATATTTAATTTTGTTAAATATTAAATATCAAACAATATATATATTTAAATATTGTACAATATAGGTTATAGAAGGCCTTTGTTTCATGTAATTTTAGAATTGGATATTTAACTAATCTTTCACCTGTTTTACAGAGTCAGCGAATTGCAGAAGTGAATCTCATAGAAATGCCGTTGATAGAGTAAAACGGTTGAAAAAAGCATACAAGTTTGCAATGAAGTGCATAAACATCTATGAAAAGATGCACACTCAGCAAAAAACTGAGGTACAGTATTGATTTTAAATAGTTATTAATTAATAAATTTTCTTAGATGGCTATTTTTTTTTTTTTTTTTAGGTTTTGTATATTTTTTTTTATACTTCCCTACATTATGTTTTCTGTGGGGAGCCCCTACGGCTCCCTGGAGCTTATCGGGCTAATGTATGTTATATTAGACCGGGACATTAGCTATGGAGTTCAGACCTACCAGGGACCAGCGCCAGAATCTGGCCCCTTCAGAGAGGTTTCAGGGAGCAATGGCCCCGGAAAACCTCCCTGTTGTTGGGGGTTTTCCTTATCTGCCATCGACCGGGGTTAGGCACCCAGAAAGGTAGGCATAACAAAACAAACCCCACATGGTAAGAAACTAAAACAAAAAATCCAAACAGATAGATAGAAACAATCCCAAGGAAACAAGCAAACATCACACTTTACTGGTGCGCCGATTGTCCGCGCTGCCCTCCTTGCCCCAAGAGTAGGAGCCCCAGACCTCACCGTGCCAGCTGCCTAGCACCAGTTCATAAGCTAATGTCAGACAGGACAGACGCTTCTCTGGCCTTAGTTTCCTAGGCGGTGTTTGCCTTTATGGCATTTACTGCCGTGTGTTGTGTTGTGCGGTGGCCAGGTGTACCAGGGCTGCATGCACTTAGGGGCTTCCTTCCCTAAGCGCCCTGTGAGTACTGCCCCTGCGTGACAGGGTTATCTTCCCTGGGGCATTCGGGAACCATTCCCGTAAAGGTTCTTGCTGCTCGGCTTTTGCCTCACCCTTGGGGCCAGCTGGGGCTTGGGGCCCTTGTTTGGCCATGGGTAGGGACTGGTATTTGCTTACTGGGTAGGGACTGGGTGCTTACAATGTCCAAAGAGAGTTCACTGACTGGTGGAAAACTTTCCCATTTTATCACGGAATATAATTAATGATTCCCTCATATGACAAGTTCGATCACACAAGTGGACCACATAAGTGGACCACACAAGTGGACCACACAAGTGGACCACACATGTGGACCACAAGTGGTCCACAAGCTTACGATGTGGGGACAGAGGTCACAGAGTGGTGGAAAACTTTCTCATTCTATCACAGATTGCAGTTAATAATTCCTTCTTAAGACAAGTTGGATCACACAAGTGGACCACACAACAAGTGAACCATATGAACCAAACACCAGCCAGAGTGGTCCACACAAGTGAACGACTGAGTTTTCAGTATTTTCATTCACTGATTTCTGGCACACGTATCTTTGTACATTAATTTAAAGGCTGAAGCGTGATTACCTAGCTACATGTGGTAAAATCTCCTTATAGACATTTTCTGTGATGAAACAAGATGAGTGAGAGTGGACAGATAAGAGAATACTGTATTGTAAACCTCACTTTACAGTGAGGTTTCACTCGCTTTCATCTGTGTCGTCATAGTTCAGTGACTCATGACTTTAAAAGTTTCAGATTAATAAATCATTTCTAAAACCAGTGTTTTAATAGCTTTTTATTATTCTAATTAAACTAAACTAAATAAAACTGAAAATGTACTGTAATATGATAGACATCTGCTCTTTGAGAAATTACAGTATGTTATTGGAACAACTCCAGCGTGAGTGGACAGGTCTAATCCCTGTACACACGGCACCATGCGTTTTTCGTTCAATTTTGTCACCACAGTTCAGTGACTACAGCCTCGAAATAATTCTCTAATCTCAATACTCTGCAGATTCATGCAATGTTAAATGGGATTCTTGTAATGTTATTTGTCTATTTGTACTCACTGCATTTGTGCGCCCCTTGAGGGACTTGAAGTAGAGGGAGGTAGAAATAGCCTAAGCTACTCTATCCCTTTGAGATGTATTTATTGCTTATCTCAATAAACATACTTGAACTTGAACTTGAATCTGCAGATTCAACTCCATCCTCATTATCTCAATCATAGCATTTCTTGAGCATCCTAAGATAATTCTCATGGCTTCATTTTGTACCTTCTCCAACTTGCCCATCCTACCTTTACCAAAACAAGAAATGACAGGTGCAGCATAATCAATAAGAGATCTTACAGTACTCAAGTATATCATTCGTAGCACAGGGACTCCCACTCCCTTTTCACAGCATGCTAAGGCCTTCATATTTACAGTGGGGCTCGGTCAGTCAATATGATTCCTTTGACATCACTCAACTTATGTATTCTGCTCTCGTATTGACAATTTGAATGATATCAAGAATATTTTGAATATCTTCTGACATAGATGGTGCTGTAGTTGATTGTTGTTCATGACCTGTCCAGTGGGTCGAGACTGGTCTCATTAGCATCTCTCAGATTAGTGGGAAGAAATTCTTGCTGCAAGAATGTGTATTCTCAGAGCTAACTAGGGTAACTAAAATACTAATTTCCTAAATAAATACTTTAATTGCAAATATTTGAAAATATATGGTATGTTTCAGAATTTCTGATGATATAGAACATATTGTGGTTTATAATTAAGTTCATAATATTTTTCATTTTTGTTCTTTATTATGCACCCCATACCCATCCCGTGGGCGGTGGTGTAAAAGGTTAGGGAGGCACATAATCGATTCAGGAACTGAACTCTCTAGTTCGTTTAGCTAAGCAAGTAACAATCTTTTGACAATCTTTAGATAAATAACAATCTTCACAATTATTAATGTTATATATACATGTACATATAATCATACATGTACATATATATACATATGCGGAAAATCCAGAGAAATGAAATATGGAATTTTCCGCATACAAATGCTCATTGTTTCGTGATCGTCAATTGCATTTATACATATACGTACATATACATTCACATACATATTCAATCACTCACACAAATACACACATCAATAATCTTTGTATCACAAGTGATTCAACAAGAGGCTCACAAGTCACTATACTAGGCACTGTACATCTACCTTGGTTACCTTGAGGTTACCTTGAGGTGCTTCCGGGGCTTAGCGTCCCTGCAGCCCGGTCGTCGACCAGGCCTCCTGGTTGCTGGACTGGTCAACCAGGCTGTTGGACGCGGCTGCTCGCAGCCTGACGTATGAGTCACAGCCTGGTTGATCAGGTATCTTTTGGAGGTGCTATGGTGAGTCGTCCAATTACTAGTCTTGCTCTACACCCACCCAACTGGGCGGCAGCTTAACAGTCAAGTGCTCTACACCCACCCAACTGGGCGGCAGCTTAACAGTCATGTGCCCTACACCCACCCAACTGGGCGGCAGCTTAACAGTCATGTGCTCTACACCCACCCAACTGGGCGGCAACTTAACAGTCATGTGCTCTACACCCACCCAACTGGGCGGCAGCTTAACAGTCATGTGCTCTACACCCACCCAACTGGGCGGCAGCTTTACAGTCATGTGCTGCACACCCACCCAACTGGGCGGAAGCTTTACAATCATGTGCTCTACACCCACCCAACTGGGCGGCAGCTTTACAATCATTTGCAGGAATTACTTACAGTAAGCAAATTTTAGATACTTCGCTAAGATTTCGGGCAGCACATCATTATAAATGAAGTACTTACACTTCTTGGACACCAATGATGGTGTTATCTCTGAATTACGCGATTTTTATTAAATTCCAGTACTGTATATAATGACGCAAAGTATGCGAATAGTTCTGCAATAGTGATCCTATCCTGCGTCATAATTTACATACATATCTACTTCTGTTTTGTGTATTAAAATTACTACATTTTTGTTAATTTCTTTCTGTAAATGATGATGATGATAAATTTCAATAAATGTAAGTAAGAACAAAAGAACGAAAACTGGTTGCGTAAATGGAAATAGTTGGGTACATTTCCTTTCACCTAATGCGACTATTCATGTGTCCGGACACTGGTGATGGTGTGGTATTGGCTATTTATTTGACCATATCTTTGCTTTCATTTAAGATATGTTTTCCTTGAAATGTATTTACATTATCGTCTACATATGTCTTTATTCTGAAATAAAGACCTTTGATGTTACTTTACATATATGTACATTAATTATAAAATTGATTGGCGTGTGTTCAGGCCTTCACACTCCCTGAGCGAGCCATCAAGTAACTATAAAAAGGCATATATCTTCACTTTCACTTCAGTTATATTTATACCAAAGTACAGTGGTACCTCGCATAACGAATTTAATCCGTTCCATGTTCGTCATGTGAAACGGACGTCATACAAAACGAGTGTCCCCCATGTAACCAGTGTGATGCACTGTGTTTATTGTGAAATTTCCCCAGTGTGCATGACATCAAATGTTCCCCAAAATATAATTTTTCTTTGTAAAATGATAAATTACCGTCCCTGAACATGTCTATGTAAAAATAATTACCAAATTCCACTTACTTTGGCTGTGAGGGCGTGGACAAGGTGTGCTGTGACGTCATCAGGGGCTGGTCGCCGGTGTGTGAAGCTCCCAGACACGGTCGCGCAGGCCATTCAAGCACCGCGTATTGCCACAAATATATTTTCAAATATTTTTTCTATGCATTTCCCATGCGGTTTTATTTGTTTCTTTTATCGTATATGATGCATATTTGTGACCTTTACAATATGTATACAGTAGAATGTTCATAATTTTCCATGAAACTGTGATACATGTGTCAGTAATGTGTCCACAATAAATGTTTATTGTCACAATATTACGTGGTAAAAATTCACTAATATTACAATATGTACAGTTTCACATACTATTTACACAGTAACACACTGTATTACACACTCAGTACTTTGGAGGTGCATAATAGTCAACGAAGTAGTCCATGGTACACAGCGCGACTTTGCTCTCCTTGCACCAGCTACAGATAGATTTTTGCTTCCTGTTTCATCGTTATGTGTGCTTGCAAATAACGCACTCGCGTGCACTCTTGGCTTTAGTACTTGTAGGTGGTATGTAGCCAAGCTTGTAAAGCATAAAGTAGTATTGAAACGATTATAGGAAAAGCTCAATTTGTAAGGTAGTCTTGAAAAGATCGCTTTGTAAGGTCCCACACAGGAAGAGATTCAGCTAGCCTCAAAGAGTGTCCATCAGTCAGGAAGAGATTCAGCTAGCCTCAAAGAGTGTCCATCAGTCAGGAAAAGATTCAGGTATTCTTGAAAATATCAATGAACACCACCACCATGGAAGCCGCTAACACTGTTAATCTATGCTACTTGTATCAGATGCATCATCACTGAACGCAGAAAACGATTCATCTATGTATCATCTATATACATTAGAGATGGCAAGGGTGGGGCTCAGAGCTACACCTGGATACGCTTGCTGTATCATCCTCATAGGTGCTGTATCACTGGCATCCGACCGTTGTGTTAAGCCCTTATTGCGCCTAGCTTCACCAATGTTATGACCCTTATGTTCTTCAAACAAAAGGGTCTGAATTGCACCGACTGAGCACAGTCTTTCAACACCGTGTGGGACAGGTGTTTGAGAGCCAGAGGCACGTGTGCCACAAATGGTTGCTCACGCAGTACTAACCCAGCCAGCAGCCCTTGTCTTTCATATTCGTTATGGCAAAAGGTTCGTTCAGTGTTTGTTGGGTAGGCTGCTCCATTATGACAATCTTTCTTTGTTTCAAATGTGTTCCATTTGTTTTGTATTTGTCACTTACGTCTCAATAATGGAGCAGCCTACCCGACAAACACTGAACGAACCTTTATGACATTTATCCATTTTTCAAATTGTTTCAACAGTTCTTTTATTTTTCGTTTTTATTTTTTTTTAACAAACATGGAGCAGCCGACCTGTAGACCACCGAACGAACGTTTTTGACATTTGTACTGGTTTTCAAAATTCTTCATTTTTTTATTATTTACGTTTTTTGTATGTAAGAAACATGGAGCAGCCTACCTGCCGACCACCGAACGAACCTTTTGCTATAAGACAAATGAAAAATAAATATTGAACACATTTGAAGAAAGGAAAATGTCATAATGTTTTATTCAGTGTATGTAAGGTAGGCTTCTCCATTATTGAGACGCAAATGACAAATAAAAAACAAATGGAACACATTTGAAACAAAGAAAGATTGTTATAATGGAGCAGCCTACCTGCCGAACACCGAACGAACTTTTTTGACATTTGTTGTATATCAGACATTTCATTTCTTTTTTCCTACAAAAACGTCAATGCTTTGCAACATCTCAGCAGTCACCCTTTTATATCCCAGCATCATTAGCATCTTTAAACAAGAACAACATAATTTATGTGCATCGTCGGAGGCGTCTAAGAATGTGCAAGAAGCAGCGCGACCCCACCATGTGCAACCCGTTCTCGCAAATTTAATAAGTCAATATTGACTTATTAAATATGTGCATAGGTGACATACTTAACATAATAGATACCCTTAAAAAGATTCATAGAAAACACCGACCTTACCTAACCTTGTTAGTATCTTAAGATAAGCATCTTATTGCTTCGTAATTACAATTATTACCTAACCTATAATAGGTATAGGTTAGGTAATAATTGTAATTACGAAGCAATAAGATGCTTATCTTAAGATACTAACAAGGTTAGGTAAGGTCGGTGTTTTCTATGAATCTTTTTAAGGGTATCTATTATGTTTAGTATATCACCTATGCACGTAGTTAATAAGTCAATATTGACTTTACGAATTTGCGAGAACGGGTTGCCATGTGGTGTTGACGTTACTCAAACCAGCGTTCGTCATACGGGACGATTTGACGTCGATCGGGACGTTCGTTACCCAAAATATTCGTCTTTTGGGGCAATCGTTATGCGAGGTACCACTGTATTAACATGCAGCTTATATGTCTTTCTGATGACATAAAAAACTTCATTTTTTTCAATATCTAGATTAAATTAACATTGATCTTCAAAAGGTCATAGTTCCCATCGAAAGGGAGAGCGTCGGCCAAGAAGCCTTGTTTAAAATATGAATATTTTTCGTCTCTAATAAGGTATAATCTCTGTAATGCATTAACACAAACTATTTTATCTCTGCCTTCTGATAACATATACAAATATAATCTTTATTTGTGAATATTTGTTAATTAAGCAATATATCAGAGAGCGTGAAGGGTTCGGGGTTCTATGAACGAAAAGGACATGAGTAGTTTAAATAGCGAACGCATACCAGCGAATAACACTAGGATCTATATAACAAATTTATTATCATGTGAAATTGATTTAACTTCCAGACACTTTTTTTTTAATAAATATTAAATATTTTGTGGCTGTTTATGAAAAATATTATTATAAATACACATTCTACTTGTTAATATTACCAATTAAATTTGCGACAATTTGAGCCATGAAATACGACGACTGGATCACTGTGTACAGGAGGCTGATATGGCAGCAAACACTCTCCAGGCGACCATATATCTTGGATAAGTCGCTCCACAAAATTGTCGCTTGGACCGTCGACTTCCTATGGCGTCACCTCTCACATATTTACGTCTCATTTCGTTATGAAATTAGATTATTTCAGAGTAAAAATAGGTTTGATCATGTTCTACGTATAGCACCAACATTATAGTAAGTAAATATACCATATTTCTTCATTACTTACGTAATGCTAAGAGGATTTGGGGTCTTTTGGGCCGATTTGGGTCGATTTGGGTAATTCTATGGACCCGCCACAACCCTCCCTCCCACAGCCTTACTCCTCCCGCCATGGAGCACAGCGCTAAATATCACCACAATCCTGCTATTATCAGAATCCTGGTCAGTTTTATCACAGTCAGGGGGCTTCAGTAATACTATCACTGCTAAATAATAGCAGTATCATTTATATTATGGTATTTGTAGGCGATGCTGTGGTCACAAGCTGAACAGCGGTGCTGTGAGCTCGTGCTGCGTGCGCCAGCCTTGGTGGCTTGCTCAATACTGACGTTGTAACACCCAAGAATGTTAGCCTGGATTTTTTTTCTAGGTGGCATCTGGCAACTATCGGTCATGGCTGTACTATAGCTGCCCCTATCCCAGGCGGGGGGTTTAAATTATAGCGCTAGACACGAAATCATATATAAATGATGTGCGTGGTTTCGGTTTTGTCACTGATATCATATATATGATATGCGCGGTTTGAGGGTTAATATCTAACATATTCAGAGATTTGAGTAGGGGTACCGAGTGATGTCTGGAACCAGAGTTGGATATTGTCCTAATGGCAGCTTTGTGTTGAGTAATTAGAGGACGTAAATGATTTTGGGTAGTAGAATCCCAAGCACAAATACCATAGTTGAGATATGGATAGATGAGGGAGTAATAGAGCATCACCAGGGTAGGGCGGAGTACATAATATCTGATCTTAGAAAGAATGCCAACAGTTTTTGAAACTTTTTTTGATATATTTAGAATGTGTCCCTGGAAATTCAGCTTGTGGTCAATGAAAACGCCCAGGAATTTGCCATCTAATTTGTTAAAAATTTGGGTATTGTTAATTCTGAGATTTATTTGTTTAGAGGATTTATTGCCAAACAGAATATAGAAAGTTTTGTCAATGTTAAGGGTGAGTTTGTTGGCAGTTAGCCAAAGATGGACTTTATTTAGCTCAGTAATTACTGTGGCATTTAGAGCAAGGGGGTCAGGACTGGAGTAAATGAAGGTTGTGTCGTCAGCAAATAGAATTGGTTTGAGATGTTGGGAGGCATTTGGAAGGTCATTAATGTAGATGAGAAAGAGGAGAGGGCCAAGTATGCTGCCCTGAGGAACACCAATGCTGATGGGTAGGGTGGGAGAAATTGAATTATTCACAGAAAGATACTGGAGCCTGTTATTTTCATGCCTGGTGGGGGTCTGCCTAGTGTGGCTATAATTCCACTGGTAGTTTTTGGTGGCCCTCTGCTAGGCCCTTGTGATTGTACACGTCGCAGGTGTTTTCAGTGCTAACCTCTACCCTCTTGTTATTTTTGGGTTTCTTAACCAGTTAGTAGCACCTTGTCCGGGATTCCCGTAGCAGTTAGCCTACGGGCCCTGGAAACCCCTGTCTGGGCTCGGGGGACCATTGAATGTGTCTTCAGGGTTCCAACCCGTCTTGTATGGGTTTGTTGGTTGCTGTGCCCGTCTCCAGGTGATAGTCGCCACTTTTACCTCCGTCATGCTGCCTGTTGAGTCACTGACACCTTGACCCGGAGTCTTGCGAGAGAAATTCTCTGCTAGCTCTCCAGTACTCTCCTGATGTTATTACTGTTCAGAGTCAGGCAGCATCCGTGTTGCAAGCTAGATTAGGTTGCTGCATCATGCTAGGTTGGTTTCCCACTCGGATGCCCCGAGGCCGCCCCGTTTTGATTAGGTGTTGTTCGCCCCTTTCTCTCCCTGTTCCCGGCTCCGGTCCGTCTGCGGGTTTCGGGGTCAGGGCGGGGTTTAGTTGGGGCCGAGACTCGGGCGGTTTTCGGGGGCTGCCCTGTTCGGGTTGGGGGACGGAGGTTTTTGAGCCTGTTCCTCCTGCCAAGGCTTCTGGGTCTTACCAGCAACCCTTTCTTGCTGCCTTTCCCATGGACTCTTCCTTTTCTTTAAGGGCGGAGGGCTTGGAGGCCGGTTCTGCCCCAGGGCCTCTGTTGCTGGTTTCTGGGGCTGTGGGGGATGCCTGCTAGCAGTTCTGGGGCGGTTTGCCCCTGCCTGGGTTTTCTGCTTTTGGGCGGCATTTTTCGCCCATCCAGTCTACTTGCTTCCCACCTTTGCTGGCGTGTTTTCGTATCTTTAGCGTCGGTCACAGCCCTCTGTTTTGGCGGCCATTTTCGTCTGCAGGTTTCCCGGTGTGGCCACCAGGGCAGCGTTGCGGTTTGTTTGCATGCGCCTGGGTGTGCAAGCGAGCTTCTTCGGTGAGTGTTCACCTTTTTTCAGGGGTTTTATTCTCCTGTTGTCGTTTCTTTGCTTTTCTGGTGTTTTCTGCCCATTTGTTTTGGGTCTGGGCCCTTGGGTTTGGGCTCAGTGTCCCTGGCTGTTATGCTTGCTCCCACACCTTGTCCCTCGGTTTTCGGTCTGTTATGACAGTTTTCCCAGGGGGTTCTGTCTGTCTGGGGCTGTGCTTTGCCTTTCTGTGGTGTTTCTCTGCCGGCAAATGTGGTGGTTTGGGCTTCCCCCTGGTTCGATTCCGGGTTCCTTTGGGTTCTTTGGTTTCGTTCCAGAGGTTTCTTCCTCTTGGGCCCCCTTTGTGGGTTCAGGGGGCTTTGTTTCCTCGTGTGACCCGGTTCTGCCTTGTGGAGTTCCGGGGTATCCCTGGCTTGCAGACTGATCTTTTTGGGTCTTGGCACATGTTGTGGTCGTGCTAGGGCTTTAAGGTTTTGTTGTCGAGGTGGGCCTTTTGATGCAGTTTTGTGCCTTCATTGCCTGGCCGGCGTGGTGCTCTCTGCCCACTGGTCGGCGGCTTGTACTTTTCTTTTAAAGTGTATGTGTGTGTGTACGCATGTACATGTGTACGCTGTGTGTGTGTGCACATGTGTATACACACGTGTGTGTGTAACATACCTTGTGTGTATGTGTATATGTATATGTATGTGTATATACATAATGTGTATGTGTACTTTTTCTTTCGGAAGGAGTTCTTTTCCCTTCTCTGTTAATGGGACGCTCGTGGAGCAGCTTGCTCTGTTGACTCTCGCATGGTCCCACTGTTAGTGGGCGCTTTTGTTTGTCTTCAGGCCTCTGGTGGCGACGGTGGATGGCTTCTCCCCCTTTGGGGGGGTTCAGAGCTGGCGGGGTGGACTTCTTCCCCTGCGCTTCGTCATGTCATCTTAGTGGGTGCGTTGGACGTGGTCAATCCGCCCCATCCTTCTGGGGGTTCTCGTCTGCTCTTTGCAGTCATGGGCCTTTCGCATCTACGGTTCTTCTGGACTTCTTCAGTCTGCACCATGGATTCTATGCCCTCCTCGGAGGACTGTGGTCTCCTGTCTGGCTTCTATTGGGGTCGGGTGCCTGGATGGTGGCCCTGGACCTCCAGGTCAATTCATGGCACGTTTCTCTCCAGTTTTCCGGGACTGACACAGTTGGTGGTGGGGCTTCAGGCTTGCTGCTTTTGTTGCCTTCCCTAGTTTGTAATTGGCACTTGGTGTATTTTTGCATCTTTATCGGATCTTAGTGCCCTGTCTGAGTCTGCTTGAGATTCGGTGTCTGGCCTACCTCGATGACTGGCTGGTGTGGGCTCCCAGTTGGTCCACTTGTCTGCTAGCCAGGGGTGTGGTTCTTTCCAGATTGCCCGAGTTTGGTTCCTGGTGATCTGGAGGCCATTCCATCTGTTTCCGTCCCGGGTTCGCGCCTAGGCCTTGTTTAGGGCTATTGGGCCACTCCTTGTCTTTCCCTACAGAAGTGTTACTACGGCTGTGGTCCCGCCTTCGGCTGTTCATGAGGGGAGTCCCGGGTTGCTCAGTGGTTGCTTGAGCAGTTGTGCGGGAGTCTGAACTTCGACGTGTTAGTCTGCTCGCGGGGTCGGGTTTGGCTTCGGCGTCTGTTTGGTTCCTTCGGAGACTCCCCTTCCACCTCTTGCAATCGTTGGGTTCGTTCCTCCGGGCATCTTGTGTTGGTGCTGCGTCACCAGCTTCCTCTTTGGGGTTTTCGGGGTTCCGTGCCTTGGCACCTCTCCGAGCCTTCGCTCGATGTGTTCACAGACGGGTCATCTCTTGGCTGGGGCTTTGTGACCAGTGCTCACCAGGTCAGCCAGGGATGGTGGAGTCTGTCCGTCTGTCGGGCTCACAGCACGGTTCCGGAGTTCGTGGCTGTCTGGTTTGCGCTTCGGAGGGTTTGGGTCACTCGGTGCTCTTCCATTCGGATGCCTGTGAGGCGTTCACGGTCGATGCCTTTTAGCAGGACTGGTCAAGGTGGGGGTACCTGTTCCTCTTCTCCCTGTGCTTTTTGCCGTTACCTGCGTACCGTGTCTGGGGATGCGCTGTGATTGATCCGGTTCTCCTAGTTCCCTGTTTTCAGGGCTCGGGTCTCCCAGGTCATCCGCAGAGTTTTTCAGTCTTCCAGCCTGCGGTCTGTCTTTGCGCCCGTGTTGTTTAGACATTTGCAGCTTTTGCTGCAGTGTTGGTGACGTCTAGGGCTCATTTCGGGCGCAGGGATTTGAGGGTCGCACAGGTTCTTGGCCGCGCATTCTTTATGCGCGTCTGCTCCTGTACGTTCTTGTTGCCTTGGGTTGCAGGTTGCTTCCTGTTGTCTCGGCTTCGCTTTGCGGAGTTTGTGGTGGCCGCCTCCCGGGTTAGCTCTTTCTTTTTCCTTTTCTTTGAGTATGCAGCTCCAGGGAGCCGTAGGGGCTCCCCACAGAAAACCAGTGTTGAATGTAATGAAACGCCATTTACTGGGTGAGCCCCGGAGGCTCCCTGGCAACCCACCCTCCCACTGGTCGGCGTTTTTTTCGTGTTGGTTGAAGCTTAGCTTCCGAACTGAAGCTTGGCAGCCGGTGCGGTAGGTCCGGGGCCCCCCCTCTCCCTCTCTCGGGGCGGGGAGGGCTGCGCGGACAATTGGTGCGGCAGTAAAGTGTGATGTTTGCTTGTTTCCTTGTTTCCTTGTGATTGTAGGGAGTTTTTACCTCTGTTCGGTTTTTTGTTTTAGTGTTTTATCATGTGGGGTTTGTTTTGTTATGCCTACCTTTCTGGGTGCCTAACCCCAGTCGATGGCAGATAAGGCAAACCCCAACCACAAAGGGGTTTTCCAGGGCCATTGCTTCCTGAAACCTCTATGATGGGGCCAGGTTCTGGCGCTGGTCCCTGGTAGGTCTGAACTCCTTAGCTAATGTCCCGGTCTAATATAACATCCATTAGCCCGATAAGCTCCAGGGAGCCTCCGGGGCTTGCCCAGAAAATGGCGTTTCATTACATTCAATGCTGGGTTTTTTTTTAAATCGTGGGCCAAATTCCCGGGTGTGAGGGCCTCAGTATTGAGTGAGCCACCAAGCCTGACTCACACAGCATGAGCTCACATCACTGCTGTTCAGCTTGTGACTACAGCATCGCCAAAAAATGCCATAATATATATGTTCATGCTATTATTTAGTGATGATAGTATTACAGAAGACCCCTGACTGTGATAAAAATGACCAAGATTCTGATAATAGCAGGATTGTTGTGATAATTAGCGCTGTAGTGGGAGGAGTAATTTTGGTGGGGAGGGAGGTAGTATTGTTTGCTGACTTTGTGACCACCTTTTACTGTCTGTACTCACTATACCAGCTTTGTTGTTCACTATGGTGAACATAACATGCAGATACTTATATATATAACGTCTGTATATAGTGAATAAAAGCAAAAACAGTATTGTGGGAGGAGAATGGTGGTGAGTCAGGTGAGGTGAGGGAGTGTGGAAGTGGCAGCCAGTGGTGGGCTGCCACTGCCACACAGCATACCAACTTAGTGGTTTGTTATGGTGAACACGAATGTAGATACTTATATATAAAGTGTATATACAGTGTAAAAACAGCAAAAGGAGTGTGGGGGAGAAGCCATTTTGGTGATGGGTGTGGCAACATCTGCATGATTTGTCATGTTGGTAGGGGTGGCCACAATGCTCTTTGGGCACTGTATCGGCTTAGTTGAACAGTTATGGTGAACAAAACATATAGATACTTACAGACCAGACAAGGTATCACCATGGATACTAAAAGAGGCAATGCTGGCCCTCAGCATGCCTCTGGCAAGGATCTTTAATGAATCACTTATGTCAGGAGAATTGCCCAATTGCTGGAAGAGGGCAAATGTTGTACCGATTTTCAAGAGAGGTGATAGGGAAGAGGCACTTAACTATAGACCTGTATCACTGACAAGCAGCCCATGTAAAATACTTGAAAGAATAATTAGGCTAAGACTGGTTGCACACCTAGAGAACATTAGCTTTGTAAACAAACATCAACATGGGTTCTGGAAAGGGAAATCTTGCCTAACAAACCTTTTGGAATTCTATGATAAAATAATAAGGATAAGGCAGGACAGAGAAGGTTTGGCAAATCCACAAGGGCCATGAGGAGGGTTCGAACCTACGTCCGAGAGGATCCCAGATGCTTCCTTAATTGACTGAGCTATAACATGGGTTAAAAGAATTGCAACCGGGAAATCATACTGATTTACCAACTGTTTCTGCAGTCTCTCCGAGACACAAACCAGGGTTTTACGCAATTCCCCTATGCGTCTCAAGAGTCCTAGCTATGTCAATAGGCTGTTCTACCTCTTCGCCTTTACTTCATTACTCACAGAAATCACAATAGCGTGATGCATCAAATGAACAAATCCACAAGGGTTTGGATGTAGGTTCAAACCCTCGTCACGGCCCTTGTGGATTTGTTCATTTGATGCATCACGCTATTGTGATTTATGTGTGTAAGGTTGGGCAGACTGCATATTTCTAGACTGCCAAAAAGCCTTTGACACAGTACCCCACATGAGACTGCTATTCAAACTTGAGAGGCAGGCAGGAGTGAGCAGAAAGGCCCTAGCATGGGTAAGGAACTAAATAACAAGAAGAAGCCAGAGAGTTACGGTAAGGGGTGAGAAGTCGGACTGGCGAACAGTAACGAGTGGAGTACCTCAAGGATTGGTGCTGGGACCAATTCTATTTCTAATATACGTTAACGACACGTTTACAGGAGTAGAATCCTACATGTTGATGCTCGCAGATGACTCAAAGTTGATGAGAAGAGTTGTGATAGATGAGGATTGTAGAATCCTCCAAGAGGACTTAAATAGGTTGCAGAGATGGTCAGAGAAATGGCTACTGGAGTTCATCACGAGCAAATGTAAAGTTGTGGAAATGGGACTAGGTGATAGGAGACCAAAGGGACAATACATAATGAAGGGGAACTGCCGATCTGTGACGATGTGAGAAAGAGACCTGGGTGTGGATGTAACACCTAATCTAACTTTTGAGGCACATATAAATAGGATATCGACAGCAGCGTACTCTACACTGGCAAAAGTTAGAACATCATTCAGAAACATGAGTAAGGGAGCCGGTCGGCCAAGCGGACAGCACGCTGGACTTGTGATCCTGTGGTCCTGGGTTCGATCCCAGGCGCCGGCGAGAAACAATGGGCAAGTTTCTTTCACCCTATGCCCCTGTTACCTAGCAGTAAAATAGGTACCTGGGTGTTAGTCAGCTGTCACGGGCTGCTTCCTGGGGGTGGAGGCCTGGTCGAGGACCGGGCCGCGGTCCTCGAGGAGGCATTTAGGACATTTTATACTACCTACGTGAGGCCAGTCTTAGAGTATGCCGCCCAATCATGGAGTCTCCACCTGAAGAAACAAATAAGGACACGGGAAAAGGTTCAGAAGTTTACAACAAGACCCGTCCCAGCGTTATGAGGGATGGGGTATGAAGAGCGTCTGAAGGAACGGATTGACAGAGTGGACATAGATGAAATGTTCACACGGAATAGTAACAGGAGGAGGGGACATGGGTGGAAGCTAGAAACTCAGATGAGTCACATAGATGTTAGGAAGTTTTCTTTTAGCATGAAAGTAGTGGAAAAATGGAATGCACTTAAGGAGCAGGTTGTGGAAGCAAATTCTATTCATAATTGTATAACAAGGTATGATAGGGAAATAGGACCAGTCATTGCTGTAAACAACCGATGGCTCGAAAGGCGGGATCCAAGAGTCAATGCTCAATCTTACAGACACAAATAGGTGAGTACACACACAGTATATATAATATAACATTCGTTGGAAACAATCCAGAGACTTCAGGTCTATCATGTGCGATGGGTTGTTGTATCGCAGCTATACTGAAAAAGATGGTATGGCTCTTCCTGACACAAATAAAAAAAATGCTGCTATTGGCCTTGCAGTGTGTAAGTCGCAGGTGGAAACAAATGAAAATCATCAAATAAATAATTAAGCAATTTACTGAAATATTAATGAACATAAATGCCCCTGAAAATACTTGGCTATCATGTAATGCAAAGGTGTACAAGTTAATATGACATTAATACAAAAATAAACTATAAGCAATGAATACAAATCATGAATACATATACTAGTGTAGTGAAGACAGCTACCATACCACCATGGCATCAGTCACACGACATTGGCTGAAGGCGGACGACGGGTGAGAGACACGAAGATGATCCTGGAGCACTAAGGGAGAGACGGGCTCTCCAGGGAGGCAGCGCCCTTTATTTAGTCCGGTGGTGATGACTCATCCAGTGTCAATGCGAGGTGGACATCTGGTCAACTAGCAAACTGCTCGTTGTGGCTGGCGATGCCTTTGTGTTGAGCTGCACCACTGCCAGTTGAAGGCAGCTAACTGCTTGTTTGTGGGGCAAACTACCGGTTAGCAGAGGCGCCCGGCTTGCCTCTGAATGGTACCAGGCCGTGACAGGCCCTGGAGGGTATGGAGATGTGGCAGGACTGATGACTCATCTGGGCTGGTGTAGATGTATACTTCCAGTGAAGAGGCATTGAAGGTGAGAGGAAAAGGCGGTTTCACTGCTATGCAGGGGATTAATGTGACACATGTTACCCAGTTGTTTCCCTATAAATCAAAAACTAATACAAGTTCTTCTTGGTTCTTTTCAGTTAAAAGAACTTGAAATGCAGCTCACAAGAAAAGAGCAGGAGCTGCTGGAGGAGAGAAAAAAGATTATCAAGTTAGAAAACAAGCTGAAGGTTTGTTCTTTCTAAATATTTAATGATATTATTTTACTGTACTGTACTATATATTTTACTGTAAATAGTTTTTCTGGGGAGAATTCTCCCTTCAGCTCCCCGGAGCTATCCAGGCTGATATGCTAATATTACAGTTAGTGTGAATGGAGTTTTTAGACCTACCCGGGACCACGAGCCAGGACCTGGTCCCCTCAGAGAGACACGAGAAGCAATGGCCTATAGAATTGCACATGTGATTTGGAGCATTCTATGTCTACCATCGACTGGGTCAGGCACCCAGAACTGTAAGCACCATAAAACAAACCCCTATTCTGATTAAAACTACTACTGAAAGCTAAACGAATGGAGAGAACTCCTTAAGTGAAAACGAGCAAACGAGCATGGCATCCCACATGCCTCACCGCTTGTCTGTGCAGCTCCTCCCTCCCCGAGAGGGAAAAGGGGGATCCCCAGATCCCTCACGCCGGCTACCCACACCTCAATTCGAGGCTGAATGTAAAAAGAACTCGATAAAAACCGCTGACCGGAGGTAGGGAGGGTTTCCGGGAAGCCTCCGGGTCTCGCCCAGAAAATGGCATTTCATCACATTCAACGCTGGTTTTCTGGGGGGAGCCCCTTTGGCTTCCCGAAGATACTTACCAAAGGATTAAAACAAGAGGGCCTTACCCAGGAGGCAGTCATCGCTCGCACCTCAACTCGAAGTCGAGACAACTGGCTGCAACTCCCAACCCAATGCGACACAGGCCCGACTAGGCCCCGGAACATTGACAAGGTAGAGAGTGGCCAGAACTCTGTTCGACCTCCAAAAACCCCATGCCTGAATATCAGCCCAAGACATGTTGCCGAAGACAGCAGTCAGCGCACCAAACTTACGCACGCCATGGGCACGAGGATAGACCACAGGCTTGCTGGACTGAATAACCCTGTGGACGACCTGGGAGACCCAAACCCTGAAACAGGGAAGAATGGAAACCGGGTCAACCCATAGCACATCCCCGGTCACGGAGGGTGTGGCGCGCAAAAAAACGGCGGAGAGCCACGACCGGACACAACACATGATGCACCCCTGGCCGATCCAACCAACTATCAACAACCCAAAGACCCCTCCTGAAAGCAGCAGTTTCATTCTTCGCCAGAAAAGGATGAGACCTCTGCGCCGGAGGAGAGCATGAAGTTCCCTGACCCAACCCCCAGAGGCCAATGCTAACAGGAAAAGAGCCTTAGAAAAACAGTCATGACATCGGCACACCTTAGCATGTGACATCATCCTCGTTTGCTTGTTTTCATTTGGGGAGTTCTGTCCACTCATTTAGCTTTCAGTGGTAGTTTTAACCAGAATAGGGGTTTGTTTTGGGGATCTTAACTTTCTGGGTGCCTGACCCGGTCGATGGCAGACATAAAATGCCCCAACTCACATCTGCAATTCTATAGGCCATTGCTCCTCGTGCCTATCTGAGGGGGGCCAGGTTCTAGCTCGTGGTCCCTGGAAGGCCTAAGAACTCCATTCACACTAACTGATGCCAAGTCTAATATATCCATATCAGCCTGGATAGCTCTGGGGAGCCTCTGGGTCTCGCCGAGAAAATGATGTTTCATTACATTCAACACTGTTTTTTCTGGGGGGAGCCCCTTCGGCTTCCCGGAGCTTAGTAGGCTCATATGTTAATGTCAGACTTTGGCATCAGTCATGTGTATGGAGTTCTATGGGCCTACTGGGGACCACGAGCCAGAACTTGGCCCCCTCAGAAGAGGCAAGGGGAGCAATGGCCTATAGAAACCCCATATGGTTGGAGGCATTCTATGTCTGCCATCAACTAGGTCAGGCACCCAGAAAGGTAAGCATCTCAAAACAAACCCCTATTCTGGTGAAAATATTGCTACCAAAAGCCAAACAAGTGGATAGAACTCCCCTAAAAGAAACGAGCAAACGATCATGACTTCACACGACGCCGTGCCGCTGTCTGTGCAACTCCCCCTCCCCCTCCGCATCAGACCCCTCACGCCGGCTATCCACCCTCAGTTCTCAGGCTGATGCTAGAGGCAGAGGTCGTGTGCTTGGCTCCAGCGTTTTTTCAGTACTGTACTTAGCGTGTGGTGGCTGTCTTCCAGGGGTGCGAGAGCCAGGAGTTATTCCACGGTACTCGGGCTGCATGTGCCTAGGGTTATCGTCCCTAGGTGCCCTGTAAGTACTGCCCTTGGAGCTTGGGGCTACCTTCCACAAGTTCCTCGTGGTCTGCCTCTGCTAGGCTGTCTGACTGCTCGGTTTTTCGGCTGCCCTTTGGGTGCTTGGGGGTTTTGTCTTCCTTGTTTACCTTAGGGAAAGAGGCAGTTTGTACTGGTGGGGCACAGAGTGCTGCGCAGCTTGTTGTCACCAATCACGGTAGCCGGCTCAGTTCCTTGGGGTGCGTTGTCCTCTTGCAGGGTTTTGTTTTTCTTCTTGTTTTTGTGCCTTGTGGGGGGTCTGCCTTACTTTGCCCTTATTGGGTCTTACCTGTGCATAGTTATTCGGTGGTGCCCCCTACTAGGTCCTCGTAAGTGTACACATCCCTGGAGTGCAGCTCTTAGATTGTTGTTTGGTGGTTTTGGGCGCCGATTAGTAGCATCCTGCATGGGCTTACTTGGGCACGAGTCCTCTTGTAGTAAGCGCTCAGGACCCCTGGGAATCCCCAAGAGGGCACGTGGGTCCAATGGATGTGTCCCCAGAGCCCCCCCCCCCTCCTCGTTCGTGTGAGTTTGAGGGTTGCTCGGTCCCCTTGACTCAGGGTGACCCTCACGGTTTTTGCCTCCGTCACGCTGCCTGTTGAGTTGGTGACACTTTCGACCCTGAGTCCTGTGAGTACTGCTGCTTACTAGTGACTCAATTTACCCAGTCCAATAATGATCTTTTGCGGGTACAGGCGGCGCAGGCGCTGCATGCACATTTTAGGTTGTTGCAACGCGCTAGGTTGGTTGCTCACCCGGATGCCCCGAGATTCCCCCGTTTTGTTTATTGGGACCTGTACTTGGGGGTGGGGGTCGCTTCGACCTTGGTTCAGTCCACGCCCCCTCAGAAGTCCCCCTCTCCCCCACCCCACAGAAGGGGAGTGCGGGGGCACTCCCCTTCTGTGGTTCATTCTGGTCTTCCCCCCCCCCCCTGCTTCCAGCTCCGAAACGTCAGAGGGTTTCGGAGTCGGGGCAGGGTTTAGATGGTCTTAGAGTCTCAGGGATGCCTCTTCCGGTGTGACGACGGAGGCCTTAGAGTCTGATCTCCCTGCCGAAGCATCTGGGTCTGACCAGTGGGCCCCCCCTTCTGTTTGGCTTACTCGGCTACGCCGGCCTTTTCTTTAGGGGCCAGTGCCTTAGGGGATGACTCGGCCTTTGGTTTTCAGGAGAGGGATCCTGGGGCTGGGGAGGGGCTGACTTGGGGGCCTTGGGCCCCACTGGACCCTGCCTGGTTTTTTCTACCCTCAAAGCGAGGCTTAATGTTACAAGGAGTGGGATTCTCCTTTCCCCCCTCCACATAAGATTTGGATATGGTGTCTGCCCCTCCCCGGGTTCGGTTCCGTGTCCCCTCGGGTGCGTCGGTTCCGTCTTTCCCGTAGTTTTCGGCTTCCTGCATCCAACTGTCTGCAGTGCAGGCGGCCCTTGTGGCTTACCTTCTGCATGACTCGGATCACCCCTCAGTGATTTTTCGTCTTTCAGGTTTGGGACTTCGTTCTCTTTCTGGGTCGTTACGAGGTTCCAGAGTCGTCCTGGCTGGCGGACTGTCCTATCTTTGTCTTGGAGGCCTGGCATTTTTTCTGTTGTTCCTGCACGCTTGAGTGGCACGAGGTTTCTCCTGTGGTTCAGGTTTTCCTGGGGGGCGACCATGAGCACCTCAATGAGTGCTTGTTTGCTCCTGCCCTTCCTCGGGATGTTGTTATTCTGCAGGTCCATGTGCAGGTTCCCTCCCATTCGGCTGCACAGGTAGCCGAGGATTTGCACGCCAGGGGCCTCTTGGCTTCGGCCTTGTGCTTCTTTTCCCCCTTTCGCGGTTCGCCCCATTGACGGAGCAACAAGGGGGAGGCTTGCGCTGTTCGCTCACGCCTGGTCCCACGATTTGTGGGCATTTCAGGTCATTTCCTTCGGCCCTGTGCTGGCGTTGGGTGGCCCCTCCCCCTTCCCCTTCCAGAGGTTCGGGGCTGATGGGCAGGCTTCCTCTCCTGCATTCCGACGAGTCATCTTGGAGTGGGTTCGCTTGGGCGTCGTTGAAATGACGTCATCCCTCAGGTGGGTTTCCCGTCTGTTTCCAGTCCCTGTGAGGACCTGCGGTTCATTCTGGACTTGTCCCGTCTGAACCCCTGGGTTCATTGCCCCTCCTTTCAGATGACTATGCTGTCTCAAGTTCGGCTCTTGTTAGAGCCGGGTTCTTGGATGGTGTCCTTGGACCTCCGGGATGCTTATTGGCACGTCCCTATTCATCCGGGGTTCAGGGAACCCCGGATGAAGCCGTGAACCCCGGGGTTCACGGCTTGGGTTTGTTGTGGGGCGTCACTGTTACAGCTTTCGTTGTCTCCCATTCAGGTTGAACCTGGCTCCTCGCGTGTTCACACGCCTCGTGTGAACACAGTCGTCGTGGCCCGTCTGCGTCTTTTAGGTGTTCGGATGTTGGCCTACCTCGATGACTGGCTGGTTTGGGCTCCCAGCCGGTCCAGTTGTCTGCTAGATTAGGGATTTGGTTCTCTCCCAGATCGCCGGGTTCAGGTTCTTGGTGAACTGGAGGAAGTCCCATCTGGTGCCCTCCCAGGTTCGGTCGTGGCTGGGTCTTGTGTGGGACTCTCAGACCGCTTCCTTGTCTCTTTCTCGGGAGTTTCTCCTTCTGCTGTGGCCCCGCTTGCGCCTGTTTTTGGGGGGCTCCCGGGTCACCCGGCGGTTACTCGAGGGTTTGTGCGGGAGCCTGAACTTTGCAATGTTGGTCTACCTGCTGGGTTGGGTTTGGCTTTGTTGGCTGTTCTGGTTCTTTCAGGGACGTCCCTTCCACCTCTCTCGCAATCGCAGGGTTCTACCCCCTGGGGGCTTTGCATCGGCTGCTGTGTCGTCGGCTTCCTCTTCGGGTTCTTCGGGGTTCAGTGCCTTGGCGCCTACCCGAGCCCTTGCTCGAAGTGTTCACGGATGTCTAGTCTCTCGGCTGGAGCTGTGTGACCAGTGTTCACCAGGCCGGCAAGAGGCGATGGGGTCTGTCCTTCCGTCGAGCCCACAGCACGGTGCGGGAGTTTGCGGTGATGTGGTTTGCACTTCGGTGGATTCAGGTCGCCCATGGATCGATGATCCAGCTCCATTCAGACTGCTCCCTGGTGGTCAATTGCCTGAACTGAGGGGGTTCGATGCGGTCCTTGGCTCTTTGGGGCTTGTCGCTTCGGGTGACTCGTCTGCCGAGTTCTAGGAATTTGGCTCTCCTGGCAGTTTATTTGCAGGGAGTGTCCAACGTCTTGGCCGATGGCCTGTCCCATTTCGTTCCCCCCTCTCCACTGAATGGACGGTCGACGCCGACTCCTTCCATTCGCTCTGCGGGACGTTTGGGTGCCCACAGGTGGACCTCTTTGCATCGGCGTGGTCACGGCGCCTTCCCCAGTACGTGGCGCCCTTCCCCAATTGTGAGGCCGTCGGGGTAGATGCCTTTCAGCAGGACTGGTTGAGGTGGGGGGTTCCTGTACCTCTTTCCCCCCCAGTTCAGCTGTTGCACCAGGTCTTGACTCGCTTGGAGATCTACCAGGGGAGAGTAGTCCTCTTGGCCCTGTGGTGGCCAGCCCAGCCGTGGATTCAGATGCTGCTTGCTCGGTGTCCAAACCCGGAGGTTTTCCCACAGCTCCGCCTCTTCCAACAGATTGGACCGAAACATCTCGTGGCTGGTTCGATCTTTTTCTTGAGTCTTCGCATTTGGTGTTTTTGACTCAAGTTTATCATCATCTATATGGTGATCAGGTGGCTTCTTTGTTAGTGTCCCATCTGTGGGTTTCGTCTCACCGGCAGTACGAAGTTCCTGGCGGTCCTTCCATTTCTTCTTGCGTCTTCATCGTTGTACTGCGCTTTCTGTTAGGGTTGAGTTGTTTTTCTCTCTTGGTTGTTCCAGGACCGTCACTTTATGCCTAACACTTTTGCCTCATATCGTGCACCACTGGCGGAGCCGCTTCAGCTTGCTTTCGATATTGATGTTACTTCTGCACCGTTTCGCAAGCTGTCTCGGGCATTGTTTTTCCTCCAGCCTGCTCATGCACCGCCTGAGCCATCCTGGTCATTGGACAGAGTGCTCTCTGTCCTTTCTTCTTTTTCTTTCTTCTTTCTTCTCCTCGGTTTGTTGTGGCCCCTTCTGTTCAGGATTGTTTCTCCAAGGCTCTTTTTCTGTTGGCACTGGCCTCTGGGGGTCGGATTGGTGAGCTTCATGCTCTCATCTGGTGCAAGAGTTTCTGCTCTTTCGGTCTTCGTGATGGTTTTGTTCGTTTGCAGCCGTCTCCTCCTTTTCTGGCAAAGAATGAGACTGCTGCTTTCCAGGGGGGTCCTTGGGTTGTGGATACTTGGTTGGTTAGGCCGGGGATGCATCATGTTTTGTGTCTGGTTGTGGCTCTTCACCGATATTTGCACGCCACAGCTACTGTGTCCGGGGACGCGCTTTGGGTTGATTCGGTTTCCCTTCTTCCCTGTTCGCGGGTGCGGGTCTCCCACGTCATCCACAGAGTTCTTAGGCCTACCAGGGACCACGAGCCAGAACCTGGCCCCTCAGAGAGGCACAAGGAGCAATGGCCTATAGAAACCCCCATGTGGTTGGAAGCATTCTATGTTTGTCATCGACCAGGTCAGGCACCCAGAAAGGTAAGCATCCCAAAACAAACCCCTATTCTGGTTAAGAAATTGCTACTGAGAGCTGAACTAGTGGACAGAACTTCTCAAACAAAAACATGCAAACGAGTATGACATCACCATGTTGCCGTGCCGTCATCTGCGCAGCTCCCCTCTCCCCAGGAGGGGGGAAAGGGGAGCCCCAGACCCCTCGTGCCAGCTACCCACAACCCCAATTCTAAGGCTGATGCGCTTGGCGGAAGTCGTGTGCTCTGGCTACTGACATTGGTTCTCAGCTCTGTACCTGTGTCGTGTGGTGGCTGTCTTCTTGGGGTGCACGAGCCAGGAGTAATTTTTCAGTACTCGGGCTGAATGCATCTAGGTGCCTAGGTAAGTATGCAATTCCCAAGGTGCCGGGTAAGTACTGCCCTTGGGGCTTGGGGCCTCCTTCCACAAGTTCCATTGGTTTTGCCTCTGCTTGGTCGTTTGCTGCTCGTAGTGTGGTCGCCCTTTGTGTGCTGCTGTGTTCTGTCATCCTTGTTCACCTTAGGGTAAGAGGCAGTTTGCACTGGTGGGGAGCGCAGGGTTCTGTGCAACTAGTTTTCACCTCTCATTGCGGCCGGCTCTGTTCCACCTGGGTACGCTGTCCTCTTGCGGGGTTTTCTTTTTCTTTTTGTTTTATTGCCTGGTAGGGGGTCTGCCTTGGTTGTTGCCCCTGTTGTATATAGCATACGCTTCTCCGTTCTTTTGGTATCCCCTGCTAGGTACCTGTGAGTGTACACATCCCGGGGGTTCAGTTACTTAGAAAGTTGTTGGTAGACTTGGGCGCCGGTTAGCAGTACCCTGCCTGGGCTTCCCTGAGCGTGAGTTCCATCTCAGGACCCTGGCAAGCCCCACGGGGGTGCGCGGGTCCAATGGATGTGACCCCTGAGTCCCCCCCCCCCCCTCGCTTTATGTGAGTTTGAGGGTTGCTCTGTCCCCTTGTCTCAAGATGACTCTCTTTGTTTTTGCCTCCATCATGCTGCCTACTGGGTTGGTGATGTTCAACTCAGAGTCCTGCGAGTTTTGTTGCTTGCTGGTGACTCGGTTTACCCAGTCTACTGATGACAATGTTCGGGTATAAGCGGCGCAGGCGTTGCACGTTAGGTTTAGGTTGGTTGCTGACCCAGCAACCTTGCAGACACGAGGCTTCCCTGTTATGGTTATTGGGACCCGGACTTAAGGCTGTTGGTCGCTTCAACCTTGGTTCAGTCCACACCCCCTCGTCCTTCCCCCTGCTGTGATTCGGTCTGGTCCCCCCTTTCCCCATGTTTCCGGCTCCGAAACATCTGAGGATTTTGAGATTGGGGAAGGGTTTAGATGGTATTGAGACTCGGGCGGTCTCAGGGGATGCCTATTCTGGGTTGGCAACGCAGGCATAAGAATCTTTCCTCCCGGAATGGGAGCTGGTCGGCCGAGCGAACAGCACACAGGGTTTGTAGTGATCCTGTGGTCCTGGGTTCGATCCCAGGCGCCGGGGCGAAACAATGGGTAGTTTCTTTCACCCTATGCCCCTGTTACCTAGCAGTAAAATAGGTACCTGGGTGTTAGCCAGCTGTCACGGACTGCTTCCTGGGGGTGGAGGCCTGGTCAAGGACCGGGCCGCGGGGACATTAAAAAGCCCCGAAATCATCTCAAGATAACCTCAAGATAGATAACCTCCCTGCCGAAGCATCTGGGTCTGACCAGTTGGCCGCCTTTCTACCAGCTTTTACAGCAAAGCTGGCCTCTTCTTTTGAGGCCGGATCTTTGGGAGATGACTCGGCCCCTGGGCACTTACTTTTTTGTTTTTTGTTTTCTGTGGGGAGCCCCTACGGCTCCCTGGAGCTTATCGGGCTAATGTATGTTATATTAGACCGGGACATTAGCTAAGGAGTTCAGACCTACCAGGGACCAGTGCCAGAACCTGGCCCCTTCAGAGAGGTTTCAGGGAGCAATGCCCCGGGAAAACCCCTTTGTGGTTGGGGTTTTCCTTATCTGCCATCGACCGGGGTTAGGCACCCAGAAAGGTAGGCATAACAAAACAAGCCCCACATGGTAAAAAACTAAAACAAGAAACCGAACAGAGAGGTAGAAACTCCCTACAATCCCAAGGAAACAAGCAAACATCACACTTTACTGCCGCGCCGATCGTCCGCGCAGCCATCCCTCGCCCCGAGAGGGGGAGGGGGGAGCCCCGGACCCACCGCGCCGGCTGCCAAGCTTCAGTTCGTATGCTAATGTCAACCAGGATAGACGCTTCTCTGGCCTCAGTTTGCTAGGCGGTGTTTGCCTTGTGTGGTGTTCACTGCCATGTGTTGTGTTGTGCGGTGGCCAGGAGTACCTCATCAGTGCCAGGGCTGCATGCACTTAGTGGCTGACTTCCCTAAGCGCCCTGTGAGTACTGCCCTTGCGTAACAGGGTTATCTTCCCTGGGGCGTTCGGGAACCATTCCCGTAGAGGTTCTTGCTGCTCGGCATTTGCCTCGCCCTTGGGGCCAGATGGGGATTGGGGCCCTTGTTTGGCCCTGGGTAGGGAGTGGTATTGTGCTGGTTAGGGCGTCAAGGTGTTGCACGACCTGCCACCTAAGCGGCGATCGGTTCCTGTTGCCTCTGGAGACGGTGTACTTTTGCGGGGGTTTTCTTTTGTTGTTATTTTCAATTGCCTGGTGGGGGTCTGCCCAGTGTGGCTATAGTTCCACAGGTAGTGTTTGGCAGCCCTCTGCTAGGCCCCCGTAATTGTGCACGTTGCAGGGGTTTTCAGTGCTATCCTCTACCCTCTTGTTATTTTGGGTTTCTTAATCAGTTAGCAACACCTTGCCTGGGCTTCCTGTAGCAGTCAGCCTACAGACCCTGGAAACCCCTGTCTGGGCTCGGTGGACCATTGAATGTGTCTTCTGGGTTCCAACCCGTCTTGTACGGGATCGTTGGTTACTGTGCCCTTGTCTCCGGGTGACAGTCGCCACTTTTACCTCCGTCATGCTGCCTGTTCGGTCACTGACACCTTGACCCGGAGTCTTGCGAGAAATATTCTCTGCTTGTTCTCCAGTACTCTCCTGATGTTATTACTGTTCAGAGTACAGGCGGCATCCGTGTTGCAAGCTAGGTTAGGTTGCTGCAACATGCTAGGTTGGTTTCCCACTCGGATGCCCCGAGGCTGCCCCATTTTGGTTAGGTGCTGTTCGCCCCTTTCCCTCCCTGTTCCCGGCTCCAAACCATCTGCGGGTTTCAGGGTCGGGGCGGGGTTTAGTTGGGGCTGAGACTCGGGCGGTTTTCGGGGGCTGCCCCTTTCGGGTTGGGGGACGGAGGTTTTCAAGCCTGTTCCTCCTGCCAAGGCTTCTGGGTCTTACCAGCGGCCCTTTCTTGCTGCCTTTCCCATGGACTCTTCCTTTTCTTTAAGGGCGGAGGGCTTGGAGGACGGCTCTGCCCCGGGGCCTCTGTTGCGGGTTCCCAGGGCTGTGGGGGATGCCTGCTAGCAGTTCTGGGGCGGTTTGCCCCTGCTTGGGTTTTCTGTTTTTGGGCGGAGTTTTTCGCCCATCCAGTCTGCTTGCTTCCCACTTTTGCTTGCGTGTTTTCGTATCTTTAGCGTCAGTCACAGCCCTCTGTTCTGGCAGCCATTTTCGTCTGCCGGTTTCCCGGCGTGGCCACCAGGGCGGCGTTGCAGTTTGTTTACATGCGCCAGGGTGTTTGAGCGAGCTTCTTGGGTGAGTTTTCAACTTTTTCAGACGTTTTATTCTCTTGTTGTCGTTTCTTTGCTTTTCTGGTGTTTTCTGCCCATTTCCTGTTCCTCTGGGAACAGGAAATGTTTGGGTGTTGATTTTACACCGGGTTCCCATTTTGTCTGTTTTGGGTCTGGGCCTTTGGGTTTGGGCTCAGTGTCCCGGGCTGTTATTCTTGCTCCCACACCTTGTCCCTCGGTTTTCGGTCTATTATGACCGTTTCCCTGGGGGGTTCTGGCTGGGGGCTGTGCTTTGCCTTTCTGTGGTGTTTCTCTGCCGGCAAATGTGGTGGTTTGGGCTCCCCCTGGTTCGATTCCGGGTTCCTTTGGGTTCTTTGGTTTCATTCCGGAGGTTTCTTCCTCTTGGGCCCCTTTGTGGGTTCAGGGGCTTTGTTTCCTCATGTATGACCCGGTTTCTGCCTTCTGGAGTTCTGGGGTCTTCCTGGCTTGCAGACTGATCTTTTTGGGTCTTGGCACATGTTGTGGTCATGCTGAGACTTTGAGGTTTTGTTGTCGAGGTGGGCCTTTTGATGCAGTTTTGTGCCTTCTTTGACTGGCCGGCGTGGTGCTCTCTGCCCATTGGTTGTCGGCTTGTAATTTTCTTTTCAAGTGTATGTGTGTGTGTGTACACATGTACAGGTGTACACTGTGTGTGTGTGTGTGTGCGCACATGTGTATATGCATACACACACACTGCCTGTTGGGTCTTTGGTTCTTTTGATCCGGAGTCGTGCAACGGGTGTCGTATGTACATGCTTTTGTTCACCCAGGTCATATGTGGGTGCAGGCGGCTGCAGCATTGCATGCTAGGTTTAGGTTGCTGCAATGCTCTTGGTTGGTTGCAGCCCTGGATGCCCCGTGACTGCCCCGTTTTGGTTGTAGGGGGTCCGGACTTGGGAATGGGGGTCGCTTCGGCTCTGGTTCCTTCCGCTCCTCCTAGTCCTTCTCCATCTGTTATGCATACTTCCTTCCCTTGCTGCTAGCTCCAGATTGTAGGCGGGTTTTGGGGTTGGAGCAGGGTCTCGTTGGGTTGAGACTCGGGCGGTCTCGGGGTTTTTCCTCTTCCAGGGTGGCGGCAAAGGCGTTCGAGCCTGTTCCTCCAGCCGTGCCGTATGGGTCTGACCAGTGGGCTCCCATGCATAGTGTTTTGCATGGCTGTCCCGGCTTTTCCTTATGAGGCTGGGGCTTTGGGGGTACGGCTCGGCCCCGGGTCCTGCCATCGAGGTTCCCAGGGTTGGGGAGGAGTTGCCTGGGGGCCCTCGGCCCCGTTTTGCCCCGCTTGGGTCTTTGTACCATTAGTACGGGGCTTGCAGTTCCTCAGAGTGGGGAGTTTCCTTCCCCCTCTGCAGTCCTGTTGGTTTTGTGTATACCCCTCCCTGTGTTCGGTTTCATGTTCCTTGGAGTCCGTCGGTCACGTCATTCCTAGGGATGTTTCACTCCCTTTTCTTCATTCATTTCACGCTTTCGTCGTGATACTGTTCCCTTCGTATCGGGGTCCATGCCTGTACCTTGATCAGGGGTGTATGTTTTGTCCATGTGTGCCTCCGTGCATTTGTGCTTACTTGTCATGGTTCTCGTTTGTTCGCGCACCTCTTCGTACCTTCCAATATTATTGGAATGTCTGTTGACATCTGGTGGGGTTTCCCTCTAGTCTTTTTTCGAGCTCATTGGTCCCCTTCCGTCCTCATTGTCTTCTTTCGCTTCTGTTTCGCCTTTTGTTTTCACGTCATCTCTCCTTCCTGTTTTGACGTTCCTCCTATTCGTTACGTACACCTTACTGGTGTATGTACGATACGTGTATATACAATATGTGTATGTCCGACTGGTGTACGAGCCGCGCCACCCGATGGACGGGTGGTGCGATTCGTACCTCGCGTACTGGAGCCGGGGTGTTTTTGTTTCTGGGCGGTGTACGCGTGTGTTCCACGTTGTTTATCATGGTTTTTCTACTGCTTCTCGTTTGTCTTCTCTCTCGAGTCGTAGCCCTCTAGATGTTGGGTGTTCTAGATTTTATATGTGGGGACGTCGCTTCGTTCTTTTCTCTGCTTCCGGGTGTGGGGTGGCTCAGAGTGGCGCCTCCTCCACCTCTGTACTGCACCTTGTCTTCTGCTGGGAGCGCACCTCTGGACATCTTTCAACTTCAAATTCACATTTTTATTCGGGTATCTTGAGGTTATCTTGAGATGATTTTGGGGCTTAGCGTCCCCGCGGCCCGGTCCTCGACCAGGCCTCTTTTTTGTTACAAACACCCCAAGGAAGCAGCCTGTAGCAGCTGTCTAACTCCCAGGTACCTATTTACTGCTAGGTGAACAGGCGCATCAGGGTGAAAGAAACTTTTTGCCCATTTGTCTCCGATTCCACCAAGGTTTGAACCTGGAACGTCAGGACTACGAACCGAAGCGTTGTCCACTCGGCTGTCGGGCGCCCCCTGACAACTGAGTTGTAACAAAAGTAGTGTACCTTTGTTACACAGAAGTAATGAAACACAAGACAGCAGGTCAGCAACAAAGAATACAATTACTGGAGACAAAATGCTGAGGAATGGTTGAGGAATAACAGAACTTGACTTATTCATAACATTTACACTACACTTTAAATTTTAAACTTAAAAGAAGGAGCAGTATTTATGAAATCTTATTGTGCAAACAGTAATGGAAAGAGTTCTTATTCCTTTTATGTCTGTCAATATATTGATAAGATAAGACACCCCAAGCCACAAAAGTGGTAAGAGTATCAATTATGCAACAACAGTCATGAACTTAATGCAACGACACCATGGCTGGGTTAATCTAAAAACAAAACAAAAAAAACAAAAAAGACGCTGTTGATGGAAAATTATTTAAAAAAATCTTCATTAACCAACTATCTCTAGCTGCTGCATTAGTTATATCTGAAAGAATTATATGAATACTACACATATAATGTGTGTGAGTCAGAAAACATTTTCTGGTATAATGTATATTGTGACATGTATTGTGTATCTATTCCATTGTCTCTCAGTAATTATTCATTCAGTCAATTTGCTGAGGCATTAAAACTGATGATTAATGCATAATAATTAAGAAGACATTAATAAATTTAGGTAACACCTTGTGCGCATACAGCTTCGAGCCTTCCACTGGCGATGCTCCTGGAATGTTACTCTGCTCGACGGTGTTGTGGCACGGTTGTGTCTCCGCTCTGCAGGTGCGGTTGTATTGTCTGTCGACTCTGTCGGCCAGGAGCTGCTTCTCGACTTTTGGTGGGGTACTTGCCTAGTTGTGCTTGTGGGGGTTGAGCTTTGGTTGAGCTCTGGTTCTGCCTCTCGACTGTCAGTCATCGGGTGTGCAGATTCCTGTGCCTCTTGGGCTCTCTTCTCTCTTTTTGCTATTGTGTATGGAGTCTGCCTCCACCACATCCCTTCCAAGTGCATTCCATTTCCTACCTCCTCTGACATTGTTCTGGTTCTTTTTAATGTCTCTGTAGCGCATTGGGGTTCTCTGGTTCCTCCTGTGTCCCCTTGTGCATGTAACCCCCTCCCCCCCCCCCCCCCAATGTTCAATACTCCATTTTTACTAACTCTGTCACTTCTCCGTTTGACAGGGTTGCGTCGCTGACTCCTGTCATGGTTGTTTGGTGTGTGTTTTACTTGGGCGCCATGAGTGTAGCTTTCTTTGTCCGTGTATCTTGTTCTTCATTGTCCTGTAGGGCGCTGCCTCGCATTTCGGTGCTTTTTGTTTAGTTTTTGGCACCGGGGTCTTTTCGCTATATTTGGGCACAGCTTCGTTCCCTCAGTCCATGCTTCTGTGTCCTCCTTCCTTGCTTTGTCTCTGCTCTGGACCCTCCTTCCTTGCCTAACTTCGGTGCCTGGCTGCACCCTGATATCCATGGTGTCTCTCTGTGTAAGTGCGACCTCCCACTACACACTTTGTGGTTGGTTGTGTACATTGCGTTCCCGGCTGCTACTTGGTCCGTATTCGGGTTTTTTCTTTCTTGTTTTCGTTTTCCTCCTCCTAAGCTACACACATGGCTGTGCTTCTGGGTTGGTGCTTCTTGGCTATACTGTTTTTGGGTGCTGAGGTGGGCCTCTGTCCATTTTCAGTTCCATGCTTTTGGACTGCCCCGGTGCTCGGTTTTGGTACAGAGTTCTTTCACTTTTTCTTTGTGCCTCACTGTAGGCTTCTGTGTTGCATTGTCTGTGGAGGGTTGTGGCCTTTCGGTCCACTGTTCCTGCCCTCTGGTTCCCTCTTTGGGACAGGTAGCTGGGATTCAGGTTCTGGCTCCGGCTTTTCCTTGTTCCTTTTCCGGGCTGTGCATTTTTGTTTTCCTGTGGTTCACTTCCTGCATAGTTTTCCTCAGGTATCCCTCGGAGACGCGTGCATCGTTCTTCCCTTCTGGAGCTGGTTGCTATGCTCCTTTGGGTTGTGGGGTTGCTGTTTTTCACTCGCGTTTTTCTTTGTGATGCCCGCTTTCCTCATTGGCCTCTGCCTGGGCCCTAGCTCTTCAGTGTTTGGCCTTTTTGGTCCTTCAGGGGTCCTGGGGAAGGGGTCCTCCCGGACAGGGCATTTCTGCTTGCTCGGGCTGGTTCCTTTCGGCTTGCTGGGGTTGGGTTCCTGGTTCCTTGGCGGGCCCTGCTGCTTTCTTCGGTTTTGATCCTGTGGGTCTTCCCGCAGTTCTGCCTCTTTTTGCTGGTCGGTCCTGTCCTGTACAGGGTTGGTTCGTTCCTCCCCTCGAGTCTTCGTGTCTTGGGTTTTTGTCTCTTGTTTCTCGTCGCTTGTAAGGAGACTGGTGGCTTCCTTGTTAGTGTCCCACCTGCGTGCTTCATCTCGGCGGCAGTGTGTGTAGTTTTCCTGGTGGTCCTTCTAGTTTTCCTATCACTGCAAAGGATCCTGCGGTCTCTGATAGGGTTGTCTTGTCTTTCCCTTCGGAGTTGTTCTGGGACCATCTTCTGATACCATGAACTGTCGCCTCGTCTTGAATGACATTGGCGGAACTGCTCTAGCTTGCGTTCAGTGTTGCTGTTCCTTCTGTTCCGTTCCGCTTGCTTTCTTGGGCGTTGTTTCACCTCTGGCCTGCGCTTGCGTTCCTGTGCCGTTCTGGTCGTTGGCCCAGGTGGTCTATTTTCTTCTCCTCGGTTTGGTCCTTGGGTTGCTGCTTGGTTGGTCAGGCCGGGAGTGCTTCCTTGCTGTTCGGTTGCAGCTCTTCGCTGTTCTCGGCGCGTCGTGGCATCTGGGGTCATGGATGAGTTTTGGTTTGCCCGGGTAACCTTCCTTCTGTCAATCCTGTTATGGGGTTCCGGTCTCCCAGGTTGTCTGCAGGATCTTTTCGTTTTGTCTGTGGTCTTGTTTTTAGGTTGGGGCACTTTGCACTTTAACTGATGGTAGAAAGTTATACATATCCATTCAGCCTGGATAGCTCCGGGGAGCCTCCGGGACTCATCCAGAAAATGGTGTTTCATTATATTCAATGCTGGGTTTTTTTCACCTGTTAGGGCAAAATGGGGGTAGCCAGTACATTCTTGGCATTTAGGCAGAAATGGATTTGTTGATTGTGCTAGTTGTGGGTTTCTACATATATATATGCAAACATAGTTAATACATACATGATTTCCCTTCCCATTAAAGTTGGAAGCAGTATAGGAGGATGTATGTACATCTGTTTTTGGTATAGTTTGGAAATTTTATTTAAGGGTTGGGAGGTTAGAATGCTTCTACTGATCTAGACTGGGTTACCTGTCCATCTCTGATAGCTGGGTGGTCAGATGGGAGCAGATGGCAAAATGAGTAATGAGATGTTCTACCAGGGCCAGATGAGTGGGCAGTATGCTATGAGCCAGCCACAACCACCACGATATCCTGGCCAACAGATGATGGGCCCAGGTACCATGATGCGACATGTGACTCCAGCAGGGGATCAGATGGTCGGTCAGACTGGCCAGATGATGTCTCGTCCACCACCGCCTGAATATCGGAAAATTACGCTACAGCAGCAGCAACAACAGATGATGGGTGAACCTATGCCTCAGCCAGTGTCCCAGATGGGCCAAAATATGGGTCAGATGAGCTACCAAGGCATGCAAAAAAATGAGACCACGTATGGTTAGTTGCCCTAAAGTCAATAAGGGGACAAGTCAAATTATGGGTAGTATGACACGGCAAACATTACCCCCTAATAGGCCCACCATGAAGCCTGGTATGGTACCAACATCAACCATGAATCCCACATCTAGTATTGCAAGTAGTACCATTACTTGGGCTTCCATGCCTACCTTGAGTGTGGAGACTATATCAGCTGTGAACATGAGTCTAGATCAGGTCAGCACAGCAGGTACCATGGGTATGGTTAGTCGCACACCCATGGCCACTGGTGGCATGTTACAAAGACCTCGACCACCTAATGTTAACATTGGTCCAGGAGCTGGTGTACCTAATATTGAAGCACAAATGCCTCCTTCAAGACCTGAATGGCGCCAAATTATAATGCAGGGCAGCCAGGGTACCATGATTGGACCAATGAGGCCAGGATATCCTCAGCAACAACCACAACAAGGTTAGTACACCTACACTATAATGATTTATTGATTTATTCTGCTGTGATTTATGAATATTTTTCTTAGTCTGTGTAGGTTTCATATTAAATAATTTAATATAAACTACACTATATATAATTGGTAGCATATAATAGATAATGCTATTTGGTCATTGGTATTGTACTGTGAAATTTAATTGAATTATATTTGTATTTATATAATTGTAATGTGAGTCCTGTGGGGATTATAATTGAGTAGTGATTGTACCTTCATATAAATATAAATGATTGTAGAAAGTGTAAGAACTATAAGAGGCTATATATATAAGTTGCTTCAGCCAGAAAAATGATAGGATGGATTACGAGAACTTTCAAATCCAGGGATCCCATCACAATAGTTGTACTCAAGTTACTTATGCTGTCCCGTCTTGAGTACAGCTCAGTACTCACTTCCCCCTCCAGAGCAGGAGAGATTGCTGAAATAGAGGGAATACAGAGAACATATACAGCACGCACAGACGAGATAAAGCACCTAAATTAGTGGGATCGTCTCAAAACTCTCTAAATGGTACTCACTAGAAAGGAGACGAGAGAAATAACAAATAATATACACGTGGAAGATACTGGAGGGCCAGATCCCAAATCTACACAGTAAAATAACGACGTACTGAAGTGAATGATATGGAAGAAAATGCAGAATAGAACCAGTAAAGAGCAGAGGTGCCATAGGCACAATCAGAGAACACTGTATAAACATCAGAGGTCCACGGTTGTTCAACATCCTCCCAGCGAGCATAAGAAATATTGCTGGAACAACCGTGGACATCTCCAAGGAGTACTGGACCAACCGGGCTGTGGTGGGTATGTGGGCCTGTGGGTCACTCCAAGCAACAGCCTAGTGGACCAAACTCTCACAAGTCAAGCCTGGCCTTGGGCTGGGCATGAGAAGTAGAACAAGTCCCAGAACCCCATCAAGCTGGTATCAAGCAGGGGACCTGATGTGGTGGTTCCCAGGGCGAGGGAGGGGCTGACTTGAGTGGGGTTTTCTTTCCCCCCCCCCCCCCCCCCCTTCCTTTTGTGTATGAATTAGATCTGGTGTCTGCCCTTCCCCAGGTTCGGTTCCGTGTCCCTTCGGATGCTTCGGTCCCGTCTTTCCGGAGGTTTTCGGCTTCCCGCGTCCCACATCCCACCTCCTGTGGTGCGGAAGACCTTTGCAGCTTACCTCCTGCGTGACCCAGATTACGCCTTTTTTATGGATCCGTCTACATTCAGGTTTGGGTCTTCGTTTCACTACTGGATTCGTTACGAGGTTCCAGAGTTGTTCTGGCTGGTGGACTGTCCTGTTTTTTCTTTGGAGGCGAAGCATATGTTCTGTCGTTTCTGAATGCTTGAGTGGCATAAGTCATTGACGGTGGTCCAGGTTTTCCTGGGGGCAAGTTTGAGCACCTCAATATGTGCTTATTCGCTTCTGTCCTTCATTGGGATGTGGGTGTCGTGCAGTTTCACGTGCAGGTTCCCTCCCTTTCGGCTGCACTGGTTGCTGAGGATTTGCGCGCTTGTGGCCTGCTGGCTTCAGCTTTGCGTTTCTTTTCCCTCCTGGAGCTGTCTGCCATCTGGCTTGAGGAGGATGTGGAGGCACTTGGGGCCGTTCCTGTGTCTAGTGCCTTGGGCTCGGCGACGTGTTCGTCATCAGCCTTGTTAAAGCTGTTTTGCGCCGATCCTGTGGGATGCGGTATCACTGTTTTATGCCTCCCTGCTCGTGTGTCAGCAGGTGGTGCTTGCTTCCTCCTTGGAATCTGATTGGTCCCTGGCTCTTAGAATGTCTCCGCCTTTTTGTCCCTTGCTGTTTGCTGATTCTGCGGTGGCGCAGTATCTGCAGGCGGATTCGGCTAGCTGTCATCTGATGTCCGATTTGTTGGTTCTCTGAGGGTCCCCGGGGGAGGGTTTTTCCTGGAGGGGTCGTGCCAGGGCTCGGGGTTTCACTCATCGTGATAGGCCACTGGTGCCAGATTTGGGGCCAGCGTCGCCTTCAGACCCGTCTTCGTCTGGTCACCGCAGTGTTCGCTCTGTGCGGAGCTCGGGCTCTTCTAAGGGGTGTTGGCCCTTTCGCGGTTCATCCCATTAACGAGGTGATGGGGAAAGGCTTGCTCTGTTTACTCACGCCTGGTCCCACGATTTGAGGGCTTTTCGGGTCGTTTCCAATGGTCTGCGGTGGCGTTGGGTAGCCATGAATCCTTTGGGGAGTTCGGGGCTCACGGGGCAGGCCTCTTCTCCTGCGCTCTGTCGGGTTTGCCTTGGAGTAGGTGTATGGGTGCGGTCGAAAAGACGACGTGTCTCAGATGGGTTTCCCGTCTGTTCCCAATCCAGAAACGGGACTGTGCGGACCTGTGGTTCATTCTAGACTTGTCTCGTCCAAAATCCTGGGTTTATTACCCCTCCTTTTGGATGACTACTCTGTCCCAGGTCCGGCTTCTGTTGGAGCCAGGCACTTGGATGGTGTCCCTGAACCCCCAGAACACGTATTGGCATGTCCTGATTCATCCGGGGTTCAGGTACTGGCTCGGTTTTGTTGTGGGGCATCAAGGTTACCACTTGTCTCCCGTTTGGGTTGAACCTGGCATCTCCTGGTTGATACCTGGTTGATGGGGTTCTGGGAGTTCTTCTTCTCCCCAAGCCCGGCCCGAGGCCAGGCTCGACTTGTGAGAGTTTGGTCCACTAGGCTGTTGCTTGGAGCGGCCCGCAGGCCCACATACCCACCACAGCCCGGTTGGTCCGGCACTCCTTGGAGGAATAAATCTAGTTTCCTCTTGAAAATGTCCACGGTTGTTCCGGCAATATTTCTTATGCTCGCTGGGAGGACGTTGAACAACCGCGGACCTCTGATGTTTATAGTGTTCTCTGATTGTGCCTATGGCACCTCTGCTCTTCACTGGTTCTATTCTACATTTTCTTCCATGTCGTTCACTCCAGTACGTTGTTATTTTAGTGTGTAGATTTGGTACTTGGCCCTCCAGTATCTTCCAGGTGTATATTATTTGATATCTCTCTCGTCTTCTTTCTAGTGAGTACATTTGGAGGGCTTTGAGACGATCCCAATAATTTAGGTGCTTTATTGCGTCTATGCGTGCCGTATATGTTCTCTGTATTCCCTCTATTTCAGCAATCTCTCCTGCTCTGAAGGGGGAAGTGAGTGCTGAGCAGTACTCAAGCTTTCCATCTCGCATTTTCACATGCCTTACTCGGGTCTTGGTGGCCTATCTGCATCTCTTAGATTTTTAGGTGTTGGCCTACCTCGACGACTGGCTGGTCTGGGCTCCCAGCCAGTCTGCTTGTCTGCTTGCAAGGAATTTGGCTCTTTTCCAGCTCGCCGGGTTCAGGTTCTTGGTGAACTGGAGGAGGTCCCATTTGGTTCCCTCTCAGGTTCGGACTTGGCTGGGTTTTGTTTGGGACTCTCGGACCGCTTCCTTGTCTTTCCCTCCGGAGTCTCTCCCTCGGCTGCCGTCCCACCTTTGCCTTTTTCTGGGGGTATTCCAGGTAACTCGGCGGGTGCTCGTGGGTTTGTGCGGGAGCCTGAACTTTGCAATGATGGTCTTCCTGCCGGGTCGGGTTTGGCTTCATTGGCTGTTCTGTTTTTTTTGGAGCCAACCCTTCCACCTCCCTGGCAATCGCTGGGTTTGTCCACCGGGGGCCTTGTGTCTGTTGCTGTGTCACCGACTTCATTTTTGGGTTTTTCAGGGTTCATTGCCTTGGCGCCTACCCATGCCCTCGCTTGGTGTGTTCACAGACACGTCGTCTCTGGGCTGGGACTTTGTGACCAGTGCTCACCAGGCCGGCCATGGGCGGTAGGGTCCGTTCTTCCGTCGAGCCCACAGCATTGTGTGAGAGTTCACGGCGGTGTGGTATTCCCTTCGGAGGGTTTGGGTCGCCCGCAGATCAACAATCCAGCTCCATTCAGACTGCTCCCCAGTGGTCCATTGCCTGAACCGAGGGGGTTCGATGCGGTCATTGGCTCTTTGGCGCTGGTCGCTTCGGGTAACTCGTCTGCTGAGTTCTTCTGGTTTGACTCTCCTGGTGGTTCACGTTCGGGGGGTGTCCAACGTTTTGGCGGACAGCCTGTCTCGGTTCATTCCCCTCCTAACGTAATGGACGGTCGACACCAACTCATTCAATTGGCTCTGCCAGACGTACGGGCACCCGGATGTGGACCTCTTCATGTCAGCATGATCGAGGTGTCTTCCAGTTTATGTAGCGCCCTTCCCCGACTGCAACGCCGTCGGGGTCGATGCCTTTCAGCAGAACTGGTTGAGGTGGGGGTACCTGTACCTATTTTCCCTGGTTCAGCTGTTGCTTCAGGTCCTGGCTCGCTTGGAGACTTGCTAGGGAATAGTAGTCCTCTTGGTCCCTTGGTGCTCGGCCCAGCCTTGGTTTCAGGCGCTGCTTGCTCGGTGTCTAAACCCGGAGGTTTTCCCCCGGCTCCACCTCTTTTAGCGGATCGGTCCGGTCCGTCACATGGCTGGTTCGATCTTCTCCTCGAGTCTTCACATTTCGTCTTTTGACTCGGGGTCTACCACCATCTGTAGGGTGATCAGGTGGCATCCTTGAATGGTGTCTCACCTGTGGGCTTCGTCTTGGCTGCAGAATGAAGTATCCTTGCAGTCCTTTAATTTCTTTCTCTCGCTTCATAGGTATCCACTCGATTTAATGGCCTATATGGGGCTGTATCCAGCTCGTTAAATTCGGGGCGCCAGTATTTCCGAAGTTGTTAAGTGTTGGTAATATTTAAAGTAATATTCAAGTAAGATATATTTTGTACAGACAGCCACTTGGTCCAGTACTCTAGTGCCTTCTACCCTGTGACGTCACAGATTCACGGCATATTGTTTTGATTTGTCATGAGGCTGGAATGTTTATTCTGTGACTTTGTTGGACATATCTGCTCAATCAAGGAACATCTGTGCACCATGTTGGCTCCAAATGCACTCATTGTGTTAGTGATGGCTGACTGGTGGGTGGATGGGCAGGCAAAGTGGGCAGGCGGACAGGGAGGAAGAGGCTCGGAAGTAGGCAGGGAGGGAGAGGCTGAAATGTAGTAAGGCAGGAAAGTAGGCAGGCAGGCAGAGGCTGGGAGGTAGGCAAGGAGGGGGGAGAGGATGGGGAGGTATGGAGGGATTGAGGGAGGGATGGATGGTTGGATGGATTGGATGGATGGATGGAGGGATGGAGGGAGGGAGGTAGGGAGGGAGGGAGGGAGGGAGGGATGGAGGGAGGGAGGGAGGGATGAATTGAGGGAGGGAGGGAGGGAGGGGTTGGATGGATTGGAGGGAGGGAGGGAGGGAGGGAGGGAGGGAGGGAGGGAGGGAGGGAGGGAGGGAGGGAGGGAGGGAGGGAGGGAGGGAAGGATGGATGGAGGGAGGGAGGGATGGATGGAGGGAGGGAGGGAGGGATGGATGGATATAGGGAGGGAGGGATGGATGGAGGGAGGGAGGGAGGGAGGGTGGGTTGGAGGGAGGGAAGGAGGGAGGGATGGATGGATTGAGGGAGGGTTATGGAGGGAGGGATGGATGGATTGAGGGAGGGAGGGAGGGAGGGAGGAAGGGATGGAGGGAGGGAGGGAGGGAGGGAGGGAGGGAGGAAGGGATGGATGGATGGATTGAGGGAGGGAGGGAGGGAGGGATGGATTGAGGGAGGGGGGGAAGGAGGGGGGGAGGGAGGGAGGGAGGGAGGGAGGGAGGGGGGGAGGGAGGGGGGAGGGAGGGAGGGAGGGGTGATGAGTTGAACTACGTGACAAGTGAAGCAAAGAGTGTATTCACCTAGTTGTGCTTACGGGGGTTGACCTCTGCTCTTTCGGCCCGCCTCTTAACTGTCAATCAATCAACAGAGTGTGTATGGGATGTAGAGGGAGTGGGGGAGGTGTGTCAGTGGTGGGGAAGGAAGGCTCACTCCGATAAGCCTATCATACTCGACCATGTTAGCCAAATTTGTTTCTTAAATTCTGGATGTACATCATATATATTTTTGGTTACAGATTTTGTTTAGTAATATTAGGATAATAAAACGTTATAAAAATACTTGTTTCATGAATGCTTTATTGAATTAGATGGAGATTCTCCAGGCTGTCTCTGGCTGGCTGGCTGGCAGGCAATCTACTGAGCCACCTCCCAAAAGGATCTTGGGAGGGGGGGGGAGAGACAGGAAGTGAGGGGTGTGGGTGAGAGGTGCAGTGAGAGTGAGAGAGGGGATAGAGGTCGGCAGCCTGCTTGCCATGTGAGGTCCCCTCTGATGCCAAAACAAACCCAGTACTGACCTACGGTTCTATCAACCGCCAGACGGGTACATGAGGCTCCAGATACCGGTCTCTCAAACATGTCTTTAGAACCGGCAGATCGATAAATAAGAGGCCGTTAAATCGAGTGGATACTGGGTATTCTTCACTCTGTTCAGGTTGTCTTGTCTTTTCTCTCGTGGTTGTTTCAGGACCGTCATCTTATGCCTAATACTGTTGCCTCGTATTGTGCGGTGCTGGCAGATCCGCTACAGCTTGCTTTTGGTATTGATGTTATTTCAGCACCGTTTCACAAGCTATCTCGTGCATTGTTTCTCCTCGGGCCTGTTCCTGCGCTGCTTGAGCTGTCCTGGTCTTTGGATCGGGTGCTCTCTTTTCTCTCTTCTCCTCAGTTTGTTTTGGCCCCTTCAGTTCAGGATTGTTTTTCGAAGGCTCTTTTCCTGTTGGCATTGGCCTCGGGATTGGGTCAGGGAGCTTTATGCTCTCCTCCGTTGCAGGGGTTTCTGATCTTTTGGTCCTCGTGATAGGTTTGTTCGCTTGCAGCCATCAACTTCTTTTCTGGCGAAGAATAAGACGGCTGCTTTCTGGAGGGGTTCTTGGGATGTTGATACTTGGTTTGTCAGGCCCGGGGGGTGCATCATGTGTTGTCTGGTTACAGCTCTTCGCCGTTATTTGTGCGCCACGGCTTCCGTGTCAGGGAACACGCTTTGGGTTGATCTGGTTTCCCTTCTTCCCTGTTCCAGGGTGCGGGTCTCTCAGGTTGTCTGCAGGGTTATTCAATCCAGCCAGCCTGCGGTCTATCCCCGTGCTAATAACGTTCATAAGTTTGCTGCTCTTACTGCCATCTTTGGCAACATGTCTTGGGCTGACATTTGGGCGCAGGGTTTTTGGTGGTCGAACAGGGTCCTGGCTGTGCGTTACCTAGTTAATGTTCCTGGGCCTCATCGGGCCAGTGTCGCTTTGGGTCGGTGGAGGCAACCAATTGTCTCAGCTTCACATTGAAGAGCGAGCAAAAACGCCTCCCAGCTAAGTCCCTCTTGTTTTCATCTTTTGGTAAGTAGCTCCAGGGAGCCAACGAGGATTCCCCAGAAAACCAGTGTTGAATGTAATGAAACGCCATTTTCTGGATGAGAACCGGAAGCTCCCCAGCAACCCTCCCTCCCTCCAGGCAGCAGTTTTTAAGGAAGGGTGGCGGAAGAAAACCCACCGAAGAAACAAGAACAGCCGCCGAAGCCAGATCTGATTCGATGGGTAGACCAGCACATCGAAGTTCAGGCTCCCGCACAGCCACTCAAACAACCAACGTGTGACCCGGGTGCCCGCCAAAAACAGTCATAGGCAGGACCACAGCCGCAACAACACCGCAGGAGGGAGAGACAAGGAAGCAGTCAGAGTCCCACACAAGACTCAGCCAAGTCCGAACCCAAGAGGGAATCAAATGGGACTTCCTCCAGTTCACCAAGTACCCAAACCTGGCAAGCTGGGGAAAGAACTAAATCCCTGGCCAGAAGACATAAATTGGCTGGGAGCCCACACCAGCCAATCGTTGAGGTAAGTCAGAACCCGAACCCATAACAGATGCAAACAGGTCACCACGACCCAGGTAAGACGTGTTGACACGCAAGGTACTAGAGTCAGACCGCATGGAAGGCAACGAAAGCAGTAAGCCTGTCGCCCCACGACAAAAACGAGCCAGTCCCTGAATCCTGGATGAATTGGGACTTGCCAATATATGTCCCAGAGGTCCAGAGACACCATCCAGGTACGTAGTGCCATAAGCAGCCGGACCTGAGATAGTGGTCATCCAAAAGGAGGGGCAAAAGACCCAGGGGTTCAGACGGGACAAGTCCAGAATGAATCGCAGATCCGCACAGACCCTTTTCAGAACTGAAAACAGGCTGGAAATCCACTCCAGGATGACCTGACAGAGCGCAGGGGAAGATGCCTGCCCTGATACCCCCGAAGGAGGAGGAATGACCCAACGCCACCGCAGGCCGGAGGAAACGACCCGAAATGCCCACGAATCGTAGGATCAGGCGAGAGCAAATAGCGCAAGCCTCCCCATTATCGCCCCGTCAACGGGACGAACCGCGAAATAGCCGAAGACCCTACGAGAGCCCAACCAACACTCACAGCAATCACTGCGCCAACCAGACACCGACGACTTCGCAGGAAGGGCCAGTCCTGAATCTGGCACTACTGGCTTACGACGACCAAAGAAACCCCGAGACCTAGCGCGACTCTTCCGGGCAGGATCCCCACGGGCCCCCTGGAGAACTAACAAGTTCGACAGAGGCCAGCAACTAGACAAAGCCACTTGCAGACTCTGCACCACCGCAGACTCTGCATCACCGCAGACTCTGCAAACAGCAACGGACAAAAAAAAGAGATGAAAATCTAAGAGCCAGAGCCCAAGACGATTCCAAAGAATAAACGAGCACACCTCACGTGAGGTGAGAAACGAAGAACAGAGACACCACCTCCTTCAAAAATGGCGCATGCAACTTCAACAAGGCAGCCGAAGCCCGAGCTGCCGAAGCAAGCACATAGGACACTGGCCCGGAACCCAGCTCCTCCACATCCACCCCAAGCCAGTCCGAAGACAACTCCAGCAGGGAAAAGAATTGCAAGACCGAAGCCAAATGCCCACAGGCGCGCACATCCTCTACTACCAGAGATGCCGAAAGGGAGGGAACCTCCATGTGAAGCTGCACCTGGCTGACATCATGAGGAAGGATGGAGGTGAACAAGCACGCATTAAGGTGCTCCAACTCGCCCCTCCCCTCAGATAAACCTGAACGACTGTAGTCTAACTCTTGCCATTCAAGTGCGCAGTCCGACAATGAATGCCAAGCCCCCAATGAAAAGAAAGGGCAGTCTGCCAGCCAGGAAGACTCTGGCACCTCGTAACACACCCAATAAGGAAAAGAGGAGCCAAACTCAAAAGATGAAGTCTTCATTATCGAGGCATAATCCAGATCTCGCAGGAGGTAAGCCGCATGGGCCTCCCACACCTTCCACGGTGGGATGTGGGAAGCCAAAAACCTCTAGAAGGAGGGAACCGAAGAACCCAGGGGAACTCTGAACGAATCCCGGGGAGGAGTATGAGGAATACTGCCTAAAAAAGCAGTATGAGGACATGTTTAGCACTCCAATAAACAACATGAAAGTGGAAGATCCAGACAATTTCTTTATGCGGGATATTCAAACCCCTGTAAATATAACTGATATCAACACGAGTGCACTAAATTTTGAAAGAGAAATTGAAAACATGCCCATGCACTCGGCCCCAGGTCCAGACTCATGGAATTCAATATTTATAAAGAAATGCAAAGTGCCGGTAGCACAGGCACTCAGTATAGTGTGGAGGAAGAGCTTGGACACGGGGGAGATACCAGATGCACTTAAAGTAGCAGACATATGCCCTCTACACAAGGGAAGGAGCAAAGCATTGGCAAAGAATTATAGACCAGTTGCACTAACATTGCACATCATAAAAGTATTTGAGAGAGTGATTAGGAGTCAGGTCACCAATTTCATGGAGACCAATGACCTTCACAACCCAGGCCAACATGGATTTCGAGCGGGAAGATCGTGCCTCTCACAGCTACTTGAGCACTACGACAAAGTCACTGAGGCATTAGAAGAAAAACAGAATGCTGATGTGATATACACGGACTTCGCAAAGGCTTTCGATAAATGTGACCATGGCGTGATAGCACACAAAATGAAGTCAATAGGAATAACCGGTAAAGTAGGACGCTGGATACTCAGTTTTCTGTCAAACAGGACTCGGCGAGTAACGGTCAACCATATAAAATCTAGTCCAAGTGCAGTTAAAAGCTCTGTACCTCAGGGTACAGTTCTTGCACCGCTGCTTTTCCTTATTCTCATATCAGATATAGACAAAAATACAAGTCATAGCTTCGTATCATCCTTTGCAGATGACACAAAAATCAGTATGAAAATTACCTTGGCTGAAGACATTGAAAAACTTCAAGCTGATATTAATAAAGTTTTCGACTTGGCATCAGAAAATAACATGATGTTTAACAGTGATAAATTCCAGGTACTCAGGTACGGTAAAAATGAGGACCTTAAACATAATACAGAGTACAAAACACAATTAAATGTACCCATAGTAGGAAAACAGCATGTAAAGGATTTGGGAATAATAATGTCTGACGACCTAACGTTTAAGGAGCATAATCAAGCAAATACTGTATTGTGACAGCCAGAAAAATGGTAGGATGGATTACGAGAACTTTCAAATCCAGGGATCCCATCACAATGGTTGTACTCTTCAAGTCACTTGTGTTGTCCCATCTTGAGTACTGCTCAGTACTCACTTCCCCCTTCAGAGCAGGAGAGATTGCTGAAATAGAGGGAATACAGAGAACATATACGGCACGCATAGACGCAATAAAGCACCTAAATTATTGGGATCGTCTCAAAGCCCTCGAAATGTGCTCACTAGAAAGAAGACGAGAGAGATATCAAATAATATACACCTGGAAGATACTGGAGGGCCAAGTACCAAATCTACACAGTAAAATAACAACGTACTGGAGTGAACGATATGGAAGAAAATGCAGAATAGAACCAGTGAAGAGCAGAGGTGCCATAGGCACAATCAGAGAACACTATAAACATCAGGGGTCCGCGGCTGTTCAACGTCCTCCCAGCAAGCATAAGAAATATTGCCGGAACAACCGTGGCCATCTTCAAGAGGAAACTAGATTTATTCCTCCAAGGAGTGCCGGACCAACCGGGCTGTGGTGGGTATGTGGGCCTGCGGGCCGCTCCAAGCAACAGCCTAGTGGACCAAACTCTCACAAGTCAAGCCTGGCCTTGGGCCGGGCTTGGGGAGTAGATGAACTCCCAGAACCGCATCAAGCAGGAGTCAAACTCATAACAAAATCATACAGGGAGGGGGACAGGAAAACCCCTCCCCATGTAACAACAAGCCATGTGCCGAGGATACCTACACCCAAGCCGGGATCAATTGGGGTCCAAGCTCCCCCCAAGTCAACTCCTCCCCAGCCCTGGAATCCTCCATGTCAGGACCCTGGGCTGATCCGTCCTCCAAACTCTCTGCTTCTGGAGAAAAACTGAGTCCACCGGAAAAGCAGAGATGAAGGGGGGCCCACTAGCACGACCCAATAGCTTTGGCAGGAGGAATAGACTCAAATGTCTCCGCCACCGATTCGGAAGGGGCAATCCCCAAAGCCGCCCAAGTCTCACTACCAGGTATAATCAAAGCGGGGCAGCTGCTGGGCATCTGGAAAGGCAACCAACCTCATGCGTTGCGACAACCTAAACCTTGCATGTGATGCTAAAGCTGTCTGCACTTGAATATAAGTCTCAGTGGACTGGGTGAATGGAGTACAAGCAAAGAACACCACTCGCAGGACTCCGGGTCAAAGGTGTCACTGACCCAACAGGCAGCATGGCGGAGGCAGACGGTGAGTGTCATCCCGAGACAAAGGGACAGATCAACCTTCAAATTCGCACAAGGCAAGGTGGGACTCGGAGGTGTCCTCTATCGGACCACTGAATCCCAATGGGGGTTTCCAGGGCCCTTAAGGTGACTGCTAATGTAACCCAGATGAGGTACTGCTAACCGGTTATTCCAGAGCTACCAAGCAAACAAACTAAAAGCTGAACCCCTGCGACATGTGCAAGCACGGGGACCTAGTGGAAGGCCACCCAAATCCTACAAGTGGTCCTACCACCACACAAGGCAGACCCCATCAGGCAAATCAAAACAAAAGAAAAACCCCGCAAAAGCACTACGTCTCCAGGTGAACAGAACCGGTCGCTATGTGTATATCAGACAGCTGCACAGTACCCCGCATCCCAGCCAGCGATGAAACTAGTTCCTACTGAATGACAAACAGGAGTAAGAACCACCCCAACTGAACCCCAAGGGTGGGCAATCACCAAGCAGTAACAGAACCACACAGAGGTAGCTGCTCCTGAATGACTCATGGAAGATAGCCCTAAGCCACAGAGGCAGTGCTTACAGGGCACCTAGGGAAGGTAGCCCTAGGTGCATGCAGCCCCAGGACTCTTGTGTTACTCCTGTCTCGCACACGACCAACACAGAGCAACAACACTGTCAAGCAGCACTGCGCAAAGAGTGCAGCCAGAGCCGATCGACTGTCACCGACACAGCAGCCTTCTGAACTGATGAGAGTTGCTGACATGGAGGTCTGGGACCCCTTTGTCCCGCTCCCTTGGAGGGGGATGGGGGAATTGTGCAGACGGATGCATGGAGGTAGTGGTGATGTCATACTTGTTTCCTTGTTTTTGATTGGAGAGTTCTGTTTGCTAGTTCGGCTATCGGTTTGCAATTTTTGACCAGCATTAGTTTGTTTCGGAATTCCTACCTTTCTGGTTGCCTGACCTGGTAGATGGCAGACAAAAACTGGTTCCAATTACACGGGGGTGTCTTTAGACCATTGTTCCTCGTGCCTCTCTTGAGGGGGCCAGGTTCTGGCTCTGGTCCCCGGTAGGCCGAGAACTCCTTCGATTGACTGTTGCCATGGTCTAATATATATACACATCAGCCTGGTATAGCTCCGTGGAGCCAAAGGGGCTCTACAGAAATAGCTCTCTTTTAACTATCACACTGAATCCAGGAGAAGTTAACAGTGTAATATTTATTCAATCAGGTGTATTTTTCATGCTTCAAAATGTTTTTGAAGAGTATCCACTCGATTTAACGGCCTATATGGGGCTGTACCCTGGTCATTATTTCTGGAGCTCCGGTATTTCCGAAGTTAGGTATCGGTAATTTTTCAAGTTACATTCAGGTAAGATATATTTTATACAGACAGCCACTGGGTCCACCACTCTAGTGCCTTCTACCCTGTGACGTCACAGATTCACAGCACATTGTTTTGATTTGTCATGAGGCTGGAGTATTCATTCCATGACTTTGTTGGACATATCTGCACAATCAAGGAACATCTGTGCACCATGTTGGCTCTGAATGCACTCATTGTGTCAGTGATGGCTGACTGGTGGGTGGATGGGCAGGCAGGCAGGCAGGGATGGAGAGGCTGAAATGTAGGCAGGCAGGCAGGGAGAGGCTGGGAGCTAGGCAGGCAGGCAGGGAGGAAGGCAGGCAGGCAGGCAGGTAGAGCTTGGGAGAGAGAGGCAAGGAGAAAGGCAGGCAGGAAGAGGTTGGGAGGTAGGCAGGGAGGAAGAGGCAAGGAGGGAGGCAGGCAGGCAGAGCTTGGGAGGGAAGCAGGAAGGGAGAGGCAAGGAGGGAGGCAGGCAGGCAGAGCTTGGGAGGGAAGCAGGAAGGGAGAGGCAAGGAGGGAGGCAGGCAGGAAGTGGCTGGGAGGAATAGGCAAGGAGGGAGGCAGGCAGGCAGAGGCTGAATAGTAGGAAGGGAGGGAGGGAGAGGCAAGGAGGGAGGGAGGGATGGAAGGAAGGAGGGAAGGAGGGATGGATGGAAGGAAGGAGGGAAGGAGGGATGGATGGAAGGAAGGAGGGAGGGAGGGAAGGAAGTGTGGAAGGAATAAGGAAGGGAGGGAGGGAAGGAAGTGTGGAAGGAATAAGGAAGGGAGGGAGGGATGGAAGAAAGAAGGGAAGGAGGGATGGAGGGAAGAAGGGAGGGAGGGAGGGATGGAAGGAGGCAGGGAGGGAGGGAGAGAGGGAAGAAGGGAGGGAGGGATGGAAGGAAGAAGAGAGGGAGGGATGGATGGAAGGAGGGAGGGAGGGAGGGAAGGAAGGAAGGAAGGAAAGAGGGAAGGAGGGAGGGAGGGAGGGAGGGAGGGAGGGAGGGAGGAAGGGAGGGAGGGAGGGAGGGAGGGAGGGAGGGAGGGAGGGAGGGAGGGAGGGAGGGAGGGAGGGAAGGAGGGAAGGAGGGAGGAAGGGATGGAGGGGGAGGGAAGGAGGGAGGAATAGGGGGAGGGAAGGAGGGAGGAAGGGATGGAGGGGAGGGAAGGAGGGAGGAATGGGGGAGGGAAGGAGGGAGGAAGGGATGGAGGGGTGGGAAGGAGGGTTGGTTGGATAGAGGGAGGGAAGAAGAGAGGGAGGGAGGGAGGGAGGGAGGGAGGGAGGGAGGGAGGGATGGAGCGATGGATGTTGAGGTGAAGCAGAGACAGCGTGTGTGTGTGTTAAGTATGGGTGATGGGGGCGTGGGAGGGGGGTTGTCGGTGGTAGGGAAGGATCAGCTCACTGATAAGCCTAACACACTTGACCCAGTTAACCAGATGTTTCTTAATTAAATTCTGGATGTTTTTCCATCCAGAATTTTTCCATCTGATTTGGATGTTCCTAATATTATTAGGATAATAAAAAGTTATAAAATACTTGTTTCATGACTGTTTATTGTATTAGATGGAGATTCTCCAGGCTGTTTCTGGCTGGCTGGCAGTCTACCGAGCCATTTCCCAGAAGGGTCTTTGGGGGGGGGGAAGGCAGGAAGTGGGGGGGGGGAGGCAGGAAGTGGGGGAGGGAGGCAGGAAGTGAGGGTGTGGGGGAGAGCAGGAGTGAGGGAGTGGGGGAGAGGTACAGTGAGGGTGAGGGAGGGGACAATAGAGGTAAGCGGCATGCTTGCCATGTGAGGACCCTGTGATGCCAAAACAAACCCAATACCGACCTTCGGTAATATCGACCGCCGGACCGTTATATGAGGCTCTAAATACCGGTCTCCCAAACCGGTCATTATTACCGGCAGATCATATAAAAGAGGCCGTTAAATTGAGTGGATACTATTCAAAGAGTTCTTTGTGTTTTTGTGGTTTCATTCTATGTATTGGTGCTGTAGGTTATTGGCAGTTATCCAGAGATTTGCACATTTACCCAATTGTTTTCACCTGACTATTACGAGTATTGACTACAAAAATGTTCCACAGCCTGTACATAGGGCTAAAACTTATTACCAAACAAGAATGAAAAAAAATCACCTTTACCATATGAGCATGCCGACAATGAATTTGAGTTTGTGTGGAATCAATGAGTTGTTTTAAACAAAATGGTGAAAGAAACTGTGCCAATTTGTTTCTGCCTCCACCGGGAATCGAACCTGGAACCTCAGGACTACGAATCTGAAGCACTGTCCACTCAGCTGTCGGCCCCATTTACAGTTCATTGAAGTATAACTGGATCATAACCATTTTGTTGCACCTGGATTTCCATTTAAACAAGTTCTATTCAAGTAGATGCCACTGTACATTGCACACATATCAGCAGGGTTGAACAAATTATAAAGGTACTGTATTAAGCTCAATATTATACTTAATAATAGTGCTTTCTTTGGTTACCACATTAAGTGGTAAATTTTTCTTGCTCATTGTAAATATGTAATATTAAAAGACTCTTGGCTATATTTTTCAGTATCAAAAAAAGAAGGTACAGATAGCAGTGAAGAGGAAGTGACCCCATAAAAGCCTCAGACTAGCTTGTCAATCACATGATTGACAGCTGTGAAACACAAAATAAATAATTATGGATAAACCATCCACCAGTGCCAGAAGATCTGAAGAGTGACTGTTTTCCAAATATGTTAACTGAATGATTTTTGTAGTGTAGTTTTTGCTCCTACTAAGCCAAATTATTATTTCTCTTTTGTATATTGAAATGTGCATATTGTTACTGAGAATCTTGATCAATAATGGAGGCATTATCTAGCAGGTGCCAATAGCTTCAATGAATAGTTTCGATCAGGAACTATATATATGCTATTACAGGTATTAGTAATGTTTGATGGTACTGTAATTTATTATATCTCCTACAATATAACTACAGAGCTATGAAAACATGTTGAAAATATAAGCTTAATATTTTTAATTATAATTTTTTTTTTTGGTAGGAAGCTGTCAAAATACCGAGTTTATAAGGAAACTTGAGAAACACTTATATAAAGTAAGTAGTTTTCTAGGGGGGAGCCCCGTCGGCTCCCCGGAGCTATCCCAGGCTGATATGCTAATGTCAGACTTTGACATCAGTCATGTGTATGGAGTTCTTAGGCCTACCAGGGACCACAGCCAGAACCTGGCCGCCTCAGAGAGGCAAGGGGAGCAATGGCGTATAGAAACCCCCGTGTGGTTGGAAGCAGCCTATGTCTGCCATCTATCTTGAGGTTATCTTGAGATGATTTCGGAGCTTTAGTGTCCCCGTGGCCCGGTCCTCAACCAGGCCTCCACCCCCAGGAAGCAGCCCGTGACAGCTGACTAACACCCAGGTACCTATTTTACTACTAGGTAACAGGGGCATAGGGTGAAAGAAACTCAGCCCATTGTTTCTCGCCAGCACCCGGGACCACAGGATCACAAGTCCAGCACGCTGTCCTCTCGGCCGACCAGATCCATCGACCGGATCAGGCACCCAGAAAGGTAAGCGCCCCAAAACAAATCCCTATTCTGGTTAAAATTGCTACCGAAAGCCAAACTAGTGAATAGAACTCCCAAACAGAAAACGAGCAAACTAGTATGACGTCACACGTCGCCGCGCCGCTGTCTGCGCAGCTCCCTCTCCCCGGGAAGGGAAAGGGTTAGCCCCAGACCCCTCATGCCGGCTACCCACACCTCAGTTCTTGAGGCTGATGCAATAGGCAGGGGTTACTTGATCTCGAGACTCAGGCAGCTTCGGGGGATGCCTCTTCCAGGGGTCGGTGGAGGCTTTCGAGTCTTGTCTCCAGACCGAAGCTTCTGGGTCTGACCAGTGGGCCCCCCTTCCTTCCGGCTTCTGCGGCTGCACCGTCCTTGCCTTGTGGGGTCGGTGCTTGGGGAGATGACTCGGCCCCAGGTCCTGCTGTAGGGGCTCCCTAGGGGTTGGGGAGGGGCTGACTTGGGGGGCCTTGGGCCCCGCTGGACCCCGCCTGGGTTTTTATTCCCTCTGAGCGGGGCATACTGTTACTCTGTATACGAGTTGGATTTGGTGTCTGCCCCTCCCCGGGTTTTTTTTTTTTTTTTGAGATATATACAAGAGTTGTTACATTCTTGTACAGCCACTAGTACGCGTAGCGTTTCGGGCAAGTCCTTAATCCTATGGTCCCTGGAATACGATCCCCTGCCGCGAAGAATCGTTTTTTCATCCAAGTACACATTTTACTGTTGCGTTAAACAGAGGCTACAGTTAAGGAATTGCACCCAGTAAATCCTCCCCGGCCAGGATACGAACCCATGACATAGCGCTCGCGGAACGCCAGGCGAGTGTCTTACCACTACACCACGGAGACTGCCTTCGGGTTCGGTTCAGTGTTCTCTTGGGTGCGTTGGTTTCGTCTTTCCGAAGGTTTTCAGCTTATCACATCCAACCTGGTATGGTGCGGGTGGCCCTTGCAGCACCTGGCCGGTCAGGGGCGTTGGGGTTCATCCTTCCGTCGAGCTCACAGCACAGTGCGGGAGTTTGCGGCGGTGTGGTCTGCACTTTGGAGAATTCGGGTCACTCGCATATCGACGATTCGGCTCCATTCAGACTGCTCTCCGGTGGTTTATTGCCTGAACTGCAGGGATTCGATGCGGTCCTTGGCTCTTTGGGGTTGGTCGCTTTGGATGACTCCTCTCCTGAGTTCTCGGGGTTTGGCTCTTCTGGTAGTTCACATGTGGGGAGTATCCAACATCTTGGCCGACGGCCTGTCTCGCTTTGTTCCTCTCTCCATGGAGTGGACGGTCAACGATGCTTCCTTTCGTTGGCTTTGCCAGACGTTCAGGCGTCCCAAGGTGGACCTCTTCATGTTCGGTGTGGTCGAGGCGCCTTCCCGGATATGCGGTGTCCTTCCCTGATCGCGAAGCCGTCGGGGTCAATGCCTTTTGGCTGGACTGGTCGAGGTGGGGGTTCCTGTACCTCTTTCCCCCGGTTCAGCTGTTGCGCCAGGTCCTGACTCGCTTGGAAACTTACCAGGGGAGAGTTGTCCTTCTAGCCCCTTGGTTTCAGGCGCTGCTTGCTTGGTGTCCGAACCCGAGGGTTTTCCTGCAGCTCCGCCTCTTTCAGCAGATCGGTCCAGTACGTCACGTGGCTGGTTCGATCTTCTCCTCGAGTCTTCGCGTATGTTTTTTTTTACTCGAGTCTATCATCATCTTTATGGTGATCAGGTGGCTTCCTTGTTGGTGTCCCACCTGTGGACTTCTTCTCAGCGGCAGTATGAAGTTTCCTGACGGTCCTTCTGTATCTTTTTGCGTCTGCGTTGTTTTGGTTCCCTGTCGGTTAGGGGGGTCTTGTCCTTTCTCTCTTCGTTGTATCAGGACCTTTATCTTATGCCTAACACTGTCGCCTTGTATCGTGCGGCGCTGACGGAGCCACTTCAGCTTGCCTTCGGTATCGATGTTACGTCTGCACCGTTTCGCAAGCTGTCTCATGCTTTGTTTCACCTCCGGCCTGCTCATGCGCCGCCTGAGCCGTCCTGGTCTTTGTATAGAGTGCTCGCTTATCTTTTGTCTCCTCGTTTTGTCATGGTCCCTTCAGTCCAGGATTGTTTCTCCAAGGCTCTTTTCCTGTTGGCATTGGCCTCTGGGGGTCGGGTCGGGGAGCTTCATGCTTTCCTCCAGCGCAGGGATTTCTGCTCTTTCGGTCGTGGGGATTGTTTTGTTTGCCTGCAGCCATCTCCTTCTTTTCTGGCGAAGAATGAGACTGCTGCATTCCAGAGGGGTCCATGGATGGTTGATGCTTGGTTGGTACGGCCGGTGGTGCATCATACTTTGTATCCGGTTGCGGCGCTTTGCAGTTATTTGCACGCCACGGCTTCTTTGTCGAGAGACGTGCTTTGGGTTGTTCCGGTTTTCCTTCTTTCCTGTTCGCGGGTTTGGGTCTCCCAGGTCGTCCGCAGGGTTATCAAATCCAGCCAGCCTGCAGTCTATCCCTGTGCCCATGACGTCCGTAAGTTTGCGGCTCTTGCTGGCGTCTTTGGGAACATGTCTTGGTCTGATATTCGAGCGCAGGATTTTTGGCGGTCGAACAGGGTCCTGGCTGCTCGTTACCTCTTGAATGTCCCTGGGCCCAGTTGAGCCTGTGTTGTTTTGGGTCGGCGGTTGCAGCCAGTTGTCTCAACTTCAGGTTGAGACATGAGCGACGACTACCTCCTGGGTAAGTCCCTCTTTTTCCATCTGTGGGTAGTTAGCTCTGGGGAGCGGACTGGGCTTCCCCTAGAAAACCAGCGTTGAATGTAATGAAACACCATTTTCTGGGTGAGTCCCAGAGGCTCTCTTGCATCCCTCCCTCCAGTCGGTGTTTTTCATGCTTTTGACATCCAGCCTCAGAACTGAGGTGTGGGTAGCCGGTGTGAGGGGTCTGGGGGCTCCCCCTTCCCCCTCCCGGGGAGGGGGGAGCTGCGCAGACAGCGGCACGGCGACATGTGACGTCATACTAGTTTGCTCGTTTTCTGTTTGGGAGTTCTATCCACTAGTTCGGCTTTTGGTAGCAATTTTAACCAGAATAGGGGTTTATTTTGGGGCACTTACCTTTCTGGGTGCCTGATCCAGTTGATGGCAGACATAGAATGCTTCCAACCACACGGGGGCTTCTATAGACCATTGCTCCCCTTGCCTCTCTGAGGGGGCCCGGTTCTGGCTGTGGTCCCCGGTAGGCCTAAGAACTCCATACACATGACTGATGCCAAAGTCTGACATTAGCATATCAACCTGGGATAGTTCTGGGGGAGCCTCCAGGACTCACCCAGAAAATGGTGTTTCATTACATTCAACGCTGGGTTTTTTTATTAATTTTTTTAATATGCAGGAGTCAAATTCACGAAGCAGTTACGCAAGCACCTTCAAACCTGTACATCCTTTTCCTAATCTTTGGCGGCTTTGTTTACAATTATTGAACAGTTAATGAGCTGCAAAGCACCAGGAGGCTGTTTATAACAATAACAACAGTTGATTGGGAAGTTTTCATGCTTATAAACTGTTTAATAAAGTTAATCAATGCCGTCAAAGATTGAGGAAAGATGTACACGTTCGTAAGTACTTGCGTAACTACTTCGTGAATCTGGCCCCAGATGTTTTGAAAATTTGTTATGCCTTTAGTTGTATAAACCAAAATGTCATTGTGTAGTGAATGTGGGAAGAATGGAAGCATTTGATGTAACTTGATTATTCAGTCACAACATGTTTGTTCTTTTTTGAGTTTATAATGAGATGATAATCTACAATAGAGCAGTGGCTATTCTGGCTGGTATTGTGCCAGTCACATGAATAAAAAAAAAAAAGTAAATAAGACTGCTTGTTTCCTTTACACTGTAAGAGCTGTGAGTAAAACAAATATAAACTTACAACATTTAATATAACAAAAATTACTTTAATAACATACAAAACAAAGCTCCTTATCCATTTGGCTAAAACACAATTTACAAGAGCAATATACTGTACACATGTGAAAGTTACTTTAATGGCAAGGGTGCAATTAATAGTTATACAAAAGCTGCACGAGTCTACCGACACCCAGGGGAGCAAGAGTAGAAGTTGCAGCTGAGAGCACGAAATATATTCTGAGGACTATGGACACCGGTGAGCTCCTTATATGTGGCCAGGCCAGCATAGATGGCGTGAATCTTGTGGGTAACCATCGGCTGGCAGTTAAACAAGCAGTCAGTGTCTGGTCGACTGGCGAGTAGCGTCTGGTCCTCTGCCTAGACAGCAGGTGTCCAGGTGTCTCGGTTAGTAGAGGGGGGGGGGGGTGTCTGTCTAGACACTGAGGCATCTAAGCACGTATTGCTGTTGTCATTGATGTTGATTCCTTATGTTGGAGCCTGCAGATACGTTGGTGAATAGGTAGTAAAGGGAACAGGAAGACTCTTCTGCCTAAGCAGGAAATTACCATAACATTAGATACTGTTCATAATAATGTCTGCATTTGAACCTAGATATGAATAGGGAAAGTTGTTGTTGTATTATGTACCACAAGTTGATATATAAGACATGTCTAGTCAGATCAGAATATCTGTTTGCCAGTTTGTGAGATACAAGGGTAAACATTTGCATGGTTGAAAACTGCATCAGATTTGTGAAACAGATTTTATTAAAGTTACTTAGCAAGATTTATTTTTTGTATCTAATTTTTTATTACAAGTTAACCACTGTGCTGCTCAGGCTCCAAATATGGCACCCCCTTTGTACAGAGGAAATAAATTTGTGGCAAAAATGTTTTTTTTATTTTGAAAATGTTAAATAACCCTTCCCTGATCACGTGTAAAAAACAAATAGAAATTGTACTTTGGCTGCAATGGGGTCCGGAAAATGGTGTGATGTCACGATATGGTGGTCACCCATGGCGTAGACTCCTGGAGCCAATTGCGCACCAGCTTCAACTTGTGTGAGTTACCACAAATAATTTTTTGTTCATTTTTTGTGTACATCTCTAAATGCATCATTTTTTTTTTCCTGCCAATCCCATGTATAATGAACACGTACACAATATTATGGCAGTAGAACATCCATACTGTCCCAAGACACTGTGTTACATGCATCACAAATGTCTCCACATATATTGATAATATTTCTAATGTTTCATGTTCATTCATGTATATTTACAACATATTTTCACACTACACTATCACACACTATATACATTTACCATCAACACTGAGAACTCCGCGAGTGTGTGATATGCTGGAAAACAGTCGATGGGACATAGTGGAACTTTGCACTCAACGCACCAGGTGGAGATGCATCTTCGCTTGCGTTCTCTACATTGAGTGTTCTTGTATACATCACAGGCACGTTTACCCTTGTCCCAATATGCTGTGCCAGTATATACTCAAGCTTGTGTACACCGAACATCTCGTTACCCCTCAGTCTATCTGGAACTGCATGTGGCATTGTTGCTGGCACCCCGCACATTGCAACAGAGCCCTCCTCCCCATATTTCACGAGCAGTTGTCAAACTAGAGCAACACTGAATATCCGTATTGGGGTCTCTTGCCTGATTTCACTAGATATATGTTGAAACAGTTGAGCACTGCAACATCAATGAGGTGGAAAAAGAATTCTTTCGTCCACTTCACAGATTTATGCACACACTCGATGGCACCGAGCATCATGTCACATTTATCTACTAGGCGCATGTTGACGTAGTCTGTCACAAGCGGGTTTATGTATTGGATGCGTGTTTGAAAGTGCACTTTGCCACTGTCCAACATGGCACCGGTGTGAATTGTTGTCAACATATTCACCTCGCGTCTGTCCTTCCACCGCACTGATAACATCTTGTCGCATTTATGCAGCTGGCAATCACCCACTGCAATATCTATGCCAGACACTGGCATTTCCCTCCTGTGGGCCTTCACAGTTCCACATACACCGGTGTAGTGGTCAAGGAGGTATCTAGTCAACATGGGGCTGGTATAGTAGTTGTCCGTGAACAGTGCATGCCCCTTTTTCAGCAACGGTTCCATGAGGGTTTCAACTACACTGCCGGAAAACCCATATAGATCTTGAGCTGGTATGTCGACGTCTGTATCTGACTACAGTATCGTGTCCACGAGGATAAAAGTTATGCATACGCACAGCACGAAAAACTTTAGTCCAAACCGGTGCCACTCTGAAAGGATGTACTGCTTGAACGCAAGTTGGCCCTTGAAAAGGACTAGCGATTCATCGATCACCACATTGTGTTCTGGTACAAAATAGTCACAGAACTTGCCTCTCATATCATTAAAACCTTCCGCACCTTCCAAAGTTCGTCGTGTCTGTCCTCATTTTCATTGTTTTCAAAGTGCAGGCACCTGAAAAGCAACAGGAACCTATCACACGTGTACCTGTACATGTACCTGTTGAATACAGGGGATAGAACAAGATTGTCTTTGCTCCACTAATCCTGGATAACGTGTTTCTCAGTGTTTCATCATCATACTCAACACAAGAGACACATACATTTTGTCATTTGTGCTGTCTTTCCATCGTGTCATGCGAGAGGCAGGTAAAATGCCGGTGTCTATGAGGCTGTGAGCGTATCTGTTCATCTCTGCTACAAGATGGTTCATGAATTCATTATCAAAATATGCCAGGAAATAGTCGATTTCAGCCATATCGTCACCTGTACCAGGAAATAATGGTGTCACACCAACATTGGTACCATCAAAAGTTGGTATTTGTGGGACAAATCTCTCACAATCCTCCCACAGAAGTACACCCGGGGGTTTGGTTTTGGCGCCAACATCACTGCAAACACCACCACAAGCACCAAAAATATGGCTCTGTCGTCTTGTGCTAGAGCTGCGTATAGGTATGACAGAAGATGAGGCTGTTCTGCATAGTGTAGGCCTACCATGAACACCTGATGTTGAGAGAACATTGTCGTCAGTGTCCTCTGGCCGCGTGACCCGCTGCCGCTTGCCTTGGCATGTTGCTAGGGCAGCAAATCCTCGCCTAGTAACACCCTCGCTGCTCGTACTCGGGCCATCAACACTACTTGTATCGGAGCCCATGTCACTGAAGCCCAAGAATGATTCATCACAAGTACTGTCACTGAATAAACTTGCATCAGAGGACACACATGGTGGTGGTGACTCTAGCAGTGTTGACCCAGGGCGGCGAGGCACGTGTACTGTGCACACTTGCGACATCTTCCACCTCAGTCTCTCCCTCACTCATGTCAGACCTCTGTGTAAGGTCAAATCAAATCAAATCAAATGTCTATTTAGGTAAGGTACATACATACAAGAGATTTTACAAAGAGTGATGGATTTATAGATAGGGCTAGTACATACAGTGCCTAAAGCCACTATTACGCAAAGCGTTTCGGGCATGAAAAACTTAAATGACTAAAGCTTAATACTAATTGAGCATAAAGAATAAAATGAAAACATAGCTGAAAAAGCAGCACAAATACAATTCTGTCGACAAACAGCGCTCTTTAAAAAAAAAAAACAGACATTGGTTGACAATAGAGGGGTAAGGTAGGTTACAGGGAATTTATTAGGTATAGCTTCGTTTTTATCTTAAACTGGTTGAGAGAGGTACAGTCTTTAACATGGTTGGGAAGGTCATTCCACAATCTGGGTCCCTTGATTTGTAGAGCATTTCTAGTTTGATTAAGTCGTACTCTAGGAATATCAAAACTGTATTTATTTCTGGTGTGGTGCTCATGGGTTCTGTTACAACCTTCTATGAAGCTTTAGAGATCAGGATTGGCATTATAGTTTAGCGTTTTATATATGTATAATACACATGAGAGAATGTGCAGTGACTTAATGTCTAACATATTCATAGATTTGAGTAGGGGTACCAAGTGATGTCTGGGGCCAGAGTTGGATATTGTCCTAATAGCAGCTTTGTGTTGAGTAATTAGAGGACGTAAATGATTTTGGGTAGTAGAACCCCAAGCACAAATACCATAGTTGAGATATGGATAGATGAGGGAGTAATAGAGAGTCACCAAGGCAGGGCAGGGTACATAATATCTGATCTTAGAAAGAATGCCAACAGTTTTTGAAACTTTTTTTTATATATTTAGAATGTATCCCTGGAAATTCAGCTTGTGGTCAATGAGAATGCCAAGGAATTTGCCATCTAATTTGTTACAAATTTGGGTATTGTTTATTTTGAGATTTATTTGATTAGAGGATTTATTGCCAAACAGAATATAGAAAGTTTTGTCAATGTTAAGGGTGAATTTGTTGGCAGTTAGCCAAATATGGACTTTATTTAGCTCAGTATTTACTGTGGCATTTAGAGCAAGGGGGTCAGGACTGGAGTAAATGAAGGTTGTGTCGTCAGCAAATAGAATTGGTTTGAGGTGTCGGGAGGCATTTGGAAGGTCATTAATGTAGATGAGAAAGAGGAGAGGGCCAAGTATGCTGCCCTGAGGAACACCAATGTTGATGGGTAGGGTGGGAGAAATTGAATTATTCACAGAAACATACTGGAGCCTGTCAGTAAGGTAGGATTTGAGGTATTGCAGGGAGTGTCCTCTGACTCCATAATGATGTAATTTAAGAAGAAGGTTTTGGTGGTTGACAGTGTCAAAAGCCTTACGCAGGTCCACAAATAACCCAACAGGGAACTCATTTTTATCAAGAGCTGTATGAATCGAGTTAAGCATACTAATAAGTGCATCGTATAGTATATTGTGTTTAGCTAGATAAGAATAAAGCTGCTTGTAGATTAGTTTTTCAAAAATTTTTGACAAGTTTGGCAGGATTGATATAGGTCTGTAGTTGTTAACATCTGTGAGATCACCACATTTGTGGACAGGCGTTACTCTCACTTTTTTTAAAATATCTGGAAAGGTTTTTTTAGAATATCTGGAAAGGTCTTTCTCTGGATCAAAGTCTAAATCATCCATGGCACTATCATCATACAATATGTTGCATATTTTCCTCCTCAGAGTCGTTTTGCATGACCGTGGAGCGGGAGCTCGTAGACGATGCGTCAGACATGGTTGCTTCCTTGAAACTGAGGCTCCCCACAACCCTGGGGCATGCTGGGATTTTTTGTTTTTCAAAATGAAGGACGATCACTGGGGCCCTCGGGCATCCATTTTGTACTCGCATCACCGTGTGTTTAGTTTAGTTCATTTATTATGCACCCCATACCCATCTTGTAGGCGGTAGTGGAAAGGGTTACAGAGGCAGAAAGGGAGCCGGTCGGCCGAGCGGACAGCACGCGGGACTTGTGATCCTGTGGTCCTGGGTTCGATCCCAGGCGCCGGCGAGAAACAATGGGCAGAGTTTCTTTCACCCTATGCCCCTGTTACCTAGCAGTAAAATAGGTACCTGGGTGTTAGTCAGCTGTCACGGGCTGCTTCCTGGGGGTGGAGGCCTGGTCGAGGACCGGGCCGCGGGGACACTAAAAGCCCCAAAATCATCTCAAGATAACCTCAAGAAGGCACATAATGGGCTCAGGGACTGAACCCCACAATTCATTTAGCTAAGCAAGTTACAATCTTGATGAGCTAGTTACAAAATTCAATATAAGTCATCACATCAACAATGGGTTAGAGATCGACCTCAAGTACAGGTTCTAAATTAAGCAACTGACATATGTGGAGAGCTAGTGTCAAAATTTATATGTTTGTCCTGCACACCGCCCTCCATCCAGTGGGCAGCGGTGGATAAATCAAATCAAATCAAATAGGTTACAATCACTTAGTTACTACCTACAGTTAGCAAACTGGGGATATTTGGCTAAAATTTCTGGTAGCAGGTCATTTTGAATGAAATACTGACACATCGCTGGAACATTGGTTATAGAATTGTCTCTAAATTCACGTATCTTTTCGCACTCCATCACATAGTGACGGAGGGTGTGCGAATAATTTTGTTGACACAGTTTACATTTGGTCAGGTCTACATCAGCAGATAATGAGAATTCCCAGAGATACTTGTAACCGAGTCTAAGCCGAGCAGTAGTAACATCTAGAAGTCTGCTGATTTAATTGGATGATACATAGATGTGTGGCTCCTCTTGCATGATAGTATGATGATAGATGGAATTACTGGTGTCAATTTCACTTTGCCTCAGATCTACAAGATCTTGTTGAAGTTCTCGGTGTACTGCTGCTCTCAGATTGCTCATTGACAATCCAAGGTTACACTCAACGGCTCCTTTAAAGGCAGATTCTTTGGCTAACTTATCAGCTCTATCATGCATTCGAAGCTCAACATGAGATGGAGACCACATGAAATGGACTCTGTTACCATCCTTAATATTTTTGTTGTATTTGTGTCTAGCTTCGGACACGAGCATGTTACAGTTATGTCTTAAAGAGTTGAGAGCATTTAAGGATGATAAGGAGTCACTTACAATTAATGTATCAAGTTTTGAGACTTGTACACATTTCAGTGCAAGGATCAAGGCAAATAGTTCAGTCTGAAGGGTAGAGGCCCAGTTGTTTATACGGACTCCCCACTCATAGGCCATCGCCCATTGTCAGGACAACTACACTTCCAGCTGCACCCGTGGTGCGGTGTAGGGAACCATCAGTGTATATAATTTGAGAGAGAGAATGCTCTGTGGACAGAGCATTCAGTTTTGAATGGTACGCTATATCTACAAGATCCCTGAGGCGCATTGCGCACCACCCGTTGAGAGCCTGCAGGCTCGTTGCGCAGTGCAGTGGTTAAAGAGTCATACATTTTACATACTGTAGACTCATTATCTATTGTGATCATGTTTGATAACCAGAAGAGTAATTTATTTAACCTCCAAGCTGCTAAGGGCTATTTGGCCTTTGTCACCCACAGGCACATAAAAAACTAAAAAAAATATATTTTTCTTACAAACCTTTTAATTTGTGTTCCTTAATCACAGGAAAAATAATAAAAAAATTGTAAGTGGCATATTTTGGCTGCAATAGATCGGGGAAGTCTGGCAAAAAAGAGGTGTTGATAGAGCAGGCGCCAGACAAGGTATGCTTTGCCCCAGCTGTCAGGCCGGGGGGGGGGGGGTTGCCTCAAAGATATTATTACCTAATTATTTCAATGTCTCTGATTTTTTCTTAGTTTTTGTCAGTAATATTATTCAATAGTGGGATATATTTATATAATAAAATGTGTGAATCAAAGCTGTACTCAAAATTATAGTGTGTATATTATTGATTCAATTATTATGTTCATCAAACAACAAACAAATACTTTTGTGGTTATTACACTATATACACAGGTTATATATAAGTATCTGCATGTTTTGTTCACTATAATGAACCACTAAGTTGATATTGTGAGTCAAAAAACAACGAGGAGTGGCCAGCTAGTCTTTCACTACCACTTCCTCCCTCAAAAACTCCTCACTTGCTAACATCCTCCTCCCACCATACTATTTTTGCTTTTATTCACTACATACAGACATTATATATATAAGTATCTACATGTTTTGTTTGTCATAACTGTTCATCTAAGCTGGTATAGTGCACAAAGAGCATAATGGCCACCCTTACACAGCATGACAAGTCAGGAAGATGTCGCCATTCCCTCACCAAAATGACTTCTCCCAATACTCCTTTTGCTGTTATTACACTATATATACATAATATATATAAGTATCTACATTTGTCTTCACCATAACGAACCACTAAGTTGGTATACTGAGTCAAACAGCAACAAGGAGTGACCACCACACACCAGCCAGCCCGCCACTGGCTGTCACTCCCTACCTACCTCACCTCACTCGTCAGCATTCTCCTCCCACCATACTGTTTTTTCATTTATTCACTATATACAGACGTTATATATAAGTATCTGCATGTTTTGTTCACCATAGCGAACCACTAAGCTGGTATAGTAAGTGCAAAGAGCAACAGGTGGCATCACAGATTCAGCAGACGAAGCTATAGCCCTCCCACCCTCAACATTACTCTTCCCACAGCACAGCGTAAATTGTCACAACAATCCTGCTATTATCAGAATCCTGGTCATTTATATCACAGTCAGTGATCTTCTGTAATAATATCATCACTAAATTATAACAGTTACATATATTTTTTGCATATTTAGGCGATGCTGTAGTCACAAGCTGAACAGCAATGCTATGAGCTTATGCTGTGTGTGTCAGCCTTGGTGGCTCACTCAGTACTGAGGCTCTCACACCCGGGAATGTTGCTCATGATTTAAAAAAAAAAGAAATGACATCTGTTCACAAGAGCCCTGAGGAAGGTGATGTGAACCCTGTTTATCCGCAGGCCGTTTAAATCTTGTATAGTACTCCAAAACCATATGCAATGTAGCGCACTTTTGTGTCAGTTACTCAAAACTGCATATGCAGTTTTGTGCAGTTTAAAGGTTAATTACCTATCAGTTTATCAAGAAATTGGTTCTATTCAATGCCTTGTATTTGATAAATATGTTAATAAAATGATATCATTGAGATGGAAATTTTTAACTCTAAATAATCATTGCACATGAAAATATAGATAAAGATTTTCAGCACTTCATATTCATCTCATACATCTGAAAGTCATAGCTGTATTGCACATATTTAGTGATGACAGTGCAGAAATCTAATTAGAAAACAAGCAAAATAAATGTTTTTCTTTTTCCATCAAGAGTATTCTTCATTCAATGTAGGCAGCATTTTCTGAGGTTGGAAGAAAACGCGCTCAGGTTGGGAACTTGTTTATTTTATAATAGTAAATAATAAATTAATAATAATAAATAATAAATTTATAATAATAAATTAATAAATTTATAATAATAAATTAATAAATAATAAATTAATAATAAATTAATAATAAATAATACATTAATAATAAATAATAAATTATTATTACAGTATTATATAATATAATAATAATAACAAATAAGTATAATGATAAGCAATTATTTTTAATGAATCAAATAGCTAATTAGGGTGAATGATAAATAATTAGTGACTAATGCATAACAATTTCAAAGTATTAAAGAATAATTATAATGAATAATCATTATAATGATAAAGTATTAAATCAATTACAATTATTAGTTACATCTATAGTTAGTAATTGAAAGTTGCATTATTTGAATTTACACTAATTACAATTCATGGTAATATTTCTTAGCTATCTGCAGGCTTAGCACTTTGGGGGTTCCGGCGGAGCACCCCCCATCCCGTGAGGGCCAGCAGCACGGAACCCCCAACCCCGAAGGGCGAGCGGCGGCTGGCCGCTGCAACTAGGAATGTGACTACTCGCACTGTGGCTGTAACCGTGCTAGCTGTGACAGGTTTCCCTGACTGAAAAAGTTACCCAACCGAGTCTACTAGACAGATGCTACAAGTGAAACAGCTTCCTTGCCGAGGCCAACGGAGCGCCATCTATTTATTTATTTATTTATTTATTTATTTATGCATATACAAGAATGTACATAAGGAATGTGAGGATACAATTATGGTAATTACAGTCTTGTAAAGCCACTAGCACGCGCAGCGTTTCGGGCAGGTCCTTAATCTAAGAAAATTTTAAGGAGGTAAATACTTGCAAAATTTATAGACAAAAAAATGATAACAGATTACATGGAATGACAAAAAAAAAAAAACATGAGAGAAAATTATAGGTACAGTATATTAAAGCACATAGATAGCTATGATTGATTGCAATGACAGCTTAAAATGGTAGTTGACAACAAATTGGTAGGCACAATACAGCAGAAACAATATAAGATTGATTGCAATGACAGCTTGAATGGTAGTTGACAAAAATTGGTAGTCACAATACAGCATATGGCTAGCACATAAAAGAAGACAGCAATGAACACAATGATAAGGTTGTTTGATATTACATAAAAATTAGGAGATTGGGTACCACTAGGTACAGAGCAAATTTAAAGCTCAGTGTAGGAAACTAAATAGATGAAGTTAGGTACTTTTTGGTTTTGCTTTTAAATAAGGCAAGAGTTTTACAGTTTTTCAATTCACTAGGGAGTGAGTTCCATAGACTAGGTCCCTTAATTTGCATAGAGTGTTTACACAGATTAAGTTTGACCCTGGGGATATCAAAGAGATATTTATTTCTGGTGTGGTGATAATGGGTCCTATTACATCTGTCCAGGGAGAGTTTCAGAGCATGGTTTGCATTTAAGAACAGGGTTTTGTAAATGTAGTTGACACAAGAGAATGTGTGGAGGGAGTTAATATTTAGCAAGTTTAGGGATTTAAACAAGGGAGCTGAGTGTTGTCTGAAAGCAGAGTTAGTTATTATTCTGATAGCAGATTTTTGCTGTGTGATGATGGGCTTAAGGTGGTTTGCAGTGGTAGACCCCCATGCACAGATACCATAATTAAGATAGGGGTAGATTAGTGCATAATATAGTGAGAGGAGAGCAGAGTTAGGAACATAATATCTGATTTTGGAGAGTATACCAACTGTCTTAGAGACTTTCTTAGTTATGTGTTGAATGTGGGTGCTGAAGTTGAGTCTCTTGTCTAGGAATAGGCCAAGAAACTTGCCATCATTTTTATTACTGATGTTAATGTTGTCTATCTGTAGCTGAATTGCATTTGATGATTTGCTTCCAAATAAGATGTAGTAAGTCTTTTCGATGTTTAATGTTAGTTTGTTCGTTGACATCCATAAGTGGACTTTTTTTAATTCATTATTCACAACATTATTTAGTGTATGTGGGTTGAGGTTTGAATAGATAAGGGTAGTATCGTCAGCAAACAATATAGGTTTGAGAATATTAGAGACATTAGGCAGATCGTTTATATATATAAGAAATATATATATTCCTGATTCCTGTTTATATATATTCCTGTGACAGCAACCGTGCCCGCATCCCAGGAGAGGGCATTAAAAACAGCCAGGTTCCTCCTGACTGACGAAGGTCAGAGTACTAAGTGCTAAGCCTGCAGATAGCAGGCAGGCAGGCATACAGAGAACATATACGGCACGCATAGACGAGATAAAACACCTAAATTATTGGGATCGTCTCAAAGCTCTCCAAATGTACTTTCTAGAAAGGAGACGAGAGATACCAAATAATATACACATGGAAAATACTGGAGGGCCAGGTTTCAAATCTACACAGTAAGATAACAACGTACTGGAGTGAACGATATGGAAGAAAATGCAAGATTGAACCAGTGAAGAGCAGAGGTGCCATAGGCACAATCAGAGAGCACTGTATAAACATCAAAGGTCCGCAGTTGTTCAACGTCCTCCCAGCGACTATAAGAAATATTGCCGGAACAACCGTGGACATCTTCAAGAGAAAACTGGACTGTTTTCTAAGAGAAGTTCCGGATCAGCCAGGCTGTGGTGGGTATGTGGCCCTGCGGGCCGCTCCAAGCAACAGCCTGGTGGACCAAACTCTCACAAGTCGAGCCTGGCCTCGGGCCGGGCTTGGGGAGTAGAACAACTCCCAGAACCCCATCAAGCAGGTAAAGTTACCAAACTCGTTCTACTAGGCAGTTAAACTGTTTACAATTAAAGTTAAACTAGCCGTTTTACTAGGCAGTTAAAATGCTGTGAGTTAAACAGCATCCTTGGTGAGGCCAAAGGAGCATCATCGCGACGATCCAGAGCATAGAGGGCAAGGTGTACCCCCCATACAATGTCCTTGTGAGGACAATCCCGTACAGCAGGGATTGTACACCCAAGTAGGGGCGCTGTGCACGATGTCGTAAGACTGGTCATCGCTGGAGCCCGCCCTCACAGGGACCAATCCTGTAAGGCCGGCCCCAGGGCGGGTGTGGGAAGTGGGAAGCCGCCTACACCAAGGCCGACTCCCCAGGGTCGACCCCGTGTCCGTCGTTGTCTCTGCGGCCCGCCCCACAGCGGTGAGGGTGTAGACTTCATGGGTGCAGTAGTCTGCCCTCAGGCTCCATCCCTTTTCCTCGTTCATCTATGGTGTACCTTGTGCGCCTTCCATAGTCGGTTCTGGAAGTATTAAAGCAGTAAGGGTGTGCTGAAGCGGGCATGCAGTAGGAACGTGACAGGCAAGAAACCTACCCCTTAACCCTCAAACCGCGCATATCATATATATATGATATCAGTGACAAAACCGAACCCGTGCACATCATTTATATATGACTTTGTGTCTAGCGCTATAATTTAAACGCCTCGAGTGGGATAGGGGTAGTCATCGGCGAGCCTCGACCAAACATAAACAAACCCCGCCTAGGAAAAAATCCAGCGTGGGTCCCCTTTGTGTACAGAGCTCAGTTACCCGGCAGACACCATGGCGAGTGCATCTCGTTCCGAAGACCGACCCCGCTCAGCGAGACGTTCCTCGCGACCTCTGACCGAGGACGAAATTACTCGTAATTTGTTCCCGGATGGTGATGAGTCTGATATAGACGACTCAGACTTTGATCATGACTACACACAGCCCTCAGAGGTGGATACGACCGACGACGAGTGTGAACATGCTGGCTCCACCAGGGCTAGGCCTAGTATCTCGCCCTCACTCCACCCCAATTTCTGCAAGACCACACAGTTCATGTGCTCCCTTGCAAGATATTGACTTTTGCTCGACGATTCTGAAGGTGAATCATTTTCCGGTTTTAGTGACTTAGAATCGGAAAATAGTTTCGCTAGTGCCAGTGGAGGAGTGTGTGGTGTTGCCAAGCGACAATTTGTCGTGTCAGCAGCATCTGGCCGAGCCATGCAGCACCGCATGGCACCACATGAACAAAGACCCTCAACATCGAGGAATTTTCCATCACCATCCCTGCCCGCCCCTACTGTTCCTAGACCTGCTTCAGTTCTTGGTACACAGTTTCCTCACCATGGTGCCACTATTGGCTCTAGAAAGACACCCGGTGTATTTGTGTGGAGCGATAGGACAGATTTTGTTCCACAAATTCCTGTTTTTGATAATTCGGATGTTGGAATTACAGACATTTTCCCCAATAAAGGTGCAGATATGTGTGAAATGGACTATTTTACTTCATATTTTGATGAGCCGCTAATTAAACATCTTATTCATGAGACGAACAAATATGCGAGTGATCTCATTGATGAGGAGGAGTTATCCGATTTTTCACGTTTGCAGCGATGGAAAGATACGACTGTAGGTGAAATGTATGTGTTTTTGGCACTGTGTATGTTGATGAAACATTGTGTCAAACACGTAATCGACCATTACTGGAGCAAAGACCATACTGTTCCAACACCAATGTTTGGCAAATATGTCTCGAGACCGATTTGCGATAATCCTCAGGTGTCTTCACTTTGCAATGATGAAGACAGGAATGATGATGATAGGCTTTGGAAGGTAAGGCACGTCCTGAATGAACTTATCGGAAAGTACAGGGATTTCTACGTACCAGCTCAGAAGCTTGTGATTGATGAATCCCTTGTGCTTTTCAAAGGACGTCTTGCCTTCAAGCAGTATATTCCCTCCAAACGCCACTGATTTGGATTGAAATTCTTTGTACTCTGTGACTGTGAAACAGGAATTGTGTTACATATGATAATGTATACGGGTACAAATGTAGACATTCCTGCTAATGACCAACATGGCTTCTCAGGTAGTGTTGTGAAGTCACTGCTTGCACCATATCTGAACAAGGGCCACATATTATACACAGATAACTATTATACCAGTCCCTTGCTAACTAGGTTCTTGCTTGATAATAGAACTGGAGTGTGTGTGGCACAGTGAAGGCAAAACGAAGGGAAATGCCAGTGTTTCCAGGTGCTATGCAGGTTGGTGATTGCGAGCTCAGAAAAACAGGTGGAATACTTTCAGTGCGGTGGAAAGACAGGCGTGAAGTGAATATGTTGACCACCATTCATGCTGGAACAATGCTGGACAGTGGCAAGGTGAACAGAACCACCAGAGAAATAATCTATAAGCCAGATTGTGTCTTGGAGTATAACATCAACATGCGTTTGGTGGATAAATGTGATATGATGGTGGGGGCAGTGGAGTGTGTACGGAAACCAGTGAAGTGGACCAAGAAAATGTTTTTCCACCTCGTTGACGTAACAATGCTGAACAGTTACAATAAGTATCTTGTCAAAACAGGTGGTAAACGTAATTCCCGTGCATTCAATTTTACTGTAGTAACACAATTACTACAGAAGTTTGGCAAAGTAATTCCTGGTGTATAGAGGCCCATTCTGAACCCGGTATTGCACCATGCTCCAACACCCAGGCTTGCTTACATGGATGCCTTTTTGACACACAATCTCAGGTTTTTACCACCAACTGGAAAGCGTGCAGTAGGCCAGCGTGCGTGTGTAGTATGCTGGTCAACAACCAAGAGGGAACAGAAAAGAAAAATGGCGATGACTTGGTGCACAGCGTGTCAGGTCCCTCTGTGCCATGTCCGATGTTTCAATGAGTATCACAGTCTTGATGACTTCTAAATGTCCAAGACTGGTGCCAAAACATGTAAATACAGAATAAGTGTGTTATGGTTTTGGTCAGACAAACTGTTGGGATTGAATACTACAGATGTTGGAGGTAGCATGTTTGGAGCAGATGCTCTTTTGTTTATGATCTTGCTAATAATATTTCATGTACCTGATAATTGTTTTGTTGTTGTTACTGGCGGAGAATAAAAACCATGTGGACGAAGATTGTTTGTCTGACCAAAACCATAACAGTGGCGACGAGAATTAAACATCGCTGGCAGAGAGCCTAGGTACGAGACGTGGTGTGAGGATCAAGACAGTGCAGGGTACGTCGTGTGGACGAGTGGACGCTTCGCATATAACAGTGGAGTGTGCTACACCGTGGCCATGGCTACCATGTCAATCGAGCCGTTAAACACTGCCAAGATCTCGTTGGACCTGTGGCTCAGCCTGCTGGAAGCAAACTTTCAGTACCGGGAGATTAAGGAGGACGCCACCAAGAAAGCGGTACTCTTAGTTTCACTGGGTTCTGAAGCATATAGTGTTCTCGGAAATTTGTGTGCACCTGAGCTACCGCACACGAAGACCTATGTAGACTTAATTGCTTTGTTTAAACGTCAGTATGTGGTGAAACCATCATATCACAGAAGTTTGATGGATTTCCAGAAGAGGACGAAAAAGCAGCAGGAATCCGTACAGGATTTATTTGCGGAATTGAGGGCTTTGGCTAACCACTGCAACTTCGGAGCACAGTTGGACGGCAGGGTTAGGGACCAGTTGTTCATGGCAGTGGAAAAGGAGAATTATTTCCCTAGCCTGGTGGCAGAAAATTTGGATCTACAATCGATGACTTCATGGACAGTGCTCGAGAAGATATTGAACCTGGAAAGGGCTTTTGGAAGTAAGACTTCTACTCAGGAAATTATGGTCGTACAGAGCCAGACCAGATGTACACACTGTGGATACAAGCACATAAGTAGCAAGTGCAAGTTTCGTGCATATATATGCAACTTTTGTAACAAGGAGGGACACTTGCAGAGAGTGTGTAGGGAATATCTGAACAGGAACAACAAGGCCTGGGAGAGGAGACGACCAGGGAATGCAGGAAGAAGAGGTAGTGGTACTGTGGTCAAGGCAGTAGAGGAAGGTAACCAGTCTGAAGAAGCTGCAGGTGAGGAAAACAGACTATATTCGGTGAAAGAAAAGGCATGTTCAGTGAAGTCACAAGTGGTGAATTTTGTAATTAATGGGAAGTTAGTTCCCTTGGAACTGGACACTGGTGCTGCAGTGTCAACATTGTCTAGAGATTGGGCAGATACCTTGCAACTGAATGTAAAACCAGGTAAAAAATCATTAAGTGCTTATGATAATGTACCGATTAAGGTCTATGGCAAGGTGTCGGCAAAAGTAGGTTATAATGGAAAAGAAATTGTCCAGGATTTTTATGTAGTGAATTCACATAATCCTAGGCTATGTGGTAAGGATCTCATGGAAAAGGTGGGAATTTTCTTGGCGGGCCTAGATGAATTGTCAATAGTTAAAACAATTAAAAGTGCCGAACAAATGTTAGACAAATATTCAGTGGAGGCAGATAAGCCAATTAATAGCATGGTGGCAAAAATTCACCTGAAAAGTGGGGCTTCACCTAAATTTTTCAAGGCAAGAACAGTGCCGTTTCATTACAAGCAATTGGTAGAATCAGCCCTGGAAAAGCATGTGGCAGAAGGCATCTTAGAGCCAATTACACATAGTGAGTGGGCAGCCCCAATTGTACCAGTGTTGAAGGCAGATCGGACATCCTTGAGAATCTGTACAGACTTCAAGGAACTGAGCAACCGCATACACTGTGAGAAGTACCCTTTACCTAAGATAGATGAGTTGTTGTCAGTGGTCTGCAAGGGAGCAATTTTTTCTAAGATTGACCTGAAAGATGCTTACTTGCAAATTCCTGTAGAGGAGGAGAGCCAGAAATTGTTAGTGATTAATACCCACAAGGGGTTATTTAAGTATAAAAGACTTCCTTTTGGACTCTCCTCGTCTCCAGCAATTTTTCAGAGATTCATGTCCCAGTTGTTAGTTAACATTGAAGGTGTGGCTAGTTTTTTAGATGACATTATTGTATGTGGGGAGAATGAGGAAGTGCATGATGCTAGATTAGAACAAATTTTGAATCTTTTGCAAAAGCAAAATGTGAAGATTAATAAGGGAAAAACAATGTTGAAGAACAAGGCCATTGAATATCTGGGGTACCATATTTCAGGTAAGGGCTTTACTCCTTCTCACAAAAATGTAGCTGCTATAATAGATGCCCCAGCCCCAACATCAGTTGGGGAAGTACAGTCTTTTGTTGGGATGGTTACATATTTTTGTAAGTTCGTGAAGAACTTTTCAACAAAATTAGCACTCTTGTATGAATTGTTGAAAAAAGGGGCTAGATTTAAGTGGGCAGCAAGAGAGGAAAATGCATTCAGGAATATTAAGCAGGAATTGATCAATTCTCCAGTGCTCACTAATTTTACAGGTAGACTCCCGTTAAAACTGGAGGTAGATGCTTCCCCAGTAGGAGTGGGTTGTGTATTATTACAGGAAGTAGATGGTCAGGATAAAGTAGTATATTTTGCTAGCAAGAAATTATCTCCTGCGGAACAGAATTATTCTCAGTTAGATAAAGAAGCCTTAGCTTTGGTATATGCTGTAAAAAAACTGAGGTATTTTCTGCTGGGGAGGAAATTTCTTGCTAGAACAGATCATAAACCCCTGCTAGGATTGTTTGGCAGAGGTAAGCAGATTCCAGTTAATGCCAATGCTAGAATTCAAAGATGGGCATTACTACTCTCTCAGTTTGAGTATGATTTAGAGTTTAAGCCAGGCAAGGATAATGTAGTAGCTGATGCATTAAGTAGATTGCCTGTGACAGAAGAATTAAATTCTAGTATTCCTGTGGAGTATGTTAACCTGGTGGAATCTATGTCTTTTGAGGATATTTCATTCCAGACTATTAGGAAGGCAACTGGTAGAGATCCTAAATTAAGTCTGTTGTTGAAAAATGTCAAATATGGTTGGAATGATAATTTGTTACTGTCAGAGTATGCTGCAGTGAAGGCTGACCTTAGTATTCACTAGGATGTACTCTTGTATAGGAATAGAGTGGTGGTGCCTGGGGAACTGAGATGTAAGATTTTGGAACAGCTGCATGTAGGCCATAATGGCATAAATGTTATGAAAGCAGAAGTTAGAAGTTGGGTTTGGTGGCCAAAAATAGACCAGGATATTGCTGAGGTAACAAAAAATGTCATATTTGCTTTAAGAATTATCAGACACCCCAGGTCCCAGTACTTTCTTGGCCATGCACTGGAAAACCCTGGTCTAGACTTCATGTAGATTATGCGGGACCTATGGATAATAAATATTACCTAGTGGTGGTGGATTCATACACCAAATTTCTGGATGTGCATGTGTGTAATTCCACCACATCTTCTGTAACTTGTGAATTACTAAGGAAAACATTTTGTAATTTTGGATTGCCAGACATAATTGTCTCAGACAATGCTCCTTATTTTGTTTCTGTGGAAATGGAGGATTTTTTTTCGGAAAAATGGTATTAAACATGTAACACCTGCCCCCTATAATCCTTCTTCAAATGGTCTAGCAGAGAGAGCAGTGAGATCCTTGAAAGAAGGGTTAAAGCGGTTTACGGAAGGTACTATTAATACAAGGCTTTGTAGATTTTTATATAATCAAAGGAAAACTGTTCATTCTACTACTGGTAAATCTCCTTCTGAATTACTGTTTAATAGACACTTTAAAGTGCACATGGAAGCAGTAAAGACAGATCCCAATAAAGAGAAATCGGTAACTAGCTTGGCCAGTCAGTTGGCTCAGGGAGAGGAATTGTTGTTTAATGAGGGGGATGCAGTATATGCAAGGAATTTTGGAAGTGGAAAGCCCTGGGTGGAAGGGAAAATTAGGGAGGTCCTGGGCCACAGGAACTTCACTGTGCAAGTGCAGTGTTTTGGGAACATTAATTGGAAAAGGCATGCAGATCAGCTCATGCCAAGGTTCACAGGGAATTTTGAAGACCCTTCAGGTGGGAGGGGGGGGCAACTAGTGATATCCATCCTAATAATGAAGGGATAGCAGCACCTGCAGGAGACCGGGAGGCAGAGCAAGGGGCAGTAGAGGGTAATAGGGATACAGTTAACCCTATGGACTCTACAAGGAGTAATTCAGAAGAATGTTTCCCAGAAGTAACAGGTCAGGACTCCCAGTTGAGAAAATCAGGAAGAGTCATACGACCGCCTGATAGACTTAACCTGTAGGGATATAGTTTATTTAAAAGGGGAGGAATGTTGGGATTGAGTACTACAGATGTTGGAGGTTGCATGTTTGGAGCAGATGCTCTTTTGTTTATGATCTTGTTAATAATATTTCATGTACCTGATAATTGTTTTGTTGTTGTTACTGGCGGAGAATAAAGACCAATGTGGACGAAGATTGTTTGTCTGACCAAAACCATAACATTACTGTTTATGTGACTGAATGTCTGACCAGGTTCAGACAAAATCTCTTACTTAAACTGCGTGGATTCCGCAAAAAATTTCCTGCAATTAAACATTGTTTTGTGCAAGATGGTAAATTTATAGCTAGGAAGACTGACGCTGGAAAAACCTATGTAATAACAACTGAAGCTCACCTCAATTCTTTCCTGAATGACTGTGGGATAACAGCTGAATAACCAGAATACATATTATAGTCTCATCTAACGACAAATGTGTACTACAGCTCTGCCTTTCCATTCAAAAGGTTTTAATTTTATTTTAAATTATCATCTTGTTATTGTCTCTTTTCTTGTTTTTTACTATATTTTTTTATATACTCCATACTCCCTTATTCCATTTAAACACTGGCTTTGCCTGTGTCCTCTAGTGTAAACTTTATCATTCCGTGTACCTGAGTGTACCTCTAGCTATTCTACCTCATTTTGTTTTAGTGTAACTTAAGTAATTAACTATATTGTAATTATAATATTATAGTAAGTAAGTTTTTTTATATAGAATTATTAATTGTTATTTGATTTGTATTGGTCATCTATTGAAAGTACCGTTAAGCAACCTACCCCATTTTGTGTATAGTTTTATATATTCTTTTTTTTATATCTATATCTTTTTATAATTATCTTTTTTGTTTTTTTTCTGTCAAACAGTTCTCTTATGCAAACTAGTATAGATCCAGACGTAAACCTCTTATCTAGTCTCTATGACAATCATCACTTTAATGATAAAAAATGCAGGTATTATACAGCACATGATGTGAACAATGTTTTAACTTGTAATCACAATGTTTCTTTCTGATCGGGGAGAAAAAACAAGCCAGGAGTGGGGGGGGGACCTTAATTTATTAAGTAATGTTTACAGAGCAACTGCTGTACCACAATAAAAGATGTCGTGTAACATGACTGAGTAGAATGCCAGTACTGCAAGCTGCAACTAAGGGAATGAGTCGTAGGACATTAACCGTGCCTAGTGCCGGCTAGCCGAAGCAATGTTGCAGTACTCGCAATCAGCTTAATACTATAATTAAAAACAATGCCAGAGTTAATTGAGTGGCACAGCCAGTACAGTATGTATAAAATATATTCTGTATACACAAAGGGCATATAAAAGAATAGATAAGAATTTCCAGGGGTAATGATATGCTAGTGCCTAGTTTACATGGAAAGTCTGCAACCCCCAACTTGCACTACATGAGAGCACTTGACATATGGAAGTAGCTGCGGGCAGCCCTAGACTTGGGGATCCGGCGCAGCATCCCCAAATTTCTAAATTAGAAAGTAAGAATAGGAGAAAACGTGAGGAGCTCTAAAGTGCATAAAAGTTCTGCAGTCAAGGGAGGAGGGCGGGTGTTTCGAGCGGAGCGGACCGGAGCTGTGGAGGACTGAGGTAGAGACTGAATAATAATACAGGAGAAGATGCCCATAGGGGCGAGCTTGGAAGTGGGGACAGAAGAAGATAAGGGGGGGTGAGAGGAAGAAGATTTGTAAGAGAAAAAGTGCCAGGGCTAAACCCAGCTGCGTGTCGTTAGGTTGCGGCTTTCGAGGCAGGAACTCAGTCGGGTGTTTTCAGTGACAACATCGGGACATCACAAACTCACAACATCACAGTGATTGGCTCAAGAGCGTCAGGGCTGAACTTTTTTACGGATTGTTTGTGCTGGTTGTTGAGAGCTGAATATGTAATGATAGTGGATGCTGGGTGTTGAGAGCTAAAGTTTAACGAAATACAGAGTTAGGAAGAGGATCATGGATGGTAGAGAAGAGGTCATGATTGTTTCGTGGTAGTCTGAGAGTGTGTAGGAGAAAATCAATGTGTTGTTCATGATGAGTGAGTAGTCTATCAATTTGTTTGTCTGATAGAGTTTTCCAGTAGGTATTTAGGGCAGGAATGTTAGTACTTTCATGGAGACTTTGACTGGTATTTAACTCTTGCCATCGGGTGTTGAGTACCCATCTTAGTGCTCTATTCTGTATTCTTTGAAGTTTTATTTTGTTAGTACGTGCAGATAGAGAAAGAGCTAGTGGAGCGTATGTTAGGAGAGGTCTAATAAGTGCTTTGTAAAGGTGCATTTTTGTGTCAGGTTTTGCAAATCTAAGTCTGTATAGTTTCTTCATGGCTTGAAGAGCTATTGCATGTTTCTGTGTTATGTGTGTGTGAAAGAGTAGTTGTCGATCAAATGTGAGTCCCAGGACTGTGGAGGAGGGAGATACAGAGATATAAGTAGGATTTTGAGTGTATGAATAGAGTTTGAGAGGAATTGGGCGAATAGTTCTTTTACAGAAAAAGTAGGTGATTTTAGATTTGCTGGAGTTGGTTTTTATACGCCATTTGTACTCCCACTCAGTGACAACATCAAGTTCTGTTTGTGCTCTGTTTGTTAGTGTATCAATGGTGTTGCTGGTGACAAGGTGAGAGACATCATCAGCATAACATATGGTTAATGAAGTGTGATGAACAGGGTCAGGAATGTCGTTTATGTATAGGATGTAGAGTGTTGGGGCAAGAACAGAACCTTGGGGAACACCGGCGTGTAAGTTGAAGTAGTCAGAGTGTTGTTGGAGGAACTTAATTCTCATTGTCCTATTGTCTAAGTAGTTCGAAAGAAGTTTGGTGGTGATAAGAGGAAGATTAAAGTTGTTGCATAGTTTGAATTTTAAGCCGTCATGCCAAACAGTGTCAAAGGCCTTCTCAACGTCCTTAGTGATGAGTGCAGTCTTAAGTCTTTGGTGCTGATTGATACTGAGGTAGTTAGTCATGATGTTTAAGGCGTCGTGAGTGGACCGGTGAGGCCGAAATCCAAACTGTTTGTTAGTGAGTAAGTCATTGTGTTCAAGGTGGGTTCTAAGTCTCTGGTTGATCAGCCTTTCAAAGACTTTGCCAAGTGTCTCTAGAAGGCTGATGGGTCTATAGTTCTTTGGGTCAGTGTGGGGTTTCCCAGGTTTTGGAATAAGAACGGCTGTGGCAGACTTAAAGTTGAGTGGAAAGTATCCAGAGGCAAGGGAGGCGTTGAATAGGTTAGTGATAGCAGTAATGATAGAAGCAGGGAGTTGTCTAAGAAGGATATGTCCAATGCCAGACGCACCAGGGGCTCTACGACGAGTGCCCATGAGAGCTGTCTTGACATCAGCTAGAGTTAGGGGAGTCTGTAGTTCAGTGTTTGAATTGAGATTTTCAAGGTGGATGAGGTCGTCTGGTGTAGTTGCTTGTCTATTTTGGTGTATCCAGTCTTCGACTATTTCAATGTTGGGGCGTGCAAATGGTTCAGGAGGATGTGGATGAAAGATTTGTTCCCAGTGGTGTTTAAAAATGTTGAGAACTGCTTCAGGATCAGTGATTTTGTTGTTATTTTGTAGAAGGTATTTAAACGGTGTGTGAGTTGATCCTTGTAATCGTTTGATTCGTTTCCAGAATTCTTGAGGTGTCAGTTTTCTGTATTGTTCTGCTTGTTCTATAAGGTGTTTCCAATGTTTTGTGTGATCTTCATCTAGGCTGTTAAGGATATGGTTTTTTAATGCTGTTAGGTCCCATAGTATTTGTCCATGACGATGTATGTTTTGTAAGAATCTAGTGTGATAGCAAGCTAAGAGGCGTTTGGAGCGAATGGAGGGGGTGAAAGTGAAATGTGGTTTGTGTGCTGTTTTAGGAATGGAGATGTTTGCTGCATGAATGATGGTGTCTTGTATGTTGCGTGCTTGTGTGTCGATGTCAGTGTGATGTTTGTCATTGTATTCATAAGTGAGATCAGTGTCATCAATGTGTTGTTTGAACATGTCCCAGTTTGCCCTATGGTATGAGAATTGAGGAGTGCTGGGGATGAGAATAGGATTTGTGGAGACTGTGAGAATTAAGGGAATATGATCAGAGCCCGTAATGGGCCCTGGTGAAATGAAGTGTTGCAAGTTGCTGCCGTGTCTGTTGGTGAATATGAGATCAGGCCGGCCAGAACCTGTATGTGTGAAACAAGTGGGGAAATCAGGGCCAAGAAAGAATAGATGTTTTTGGGTGTATATTTGGTGAAGCTGTCTGCCATGCTGATTTGTGGTATTGTGGTGAAATGTAGGGTGTTGTGCATTGAGGTCTGCAAGCAGAAAAACAGGCAAGTGAGAGTTGTTGAAGAGAGTTATGAAATCTTGCATGGGAATGTCGGTGTTAGGACGGGTGTAGGTTGTGCAGATGATGAGAGACCCCATTTGTGTATGAACTTTAATGGCTAGGAAATGTTTGTGAAGCCAATGAGTGTGTAAGAGTTCGTGTTTGTATGAAGAACGGATGAGTATTGCAACTCCTTCATGTGCTTCATCTGGTGACTGGTAAGAGGAGTAGCCATAATGTTTGATTTTATATGAGTTCGTAATGTATGTGCTATTTAATAATAGCACATCAGGTCTCTCGATCTCAATAAAATCTGACACCATGTGTCTAATGTTGAAATATGCCCGCACATTAAACTGTATGATCTTTATGAATTTTTAGGTTTTGATGGGGTGCTGGTGGGGTTTTGTGCATGTACAAGAGCATGAGGGTTGCGTGATTCAATGAGTTGGGCAGTTATTGAGGAGGGTGCATCTTGGAGGAGGGTGGTAGGCATTGTAGGATATTTACAGCGGGAGGTGGGAGTAAGACAACGGGTTGCTGAACGGGCTCGGGACGAGACAAGATGAGTTACAGAAGAAATGACTGAAGTTGTTGGGGGATGGAGGGAGACAGAAGGCTTGTTGACAGGGACCGGGTGAGAGGTATCAGAGGTTGTAGTGTTAGTAGTCAGATTGGAAGTGGAGAGGACAATGTTGGGAGAAGAGGTTGAAAGTGCCTTTGACATGGATGCTTCAGTTTGGGATAGTCCAGGATGTGCTGTTTGGTCAGTGGCACCGTTTTCTGTAGCAGTCAGGAGTGGGTTGGTAGGAGATTGTGGGGGAACTGTAGTATTTTCTTCAGCTGAAGTCATGGTGTTTTGTGGAGTGAGGACTGTAGGCGAGAATGGAGCAGAGCGCAATAGTTGAGTAGGAGGAACAGAGATACTAGGAAGGCCGTTATGAGTGAGAAAGATTGGAAGATAGTCAGCAAAGTCACGGCCATCGTCCTTGGCCTTCAAGTAAGCAGCTTGTACACAGGCAGTGACTCGTTCATATGCAAGGTTCTGAAGAGGAGAATAAGGTGGAGGTGGTGGGTGAGGGAAGAGAGGTGGAGAGGACTGAGTTTGTTGTGCAGTATTATGATGATGTTGCTGGTGAGGTGAAGCATTAAGGACACTGGCATAGGACATTGAGGTGGCTGATGCTGTTTGGTGATGAGATAGGTTATGGGAGGTTGAAGAAGAGGAATGAGGGTGTGCTTGAGTGCGAGGTTGGTTATTTCGAAGAGATTTTAGGGTTTGCTTTCTCAAAGGGCAAGATTTGTCAACTGCTGAGTGAGCACCTTGGCAATTGGTGCATTTTAAGATAGGGGCAGAGCACTGAGTATAGAAATGACCTTCAGCAGAGCATTTGGAGCAAATTTGTGGGCTTTTACATTTTCTTGTTTCGTGATTATACTTATAACACTTGAAACATTGTAGTAAAGGAAGATAGTCAACTGGACTAATGAGATAGGGAGGAGTGCTGGTGTTGAGGATTTTAATTCCATGGTGCAAGAGTTTTTGAGCTTCTGTAGGGGAGGAACATTGGATCTTGAGGTGTTTTGTATTGGGCACTGGGTATATCTCCATTACAGTAATAGCATTCCTGTGAGAGATGTCTTGAGAGAGATTGATAGTATTAGGTGCTGAAAGGACAGAGCTGTCGACATTCTTTACAAGTACAGAGCATTTAGTTTTTTGTTCAATAGTGAGAACAGGAGTAAGTGAAGCTTGTGTGAGTTTTCTGAAAGTAGGTTCCTTGAAACAGGCAAAAAGGTCGTCTTCTGAGGCAATGAGAAATTTGATGGTGTTTGTGTTGGCGTGTTTGATATGGTTAGTGGCTGGTGTGCCAGTGGCATTGTAGAAGGTAGTGATGCAGTCAATAGTGTCTATGGGTGTATTCCCAGTGTAGGTCATCCGTAGACAGTGAGCCATTGTGACTCACTATCTACTGACAGTCCCGTGTCTTGTGCCAATCACTGTGATTCCATAAGCTCAGTGGGGGTCAGTGTGTAGGCCAGGTCTAAGACCTGGCCTAAGGGTCTCACCACGAACAAACACCGTGTTCCGGAAGGTTGCAACCCCCAGTTATGGTGGGCTCGCACGATCACGAGATTCCACAACTGGCTCGGCAGTGTCAGAAACGGAAGAATTTTAGGAGAGGAGAAAAAGAATGCACCTATGCCATGACGCAACTGCAAAAGGTGAACTTCCGTCTTCTCACCTGGGCCTGTTCTGGCTCGAAGTGGGGCTGTTCACCTAAATGCAGTCCGACCTGGACACAAGCACATTGGACAACACACAGAAGATGCCACGAGGAAGATGTCACTGCTTAGGACTAGATGCTGGCTGGGAAGCGCCTGGTTCTGCTCCAATAACTGCTGGCTGGAACTGGTTTTTGGCTGCACCGAAGTGCTCGTCGAGGCTGGAGATAACAGCTGCTGTAGTGACAGCGAGACGATGCTGGCTTGCTTTATGGCTGGCGAGCTGATCGATCCATCCACTCACGCACTCTAAGGAATCAGACGTTGGTAGAGTGAGGTGCGTAGCGCTCAAGCAGAGGGCCGCCTAAGTCACACTGCGAGCGAGACGATGCTACTCTTGCAACGATGCTGATTGGTTGAATGTAGAGACTCCTCGTGCGTTTGCTTAAATGAGCGCCCCCCCCCCCCCCCGCACGGCGCGCGCAGCTCTCACTGAGCACTGCGTAAATGTTTTTTCTCCTTCCCAGAATTCCCCCGCTTATTTTAAAATAAGCAGTGGCCATTTAATTAACTTGAATGTAAGATCTCTAAGCAAACACTTTGATGATGTTAATGCCCTAATTAAAACAGTTGACAACAAATCCTCTTTTATTGTGTTTACGTGGTTAAAAGAGGATACTACTCAGCTCTTCAATATGCCTAACTACTCAGCCATTCACAACTGTCGTCTTGTACAAAGAGGTGGTGGTACTTCTCTTTACTACCACCAAGAACTGACTTGCTTAAAAGTAATTAAACCTAGAGACCCTTATGGAGAGTATATATTTGCCTGTTTTAGAGTCAAGGGTGGCGAGGCTGTCCTGACTGTGGGAGCAGTCTACAGAATTCCTAACACTGATGTGACTGAATTTACCTTTAACCTTAGAAATCTAATACTAGAGAACAGACTGAACAAAAACCACTTAATTATTTCTGGGGACTTTAACAATCACCTTTGCGAGCCTGATAACTCTCCTGCTGCTAGTTTCCTCAACTGTATGAATTCCTGCTTCCTCATACCGTTAATCACTAGACTTACTAGAATCACTGATAGTACTGCCACAGCTCTTGATCACATCTGGACCATCATAACCTCTCCGCTTTCTTCAGGGATAATCACTGATAGCACTACAGACCATTACAACACATTTCTCCTAACCAACATTCACAAACCACCTCTAGATACAAGGATGATAAGCTTTAGGCTGCACTATGAAACTTCTATAAGCAATTTATAGCTGCTGCAGCTAATATCAACTGGGAGTTCGAATTAGGTAACATAGGGGACATCAACCTAGCAGTGCAATCATTTCTTCGAAAAACCCTCAGCCTTTATAACACCCACTGTCCTATGCTAACGAAACAAGTCACAACTAAAAGGCTAAACAATCCTTGGCTTACAAAGGGGATACTTAATTAAATCTATTAATAAAAAACATGACCTTGAGAAGAAGTATAGGTTAGGAATCGTCTCCAAAGAACTTTCAAAGAATTACTCATCATTACTATCTAAAATAAATAGACGATCCAAAATTAAATACTACGAAGCTAAATTTACTCAAACAAAGGGCAACATCAAAAAAACATGGAGCACAATTTCACAAATATTGGGATCAAAAAAGATTTTAAATAACAAACCAACACTCCTGTCCAATAACGATGGTCTGCTTTCAGCCTCTGATACTGCTATTGAGTTCAATAGGTTCTTCTCATCCATTGGGTCATCCCTTGCTAATGTTATTCCATCTTCCAGTACTGATGTTCAGGACTATCTTACAGGTAACTACCCACAGTCTCTGTACCTAACGCCCGCTAATTGCACTGATGTAAATGAGGTAATCCTTTCCCCTTAAGACCAAGTCTAGTGCCCTTGCGGAGATACCAACTCTAATTTACAAAAAAGCCTCCAGATTTTTAGCCCCTGCTATTGCATTGCTCTACAACAAGTCACTTGAACTCCAAACCTTTCCAGATATTCTAAAAAAAATGCGAGAGTAACGCCTGTCCACAAATGTGGTGATCTCACAGATGTTAACAACTTCAGACCTATATCAATTCTGCCAAACTTGTCAAAAATATATGAAAAACTAATCTACAGGCAGCTTTACTCTTATCTAGCCAAACACAATATACTAAGCTCTTGTCAATATAGCTTCAGACCCCAAAAAAGCACTAACGATGCACTTATTAGTTTGAATAACTTGATACATGCAGCTCTTGATAAGAATGAGTTCCCTATTGGGTTATTTATGGACCTACGTAAGGCTTTTGACACTGTCAACCACCAAAACCTTCTTCTTAAATTACATCATAATTCGAGTCAGAGGTCACTCCCTGCAATACCTTCAGTCTTACCTTACTGACAGGCTCCAGAATGTTTCTGTGAATAATTCCATTTCTCCTACACTACAGAGTTCATTTCATGTGGTCTCCATCTCATGTTGGCCTCCGAATGCATGATAGAGCTGATAAGTTAGCCAAAGAATCTGCCTTTAAAGGAGCCGTTGAGTGTAACCTTGGATTGCCAATGAGCAATCTGAGAGCAGCAGTACACCGAGAACTTCAACAAGATCTTGTAAATCTGAGGCAAAGTGAAATTGACACCAGTAATTCCATCTATCATCATACTATCATGCAAGAGGAGCCACACATCTATGGATCATCCAATAAAATCAGCAGACTTCTAGATGTTACTACTGCTCGGCTTAGACTCGGTTACAAGTATCTCTGGGTATTCTCATTATCTGCTGATGTAGACCTGACCAAATGTAAACTGTGTCAACAAAATTATTCACAAACCCTCCGTCACTATGTGATGGAGGGTTTGTGAATATCGGAACCATCACCGAACAGGGGCGAACTGGAAATGACAAGAGTAAGGTCAAGCACAACATAGAAATCACTGTATAAATAGATGAATAAGTAAACGTCCCACACTGGGAGGAGGAAGTAAGCAGGTAAACCCTAACATTAACATTAAACCAACATTAACGTGGCATGTATAACAATCACCAGTGGTCAAAAAGGGGGCAAAATAAGGAAGTTAACATGAACAAGCGTTGCCAAATGTACACTGCAAAATCCTGCCCCAGAACATCAGCAGCCGGAACACCGCAGCTGGATCACCTGCAGCTGGAACACCTGCAGCTGGACGTCACAACTGGAGCATCAATATCTGCTGAAGATAAATAAATAGTGGCAACTGGGCACCAGGGAAACCTTCAGTGATAAGTAGAAGTCCCACTTCAAGTCAATTAGGGACCAATAGAACCTGGGAGCTAACGTTAAGGGGAACGCGGGGAACGAACTAAAGCTAAAGCTGAAACTTTTCCCTGCCAAAAGGGCTAGGATGTCAGCAGCTGGAAACAACAAAACAGCAACAGCTGTAACGCCGACGGCTGGGACAGTGACAGCTATAACAACAGCAGCTGGCACCTCAGCAGCTGCCGAAGATACGAAATTAGCAGCAGCGGGCCAAGGGGGAAACTGCAGTAGTAAGGAAAGTGCGACTGCAAAACAAATTATGCTCAAAATAATGCTGGAATATAACTCATTAGAGAAAACGGGATTAATACATGAAGCTGAAAATAATATACAATCAAATACAATAAACTGAAAAGGAATGGATAATATGCACAACGTCAGCTGTGACGCTTCAGCTGGAACCCCGCCCCCTGGAACTTCGGGGGCTGGAACGTGAGCATCTGGAACCTCGAGAGCTGAAACGCCGTAGCATGGACATGAACAGATGGGACAGCATCAACTGGAACATCAGGAACAACTTCAGCCGGAGCATGGGAGCTGGTCCAACAACCGCTGGAACGTCGGCGGCTGGACCGTGTTCCACCTGAACAGCAGCACGCTGGAACAGCAACAGTTGCACCCACGGCAGCTGGAACACTGACTGCCGGGAACGTCAGCAGCTGGAACACCAACAGCTACAGCGGCTGGACACCAAAACTGAGCAACAACGTAGTAAGAGAGCGGCGGCTCGGACACTAGGGCACACAGCTGGACCGGCTGCAACAGACCCAACCGAGCATCAGACGCTAGAACACAGCGGCAGAGACATCTGAATAACATCGCCGGCTTAACTCATCACAGGAAGAACGTCGGCTGGACATCAACCCCTGAACGAAGGCAGCTAAGACGGCAGCGGCTATGAGTACCTTCCGGGCTACACTGGGCAGACAACACGTCTGGATAAACCAGCAGCCTGGGAGGCCGCAGTTTCTTCCGCACACACCGGGAACTGGTAGCCCAGCCAAGGGCGTAGAAACCGAAGTTGGCCTAGGCAAGGGCATAGAACTGAAGGGGACCCCAGCCTGGGGCAGAACTGAAGCGTGGGCATAAAATGGGAGTGGCCCTGTCCTGAGGCATAAGAAACTGAAGTGGCCTCGTCCTGGGGCATAAGAAACTGAAGTGGCCCCGATCTGGGGCATAAGAAACTGAAGTGGCCTCGTCCTGGGGCATAAGAAACTGAAGTGGCCTCGTCCTGGGGCATAAGAAACTGAAGTGGCCTCGTCCTGGGGCATAAGAAACTGAAGTGGCCTCGTCCTGGGGCATAAGAAACTGAAGTGGCCTCGTCCTGGGGCATAAGAAACTGAAGTGGCCCAGCCAAGTCATCGAACTAAAGGGGGGCCCTAGCCTAGGGCATAATAAACTGAAAAGGCCCAAGCCTGCTGGGCATAAATGGCAGTGGCCCCGTCCTGGGGCGTAAACAACAGGAGTGGCCCTAACCTGGGGCATTAAAGCTGAAATGTCCCCAACCTGGGCATAAGTAAGCTGAAGTGGGCTCGGCCTGGGCAGAACTGAAGCGTGGGGGCATAAAAAGGGAGTGGCCCCGCCCTGGGACAAATATAAACTGAAGTGGCCCCGTCCTGGGCATAAGAAACTGAAATGGTCCAGACGTGTGCATAAGCAGAAGGGTCTCGCCAGGGCATAAGAAGCAGAAGTGGCCCCAGCCTGAGGCATAATCTGAAGAGGCGCCAACCTGGGCAAAAACTAGAGTGGCCCCGGCCAGGGGCATAAGAAGCAGAAGTGGCCCCAGCCTGGGCCACAGTAAACGAAGTGGCCCCCGCCTGGAGCATAAGAAACAGAGGTGGCCCCGTCCTGGGGCCTAAGGAACTGAAGTGGCCCCTGCCCAAAGAAGCGCCAAGAGGGCCCCGAGGGGGCGCCACGTGAGCGGCACTTCCAGACAGAGCGTCGCCAGCCCGCCGGCGGGAGAAAGCCCCACACCACGGCTGAGCGCCCCAGAGAGAAGCAGCTAGGCCTTCCGGCTCGGCCAGGGAGGGAGGAAACTACCCAGGGGGCACGACACGTACCACAAGGGACACGGCGTTAGGCACACGCCAAACACTGGGGCACCCCTAAACCCAGGGGGGGGGGCTCCACACTCAAGAGTGGAGGGGTAAACACAGACACAAACACTGTACCTTAGATGTTGAGGACGGCAGGACGCCCCTGACGGGTCGCTCCGAGTCGTTGTCGATAGGAACTGGTGTAGGGTCCATGCTGGGGGCACAGTTGAGCAGGCTAAACTTCTGTGTTTACGTTTTGTAAGTGAGCAGCTGCTTGCTTGTCGGGACAGGGGCCACCCAGTCTGCAGGCAGAGCTTATATAACCTTGGCTCGTTGCTCGCGCAGTTTGGGCGGTTAGACTGAGCTTCCAGACATATGTTTTCTTTTCCTCAGAAAACCCACCGCTTTTTGGGGAAAGCAGTGTTTTTTTCGACTGGGCAGCAGAAAATAACATGATGTTTAACAGTGATAAATTCCAGATACTCGGGTACGGAAAAAAATGAGGACCTTAAACATTATACAGGGTACAAAACACAATCAAATGTGCACATAATAGGAAAACAGCATGTAAAGGATTTGGGAATAATGATGTCTCACGACCTAACGTTTAGGGAGCATAACCAAGCAAATATTGTGTCTGCCAGAAAAATGATAGGATGGATTACGGGAATTTTCAAATCCAGGGATCCCATCACAACGGATGTACTCTTCAAGTCACTTGTGTTGTCCCATCTTGAGTACTGCTCAGTACTCACTTCGTCCTTCAGAGCAGGAGAGATTGCTGAAATAGAGGGAACACAGAGAACATATACGGCACACATAGACACGATAAAGCACCTAAATTATTGGGATCGTCTCAAAGCCCTCCAAATGTACTCACTAGAAAGAAGATGAGAGAGATATCAAATAATATACACGTGAAAGATACTGGCGGGCCAAGTACCAAATCTACACAGTAAAATAACAACATACTGGAGTGAACGATACGGAAGAAAATGCAGAATAGAACCAGTGAAGAGCAGGGGTGCCATAGGCACAATCAGAGAACACTGTATCAGAGGTCCACGGTTGTTCAGCACCCTCCCAGCGAGCATAAGAAATATTGCCGGAACAACCGTGGACATTTTCAAGAGGAAACTAGATTGTTTCCTCCAAGGAGTGCCGGACCAACCAGGCTGTGGTGGGTATGTGGGCCTGCGGGCCGCTCCAAGCAACAGCCTAGTGGACCAAACTCCCACAAGTCAAGCCTGGCCTCGGGCCAGGTTTAGTAGAACAACTCCCAGAACCCCATCAACCAGGTAACAGGTTACAGTGGTGTAACAGGTTACAGTGGTGTAACAGGTCACAGTGGTGTAACAGGTTACAGTGGTGTAACAGGTTACAGTGGTGTAACAGGTCACAGTGGTGTAACAGGTTACAGTGGTGTAACAGGTTACAGTGGTGTAACAGGTTACAGTGGTGTAAGTTTACAGTGGTGTAACAGGTTACAGTGGTGTAACAGGTTACAGTGGTGTAACAGGTTACAGTGGTGTAACAGGTCACAGTGGTGTAACAGGTTACAGTGGTGTAACAGGTTACAGTGGTGTAACAGGTTACAGTGGTGTAACAGGTTACAGTGGTGTAACAGGTCACAGTCGTGTAACAGGTTACAGTGGTGTAACAGGTTACAGTGGTGTAACATGTTACAGTGGTGTAACAGGTTACAGTGGTGTAACAGGTCACAGTGGTGTAACAGGTCACAGTGGTGTAACAGGTTACAGTGGTGTAACAGGTCACAGTGGTGTAACAGGTTACAGTGGTGTAACAGGTCACAGTCGTGTAACAGGTTACAGTGGTGTAACAGGTCACAGTGGTGTAACAGGTTACAGTGGTGTAACAGGTTACAGTGGTGTAACAGGTTACAGTGGTGTAACAGGTCACAGTGGTGTAACAGGTTACAGTGGTGTAACAGGTCACAGTCGTGTAACAGGTTACAGTGGTGTAACAGGTTACAGTGGTGTAACAGGTTACAGTGGTGTAACAGGTCACAGTCGTGTATGTGGGATATTTGGGCTTGATTCTGATTAATTAATAATTAATGTAGTAAATTAAATTACGAAGGACCACCCGCTTTTAAAGTAAAGAGGGAAACTGAGAATTTCTGATCATTAGATAATTCCTAGATGAAACCAGTAACTATGGATATAACTAGAAAGCATGATCATAAGATTAATTAATGGGCTGTATTATTAAAAGAAACAAAACCTCAAACACCTACATTGGGGGGGTTATTACTGGAGGTAAGTACGTCCAGGAATCAGTGTGGTTTGTTCACTAATTCAATTAATAATAATCTAATCCTATAAAGTAATGTTGAATATAATATCATTCACATAAAGAAGAATATGAATATGAGCATAATAATGAGTTACAGTAAATCACACATTAATATCAAAACATTCTGAATAAATAAAATTGCAAAGGAATGGATAAAAAGGAAATAAATCTTAGCTTGAAGAAGATTCCTTTAGATAACCATTGAAGTCCTCTTATTCTCCAGACTCGGTACACTGACGAGTGGTACGGGTTAACATGGAGGAGGTAGCATGAGGAATTCTTCTCTCGGGCTGCAAGATAAATAATTACCAGTAGCAATTGATTTAACTACTCAATTTATATTCAAAAATATTAAGATTTACAGATGAAATTCTAATCACCTGTTATTAGGTGTTATCGCGCTTTGTAACGAACAATCACCCTGCTATTATCAGACCTGTAAATGATGCATCAAATAAAGGAGTACTTAGCTGTGGGCACTGTATAAGTATTAAGATTGCCGTATTTTCGCATCCCAGGCTCCGGTGAACCTATCCTGGATAGTGATGCGCTTCAAGTTGGCTGATCACGTGTCGTCAGGAACCAAGTCAAGGGGTCCCTTATTTAACACCAGCACTAGTTGAAGATATTATCTGCAAGGTCATTCACGCCTCACAGTGGCGGCTTTCATCTGAGGATGGATAACACCTGCCCTATTTGCTGGGCAATGGCGTCTTTTATGAGTACGGTAAGCGCAGGTTTGCTTCCTTTCGGCTCTGCACGTGTCCGCGTACTGAGGAGGATGGCGTCCCTCCAACCCACGCCGAGTCGACGTTCATAAAACAAATTATTGTCTCGAACATTAATATTTCTCGCATTTGCGCTTGAAACGTTAAAGACTGGACGGGTTTATTATTTAGAGGAAGAAATTATTATTATTTACCAATTTAAGAATAGTAAATATATAAGGGAGAGGAATTAATGTCTCCCCATGGCATTCATTGATGACGTTAACTCTATCGCGAGGTAGACGCTATGATTCTAACGCTCTATTCGGCTTTTAGTTAGAGGACAATTCGTCTGCAATCAGTTATCATACAGAATGCTTTAATTATGGAGAATCGTATTTAATTCTCACACAAATTGGATATAATGTGTTTACTGTAAGGAAATCTGACGCAATACTGGCGTCAGGTGACGTGAGAATTCTAGCCTAATGCACAGATGAATTATTAGTACATGAGAATTCTACGAGTTGTTAATTTTACTTACTACAATATTTAGTATGGGTAGTAATAAGTAATGATAATACAACAATGTTGTATTCGGTGTTGGAAATATCCAACATAACTCCGGGGGGAGGATCCTAGGGTCGCAGTGTACTGTGTTGTACTGACCTATCCCGAAGTGATATTAAGATTAATACATTAGTATGTTAATATGTTAGTATGTTAGTACACACATAACGAACGTCCCGGATTTATCAAGGACTTACAAGAATTTGAGTCTTGCTATTTACATGTCAACTGAAACATGTTGTTTGTAGCCTACACAATGTTTATAGAATTCAACTCTCCCAATTTAAACTAACAGAATCTACGGTGATGCGATATCCTGGGTCATAGTGACGTGTAATGTTTCGTTACGTGATATCACATCGTGGCATCATCACAGTTATCTCAGTGGGAAGTGAAAGAAATTACTCTTGTTCAGAGTTGTAATAGGTTTGCAGTTTCCCTTAGTGGAAACATGCATGAAATATTGAAACATTAAATGATTAAGTTATCGGTAATCAGGAACACTCTAAAGCTCACAATAAACTCAACAACTAGGGTCGCAGTGACATGTAATGGTCTATTACGTAGCTGCTGAATCGTAGGCAAACTCAGAATAAGTTCCTAAGAACTGATAACACTATTGTATGATTATACAGTAAAGTATTATTAGTCATTTAAGATCAAGGAGACTATGACACTACAGTAAGGTCACTGTCTAGGGTCGCTGTGACTTGTAACTATTGAGTTACTAGACAATAACATCACGCAGCATCATGATCACCCCAAATTCAAATGAGGAAATTGAATTTAATGTGCACTGCCGTGCAGTAGTCATGCTGACTGATGGTACAACTAATTTGCTAACTAGCTAAATAATAGAAAAGTAGAAAACTGAAAAGTTTATTCATTAAAATCAAGGAAAATTCTGAGTCGACAGTGAGATTAGTAGCCTAGTCATTCTGACTTATGAGCTAATTAAATGGCAGCTCATAGGCTTGACACTGTAAACTTGTTAATACGAAATCACCTTTACATGAATTTGAGTTTATTAGATCAGTCTCTATAAGTATAGTCAACTGTAATTAATGGTGAGTACAGATTAGGCTAGTACTCAGTTGACACTAACTAAAGTCCCTAAGCCTACCTAAATAAATGGTTTGAATTTCTAACCTACCTAGGTAAGGGACTAAGCTAATTGTGAGCAAAAATGTACTCGAATTAACATTGTGAGCAGTATTGAGCTCATTAACAGGTCGAGTCATATTGAACTCTTGAACATGGTGAGCTACAGTGAGCTCGTCAGCAGTGCTGACAGGTTGAGTTGCAGTGAACTCGTCAACAGTGTTGACAGGGTGAGCTACATTGAGCTCGTCAGCAGTGCTGACAGGGTGAGCTACAGTGAGCTCGTTAGCAGTGCTAACAGGGTGAGTTGCAGGGAACTCGTCAACAGTGTTGACAGGGTGAGCTGCAGTGAGCTCGTCAGCAGTGCTAACAGGGTGAGCTACAGTGAACTCGTTAGCAGTGCTAACAGGGTGAGTTGCATTGAACTCGTCAACAGTGTTGACAGGGTGAGCTGCAGTGAGCTCGTCAGCAGTGCTGACAGGGTGAGCTCGTTAGCAGTGCTAACAGGGTGAGTTACATTGAACTCGTCAACAGTGTTGACAGGGTGAGCTCGTTAGCAGTGCTAACAGGGTGAGTTGCAGTGAACTCGTCAACAGTGTTGACAGGGTGAGCTACATTGAGCTCGTCAGCAGTGCTGACAGGGTGAGCTACAGTGAGCTCGTTAGCAGTGCTAACAGGGTGAGTTGCAGTGAACTCGTCAACAGTGTTGACAGGGTGAGCTACATTGAGCTCGTCAGCAGTGCTGACAGGGTGAGCTATGTTACCTATCGTACGTTACGGCTCGTGATCCTACAGCAGCCAAACTTTAATAAGTCTAGGGATACGACACAACTGCTGTTCTCAATAGCGAATCACCAGTATAACCCCTTAATAAGTACTGAGCACAAAATAGAATCTTCATAGGACTGAAGAATAAAGATACTAAGTATATATATATAATTTATATTAAATAAATCTCAAAGGCAAACAGATGATTATATGGTCACAATATATCACATTAAAAATATCACTGTAACTTCCAGACATTAAATCAATAATAAGAATAATTATATGGCTAGAATAAAAGAATGACTTAACTCCAAAAGTGTTATCTCCCCGGTTTCTGCTCAGCTACTAAACTCTCGCTCTGTCGCCACCCATATTCTCACCTCCCGTCTGCCTCATCCCAGGATGAGGGATGGAAACTAAGGACTTTTTAATATTATAAACTAATTGAACAACCACTTGTTCTCAAAACACATAAGACTGCAAGTTACATATAATAGTTACTTACAAAATATATAAGTACAATGACACCTGTTTAATTACAGTATATAAAACATTTTCTAACTAAAATAAAGTGACATCTGGAACTCTCAAACTGAACAGGTCCAGCTTTCCCGTATCAATCAAGTAATAGACGTGTGCAGAGACAACCGCTCTCCTGTCCACTGACGCTGCCAAACCACACGACAATTTACCCAAAACACAATGTGTGTACATATACATGCAATGATAAAATAAAATAATATTTATTTTAAATTTATATACGTATTCTGCTAGGAGTACGTAACACTTCCACCTCCAAGAAAAAAAATGCAATAGATTGAAGATCAATGGCATTTTTTCAAAGTAAAATGTATGACACTTGAGATTTATGGTATTAATTACACCAAACATGTATAAGTAATTAGAACACATCTCTGGACAAAAATGAAAACACTCCAAATATAGTTTTACAGGAAACTCAGAAATTTCAGTCTTATGACTATGTTCTACATATGTGTCACTGGAGTATGCAAATTTATCTCTCCAAGGGACTATCTCATTTATTTCACTTTGTTTTAGATCATATTTCACACTCCTATCTACAACAGTATCATTAGAAGCATGAATAGAATTGTCAATAAAGGTAGCTGCTTTCACACAGTTATCATGGCAATTTTGCTTTTCATATGTTTCTACTATTTCTTCAAGATCAGTTTCATTTTTCCATGTGATTCCTTTTCCACATGGTGAATTTTCCCAAGATAGCCTCGATTTTCCATTACTCCCTTTTTCTGGAGCTGAACTGCTTAATTGAAGCAGGCTGTATGTTGAGTTGAGTTGGGACTTCTCCTGGGTATGCTCTGACACAGACATCTGCTCATCACTCTTGATCCTCTGTGGAACACATACTCTCGCCCAATGGATACTAAAATTAGAGAAAGTAGCATTAAACCTCACAATTATGCATAAAACTTTCCCATTCATAGAACCTTCCGAAACACAAGACACCGACTTATCAAACCTTTGACCTTCCAACCAAGAAATACAACCCAAGATAAGTGCAAAGACTACCTGATCGAACTGACTCAGATGATCCATAAGGAACACAGAAATCAATTGCCTCATAACTCTGTCATAACGATCAGTGAAAGAAAACAGGCATATGCCTAGGCACCATATCTCAATCATAACTCTCAAAACAAGTTCACACCCTCTGATGGTGAACTTGAACACAACACCCACATTCATCAACCGTCTAGTCTTCCAAGAGACTAAATAAAACATGCCGAAAACTTTACAACCTTCACCATCACTTCCCAAGTGATTTACGTCTGATGACAACCAATCAACCAAGAGGTTTAAGGGTCTTAACATCTTGAAGGTGAACAGCAGATTACCTGGGAAACGCCCTAGGACAATCTGAAACCCTTCACAATGATTAACACTAGGTAGGATAACCTTATCCTCCAACTTGAATTGCACACCTGGAGCCTCAAACATCTGCTCCCCAGTATGATTTAATCCTTCACCCACAATATGATTCTGAAAATCAACACCACACTTGAGTGGAACATACACTTTTATCACTCGTGCATCAAAATTAACTGGATCTGAATATAGAGACACTGCTCTAGCATAACTCACCACTTCCTCAGAACTGGATGCACAACCTACTTGAGTAAACTCTCTCTGCTCAACCACAAGGCTTAACAAAGATGTCCCACAGTCCATTACTTCACAAGAAAATGGCTCCTGCAGAATAAAAGTAGATTTCAACATCCAACACACACTCTGACTCAATGTACCCAATGAGAAATACTTACTCCACATAGAATAAGAATCACAACTCCGCAACTTAGATCCAAATGCTACTTTACCACTCTTAATGATTTTACCAAAATTTCCTCCCATGACTTCTGGAGCTGCTTGGAGTACTGTCTGCTCACAATCAACAATATCACTACCAAGCTGGGTCACATCCTCACAGACAACTGAAGAGGGAGGCTCAATGGGTCTCCATCTACTCAACAGAAGCTGATCCTCTGGCTGCTTTCCCACACTCTCCAAAACTGGATCTACAGTACAGACTGTCTCCTTGCTTCTCTCTGAAATCTTAGGGTCAGTTCTACTCAAAGCACATAAATGAAGGGAATCTGAAGCGAGCGGGCAAGTAACAGGTAGTTTGACCTCCTCCCCTATTATATCACCTTGACTAGGGTGAGGCGGGGCCTCTACAACGGACTTACTCTCGACAACTGATTCTAAACTTGGAGTGAGCGGGAATACTTCTGCCAACCCGACATCTTGTCCTAAACCATTCACTTGGCTGGAATACAGAGTCGTGGCTTTTAAGTTTCTCTCAACTCCGGGCACAACGTTCGTAGTGAGCGGGCAAGACAATGGTACATGGACATCCTTTCCCAATTTATTGGAATAAAGCAGAGTCATAGTATCAGGCTTACTCTCAACAACTAAATCGGCCACACAGGAATCTGGAACAACCACATCCCACTTCTCCACTGAAGGGGTACTGGTTACTGGAACAAATGCTTGAGTAACAACATCAGAACTGACAACTGGATTTATAAGAGTACTGACATCAGCACAGGTAGAAGGGACAAAACCATCTTCTACAACAGGTTCATTCATAGAACTAACTTCAGCACAGGCAGAATAAACATGGTCTGCAACTGGCTGTTTACACAAACGGGGATCAATCTCACCCACAACATGATTTATGGCCACATCATTACCCAATATAACATCCACACCTGGGATGGGCAACTGTGTACTAACACCCACAGTGCATAAACGTGGTGTAATGGTGGATCTGAAATTAATGTCTATTAGAGGTACAGTTTTACATCCTGCAACACTCTGAAGAACAACAAACTTTCCTGTCTCTCTCTTTTCAACATCAGAAAGAATACTGGATGAAATTATGGTTTGGGAAGCACCTGTATCACGAAGAATAACCACTGGCTTCCACTTTCCATTAATACACAAGACTTCACCTGAAGACATATATGGTGAATACTGTTTCACCCAATTGGGGTTTACAGTTACATGTTTATTAGTAAGTTTATTTTGCACACCTCTGCAATAAATGAGACCAGTTGGTCGTAACTCAGGGTGCAATATAAAACATGAATGAATTCCATGGCCTTTTCTCTTACAATGGGAACAGGACCTTACAGTGGACACACTGGTAGAACCAACTGTAGGTTTAGAAATAACCTTATTATTATTTGACATTCCTGACAAGGAAGTAGCAGGATTAGGTTTTGTAAGAGAAGAGCTCATGGGAGTAACTGGAGTACCAGGAGGAGACTTATACTGATAAGGAGTACGGTGAGCATTGAAATTTACTCTACGACTAGACTTAGGTGAAGTGGCCGTAAACGGGGCCTTAGTCAGCAACTCATGCTCATCCGCGAGCTTTGACAGCTCATCAATATCTGTTACATTCTTTTGTTCTGCCATAAAAGTAGACAACTGGTCTGGAAGACAGGACAATACTTCTTCCATTATGAGAAGATTCTTTAGAGCATCAAAATCAGTGACTGGAAGTGACTTTAACCATCTGTTACAAAATTTCGTCTTCTGACGAGTAAAATCTGCTATTGTCTGATCACTTGTCCTCCTTAGATTTCTGAACTTTTGCCTGTGTGCCTCTGGATTTAATTGATAAGCATTGAGGATGCTTTTCTTTACAAAGTCATAATCAAAACTATGAGCGTCAGGGAGGGATGTGAAAACCTCCTGACTACGCCCCTTGAATTGAGACTGCATAATGGCTACCCACTGATCCCTTGGCCAGTTCATACTGATGGCAATTTTATAAAAATGTGCAAAGAAAACCTCAGGATCTTCCTCATTGAACTTGGGCAACTCTATATACTTATTCATCCTGATGGGATTATTATCACTATTTGTTGAAACATTACTAGTATTTCCATGCCCAGCTGCCATACGCTGTGTTTCAAGCCTTAAGTTAGTGTCAGCCATTTGTTGTTGAATCTCTAATTGCCTAGTTTGTTCCTCGGCTTGTTGCTTCTTTGTGGCTTCAAGTTGCAACTCAATTAAACATCTCTGGTTTTGTGCCGCAATTTCTAAACGCCTAGTCTCCAGCTCCCTTTGCTGAGCTTCAGCCTCTAATATTTGCTGTTGCTGTTGAGCTTCAATCTCTCTTTGACGAGCTTCAGCCTCTAATATTTGCTGTTGCTGTTGAGCTTCAATCTCTCTTTGACGAGCTTCAGCCTCTAATATTTTCTGTTCTTTTTGAGCTTCAAGCTCTAATTGGCGAGCTTCTAACTCAAGACGCTTTAACGTCATCTGATCACTCGACTCCTCTCTTAACTCTTCTAGAATTTCTTCATCTAAATCCCCATTCTCAACAAAATGCGTCACAATGACTTTCAATATTTGGGCTTTAACCATTCTATTGCTGGCGGTCAAATCTAAATGATTTGCCATTTGTATTAACTCAGTCTTTTTAAGGTTCTGAATCCCTTCAAAGTCTGGGTGAGCCACCAACGCTGCAACTTTCTCCTCCATCGTTACTAACACTTGGCACTTGATTCACAAAATTAATTAACACAATGGCACTGCACTACACTTCACTGTAAAATTGTCACCACACTGAAAATTCGCTTGGCCTCACTGCACAAACAAAATATATAGGATGACTTACCTCAAAATCGTGAAACGTTGTTACTTGACACACAGGAAGGCTTGCTTGGCACATGGAATAGTTCTTAAGAAACACACAGAGACACTTGACACTGGTACCTAGGAAGGCAAGGTTAGATTAGCATAGTTAAGTTAAGTGGGACAATATTTCCCGGCACAGGCCCCCATATCTCTTTGTTACCTATCGTACGTTACGGCTCGTGATCCTACAGCAGCCAAACTTTAATAAGTCTAGGGATACGACACAACTGCTGTTCTCAATAGCGAATCACCAGTATAACCCCTTAATAAGTACTGAGCACAAAATAGAATCTTCATAGGACTGAAGAATAAAGATACTAAGTATATATATATAATTTATATTAAATAAATCTCAAAGGCAAACAGATGATTATATGGTCACAATATATCACATTAAAAATATCACTGTAACTTCCAGACATTAAATCAATAATAAGAATAATTATATGGCTAGAATAAAAGAATGACTTAACTCCAAAAGTGTTATCTCCCCGGTTTCTGCTCAGCTACTAAACTCTCGCTCTGTCGCCACCCATATTCTCACCTCCCGTCTGCCTCATCCCAGGATGAGGGATGGAAACTAAGGACTTTTTAATATTATAAACTAATTGAACAACCACTTGTTCTCAAAACACATAAGACTGCAAGTTACATATAATAGTTACTTACAAAATATATAAGTACAATGACACCTGTTTAATTACAGTATATAAAACATTTTCTAACTAAAATAAAGTGACATCTGGAACTCTCAAACTGAACAGGTCCAGCTTTCCCGTATCAATCAAGTAATAGACGTGTGCAGAGACAACCGCTCTCCTGTCCACTGACGCTGCCAAACCACACGACAATTTACCCAAAACACAATGTGTGTACATATACATGCAATGATAAAATAAAATAATATTTATTTTAAATTTATATACGTATTCTGCTAGGAGTACGTAACAAGCTACAGTGAGCTCGTTAGCAGTGCTAAAAGGGTGAGTTGCAGTGAACTCGTCAACAGTGTTGACAGGGTGAGCTGCAGTGAGCTCGTCAGCAGTGCTGACAGGGTGAGCTACAGTGAGCTCGTTAACAGTTAACAGGGTGAGTTCAGTGAACTCGTCAACAGTGTTGACAGGGTGAGATACAGTGATCTCGTTAGCAGTGCTAACAGGGTGAGCTGCAGTGAACTCGTTAACAGTTAACAGGGTGAGTTCAGTGAACTCGAATTAACGAGGTGGAGTTTTGTCATTCAGTTATCATGGCGAGCAATATTAAGCTCGTGCGCATGGTGAACGAGCACTCATATTATTACGTTAATTCTAAGGTGAGCTATATTAAGCTCATGAAGCATGTTAATTAACAATGCTAATGTTTAACGATAATGCATTAAACATATTAGTTCTCTGTAAATTCGCTTACATGTTAGTAAGTTTGCAAGTTTGTTCGTGCTGCGTTCCTACACTAAATAAGCAGAAACGAAAGAAAAAAACAACTCAAACAATTAATGCAAGTATTTATCACTAACTCTTAGTGCAGAAAACATGGTATTAAGAAGGTTTTCTTGGCAAACCTTTAAGCGCAAGTATAGTGGACCAGTGGTCCTAGTGAATTTATAATTAAATTCAGGAAATGCCAGTGGCATTAAGTGCTAGATTCTCTAGCCTAACATTATTAATTCCTAGGGAGTACTAGATTCTCTAGCCTAACATTTCATTTTAACTAGGAAGACTGAGTGTGGTCAATTACTACTTGTCGAAAATAATTCCAGGTTTGCAGTGAATTCAATGGATTGGTCGCTGTGACTTGTACTTGTTTGAGTACGGACCATTGATTTTCACTGAGAGCTATGAACATCTCGGCGAGTATCAATTGCACTACATACAATCTGAGTTTATTACTCAGCTGGGTTTCTCCTTTTAGCTTGCTGCTGGAGAATTGATTTACAGCTGACTAATTTATTATTGTTGGCAGGTTTAGGCTTGTTCACATTCAGAACTTTACCAGTAAGTAAGTAGCCTCCTGCAGATTGGAGCATATTCATTCCCAATCGTTTAACATGTCCAGTTATGAACTGGTAATAGTAGTCGGCTCCTACTAGTACATCTACATTGTTAAGGCGGTCAGACATTAACTTGTTGTCAGCCAAATTAATTTCACGTTCCTGCAGGAAGTGGGCTGTGTACCCCAGACCCTTAATATTTAAGTCTAAAGGTATTTGATCTACAACAATGGCTTGGACAGCCTTGGCTTGACTACCTAGTCGTACAAGCGGTTGAACTACTGAGTATTCATGGGTTCCTCGATTTATCATGAACCCTGACAAGTTTAATTTTACCTGTCCTATTGGTTGTAAATTAAGTGCCTCTGCTGCCCTTTGAGTAATGAAAGTTCTCTGGGAACCTTGATCAAATAGTCCACGTGTGGTGATCTTGGCTCCTCTGTTCTTCACTTGGAGTTGGGCAGTAGGCAAAGCAGCATCCACTTGAGATGCTTGTGTAGTTACGCTGTACACATCTCGCACCTTGCAGCACTGTACTGGTGTAGATTCTCTACGTCCTATTCTAGGATTGACATAATTAGTCCTAACTAATTTGCACAGTGCAGCATGATGCTTGCCCCTTCTACACCTATTGCAGGTGTTCAGTGGGGTGTCACAGCTGTTAACATTATGTGGTTTGAGACACCTAGTACATTTGTGTAACTGTTTGAGTCGTCTGACTCTTGTGTCTCTATTAGGATAATTAGTACATTTGTACAGAGAATGTTTTTGATTGCAAAACAAGCACATTCCCCATCCTACAGATCGTTTAGGGGTTACCGGTTTAGGTAAAACAGTATTTGCAGGTTGTGATGGTTTTGCTGCTTGCATTTGCTTGTTATGCATTCTCTTGTGAGTACTTGGTGTACTCTGGGGAACCATTAACAGGCTCTTGGGAGTGCTCTTTGGACTATTAGGTCTCTTAGGAGCACCTGTGGAGTTATTAGCAGTGCTCTTTGGACTATTAGGTCTCTTAAGAGCACCTGTGGGACTCTTAGGCCTCACTGATGAATCAGTATTTGACTGATTGTTGTTACATGGATTATTAGCACCTTGGTTACCTAGTGACAGTGTCACTTTAGAAGTTTCAGGCAAGGAAACTGATGTAGGTACAGTTTTGGTGCATTCAGATTTAGCATTAATTGCTTGGTCTGCTGTATGATTGCTCATATTACGCAAACCTGTAAATATATCCTGCATTGACAGGTTATTACCATTCTGGCATACATATAGTTTATTAAGTGTGTCACCAGACAATTTTCTTTGGATGATAATTTTAGTCATCCATTCAGTAGTTGGGTGATCCACCTCTTTACTGAAAGAATTTATCAGTGACTCAAGCTGAAAACTAAAGTCTTGTAAAAAGTCACCTGATTGTTCTGGTGAAGATAAATTTAATAATTGGTGTACAAGGTTTATAATAGTCTTCTCATTGTTAGCACTTACTTTAGAAGGCTGTTGGGAGCAATTGTGACCATTACTTGTGTTGCTTAAGGCTTCTTGCTTAGCCTCAGCTTTGATTACAGCTTCGGCTGCTGCTGCAGCATTAGCTTTATCATTTTCTGGTTCAGATTCACTGATCATTGCAGCTTCACTTGTTTCATCTGTAGCTTCACTTGTTTCTCTGGGTTCTGGTGATAAGCTAGTTAATTCAGTAGCATTATGTATTGAACTTATAGAATCCAAGGAATATTGAGAAGAGTGGTCTGAAATTTGATCAGACTCTGTAAACAAATCATCACATGAAGCTGTATTAGATGAGAGGTTAGAAAATGAAGGTTGATCTTCAGTTGTTGATCCTGTATAGTGATCAGTATTGACTGGAGGATTCTCCTCGTCTTGATTTAGCTCAAGTATTTCATCTGAGCTGAGTGTTAACCTGGATACAGGTCTATTAATGAACTGATCTATCCACTCGGGAATATCTAGTCTCGCAAGCACTTTATCATATTGGTCTAACCTGGTTTGAATGATACATTCATAGTCATCAAGTTCAGATTCTGTTAGACATAAGTCGTCTGAGACAGTATGACCGGCCTGGAGTAAATTCCTGTGGGACTCGATTACAGTCTTGATATAGTCATATCTTTTGTTAGCGTACTTTATGTAACTTGCTAGCCTGTAGACGTAATCTGGGTCAGTTTCTACACAGTTGTCACATTTGATAAACTGTTTTCCTAGCTGGAGTTGAAGAGCTATCAAGAATCTTGCGTTCCTTTCTAAAGGATTCATTCTTGCGGTAAATTGAGCCTGATAGGGCTTATGTAGCTAGTGGTATAGCTATGGTGTCTGCTCCTTGATGCAGAGCAGGAATAATAATTGACAGCCTGATAGGGCTTATGTAGCTAGTGGTATAGCTATGGTCTGCTCCTTGATGTAGAGCAGGTATAATTGTTGACAGCCTAATATTTCTTGAGGCTGATTGTAATTTACCTCATTTAGAGGTTAGCTACCTACCTAATAATAAGCAACTAAGATTTGAGTGGTACCTTGGTCTCACTACAGGTGTTCCTCAGCTTAGCTCTTCTAAATCAGCCTCGGATGGGTAGTGGACTTACAGTAACACTCAAAGACATACATAGAAATATGCAATAAAATAATTACACAATAAATGGTTAATCCCACCCTTGATAGGGTCAGCACAAAAGAATAATATATGTGTCACTAACTAGCTCAAGCCTAGTCGTGAGAATTTCTACTTAAGAAACTACAACTATATTTAGTCTGTGCTTGTGCCAGATTCAACACAATCACAGCCTAAATTGCTACCTAATGAAGGTTGGCAAAGATTATATTATGGTGCAATAATGTGCAAATAATTGTGCTGGATTTTTGTTTTTTTTGTATTTTATATAATATACACTTGTGTAATTATGTGTATAAGAAATTAAATGAACACAAAGGAATTAATTGTGTTTGGCAAGTATTCTACTGCCGTAAATATTATCTAACTCCTAAATGTACTCCTAATTGTGGAATAAAATGTTATCAGGGTTAGTAATGATTAACTAGTATGAGATCAGTAATTTATATTAGTATACTGGATCCCTAAATGTTAATGATCCACTGACTTGAGTGAAGCAGTAATTATAACATGGATTCAGGCTATAATGGACGGTCTGCTGACAGCCATATATTGAAACATTGGTATAGCCTAAATGGTTAACACTTAATTGGTGTTAGTGATTAATATAAGGTTATGAGCTGTTGCTCTTGGTGACCTAAGGATTCTACTTCAGTATGAAGTGTAGGTCTAAATGTTGTGGGTAATTGGCTATGACCCACTAAAGCTATGTATAAGGTAGCTGTTAGTGTGATCTAGGCTAACTGATGTGTTACACTGTTAGTTGACACAATTAAATAGTTAGTCTAGCTTCTATCACGCAAGGATTAGTTATTAAGGATTAATATTTTAATTATAAATTTAATGCCTATCCAATTCGATAAGGACCATAATGTGGGATATTTGGGCTTGATTCTGATTAATTAATAATTAATGTAGTAAATTAAATTACGAAGGACCACCCGCTTTTAAAGTAAAGAGGGAAACTGAGAATTTCTGATCATTAGATAATTCCTAGATGAAACCAGTAACTATGGATATAACTAGAAAGCATGATCATAAGATTAATTAATGGGCTGTATTATTAAAAGAAACAAAACCTCAAACACCTACATTGGGGGGGTTATTACTGGAGGTAAGTACGTCCAGGAATCAGTGTGGTTCGTTCACTAATTCAATTAATAATAATCTAATCCTATAAAGTAATGTTGAATATAATATCATTCACATAAAGAAGAATATGAATATGAGCATAATAATGAGTTACAGTAAATCACACATTAATATCAAAACATTCTGAATAAATCAAATTGCAAAGGAATGGATAAAAAGGAAATAAATCTTAGCTTGAAGAAGATTCCTTTAGATAACCATTGAAGTCCTCTTATTCTCCAGACTCGGTACACTGACGAGTGGTACGGGTTAACATGGAGGAGGTAGCATGAGGAATTCTTCTCTCGGGCTGCAAGATAAATAATTACCAGTAGCAATTGATTTAACTACTCAATTTATATTCAAAAATATTAAGATTTACAGATGAAATTCTAATCACCTGTTATTAGGTGTTATCGCGCTTTGTAATGAACAATCACCCTGCTATTATCAGACCTGTAAATGATGCATCAAATAAAGGAGTACTTAGCTGTGGGCACTGTATAAGTATTAAGATTGCCGTATTTTCGCATCCCAGGCTCCGGTGAACCTATCCTGGATAGTGATGCGCTTCAAGTTGGCTGATCACGTGTCGTCAGGAACCAAGTCAAGGGGTCCCTTATTTAACACCAGCACTAGTTGAAGATATTATCTGCAAGGTCATTCACGCCTCACAGTGGCGGCTTTCATCTGAGGATGGATAACACCTGCCCTATTTGCTGGGCAATGGCGTCTTTTATGAGTACGGTAAGCGCAGGTTTGCTTCCTTTCGGCTCTGCACGTGTCCGTGTACTGAGGAGGATGGCGTCCCTCCAACCCACGTCGAGTCGACGTTCATAAAACAAATTATTGTCTCGAACATTAATATTTCTCGCATTTGCGCTTGAAACGTTAAAGACTGGACGGGTTTATTATTTAGAGGAAGAAATTATTATTATTTACCAATTTAAGAATAGTAAATATATAAGGGAGAGGAATTAATGTCTCCCCATGGCATTCATTGATGACGTTAACTCTATCGCGAGGTAGACGCTATGATTCTAACGCTCTATTCGGCTTTTAGTTAGAGGACAGTTCGTCTGCAATCAGTTATCATACAGAATGCTTTAATTATGGAGAATCGTATTTAATTCTCACACAAATTGGATATAATGTGTTTACTGTAAGGAAATCTGGCGCAATACTGGCGTCAGGTGACGTGAGAATTCTAGCCTAATGCACAGATGAATTATTAGTACATGAGAATTCTACGAGTTGTTAATTTTACTTACTACAATATTTAGTATGGTTAGTAATAAGTAATGAGAATACAGTAATGTTGTATTCGGTGTTGGAAATATCCAACAGTGTAACAGGTTACACTGGTGTAACAGGTTACAGTGGTGTAACAGGTTACAGTGGTGTAACAGGTCACAGTCGTGTAACAGGACACAGTGGTGTAACAGGTTACAGTGGTGTAACAGGTTACAGTGGTGTAACAGGTTACAGTGGTGTAACAGGTTACAGTGGTGTTACAGGTTACAGTGGCGTAACAGGTCACAGTCGTGTAACAGGATACAGTGGTGTAACAGGTCACAGTCGTGTAACAGGTTACAGTGGTGTAACAGGTCACAGTGGTGTAACAGGTTACAGTGGTGTGACAGGTTACAGTGGTGTAACAGGTTACAGTGGTGTAAGTTTACAGTGGTGTAACAGGACACAGTGGTGTAACAGGTTACAGTGGTGTAAGTTTACAGTGGTGTAACAGGACACAGTGGTGTAACAGGTTACAGTGGTGTAACAGGTTACAGTGGTGTAACAGGACACAGTGGTGTAACAGGTTACAGTGGTGTAACAGGTTACAGTGGTGTAACAGGTCACAGTGGTGTAACAGGTTACAGTGGTGTAACAGGTTACAGTGGTGTAACAGGACACAGTGGTGTAACAGGTTACAGTGGTGTAACAGGTTACAGTGGTGTAACAGGTCACAGTGGTGTAACAGGTTACGGTGCTGTAACAGGTCACAGTGGTGTAACAGGTTACAGTGGTGTTACAGGTTACAGTGGTGTAACAGGACACAGTGGTGTAACAGGTCACAGTGGTGTAACAGGTCACAGTGGTGTAACAGGTTACAGTGGTGTAACAGGTTACAGTGGTGTAACAGGACACAGTGGTGTAACAGGTCACAGTGGTGTAACAGGTTACGGTGGTGTAACAGGTCACAGTGGTGTAACAGGACACAGTGGTGTAACAGGTTACAGTGGTGTAACAGGTCACAGTGGTGTAACAGGTCACAGTGGTGTAACAGGTTACGGTGGTGTAACAGGTCACAGTGGTGTAACAGGACACAGTGGAGTAACAGGTTACAGTGGTGTAACAGGTTACAGTGGTGTAACAGGACACAGTGGTGTAACAGGACACAGTGGTGTAACAGGACACAGTGGTGTAACAGGACACAGTGGTGTAACAGGTTACAGTGGTGTAACAGGTTACAGTGGTGTAACAGGACACAGTGGTGTAACAGGTCACAGTGGTGTAACAGGTCACAGTGGTGTAACAGGTCACAGTGGTGTAACAGGTTACAGTGGTGTAACAGGACACAGTAGTGTAACAGGTCACAGTGGTGAAACAGGTTACGGTGGTGTAACAGGTTACAGCGGTGTAACAGGACACATTGGTGTAACAGGTCACAGTGGTGAAACAGGTTACGGTGGTGTAACAGGTTACAGCGGTGTAACAGGACACATTGGTGTAACAGGACACAGTGGTGTAACAGGACACAGTGGTGTAACAGCACACAGTGGTGTAACAGGTCACAGTGGTGTAACAGGTCACAGTGGTGTAACAGGTCACAGTGGTGTAACAGGACACAGTGAGTAGTAGGGTGTAAGTGCCACAGACGAATTTTTGTTATTCTGGAAATTCGTGTGTAGCGCTTCGGGGGTTTCAGGTGAATTTGGAAATTCGTGTGTAGCGCTTTTGGGTTTTCAGGTGAATTTGAGGAGTCACAGATTTTGGATTAAGGATTTCTTATGAGCAAGTAATTTCTGAGATCTTAGAAGTTTGTTAAAGTCTTATCATGAAATAATGTCATACGACTTTGTTAAAAGTTCTTATTTGTTTCTTACTTAGAAACTTGTATATTGCTATATATATCTAATTCATTTCTCTGCCATCCCCCCTCCCTCACCTTTCCCTCCCCCTGCATCTCCCACTCATATACCTCACACCCCCCTCCCTCCCCCCCCCTACCTCGCAATCTGTCGCCTCACCTGTGTTTACTTTAGACGTCAGCCAGACACGGCCTTCAGGTCACCTCGGTAATCGTATCTTATCTTCTCCATAATAATATCTGGACCGTCCCTCTCTCTCTCTCGTTTCATTCAGTTCAACTATTTTCCAACATCGTATGTTTGCTCCTTTTCATTAAGCAAGTCATTTTTACACAAATAAATCATGTTAGTAAGCATGTTCTAGCTCACGTTCCCCCACCTTAGTCCCCTGTCGTATAATGAATACTATCATTCCAATCCCTCTAAAATTTAAAAATAATCATATTTCAAATGTAGTTCAATACAGTAATTTAGTTACCAAGCTCCAGCGCTTGTCCTCCGCCTTAGCTCTCTCTCGTATCTTCGTTAGTATCAGTCCAATTTCCCTGAAATTTCTACCCTCTGTATTTCAGGCACCGTAAATAAGATCAAAACAGTTACCAAGCTCCAGCGCTTGTCCTCCGCCTTAGTTCTCGTTCGTATCTTCGTTAGTATCAGTCCAATTTCCCTGAAATTTCTACCCTCTGTATTTCGGGCACCGTAAATAAGATCAAAACAGTTACCAAGCTCCATCTCTTGTCCTCCGCCTTAGCTCTCTCTCGTATCTTCGTTAGTATCAGTCCAATTTCCCTGAAATTTCTACCCTCTGTATTTCAGGCACCGTAAATAAGATCAAAACAGTTACCAAGCTCCAGCGCTTGTCCTCCGCCTTAGTTCTCTTTCGTATCTTTGTAAATAAACCATCAATTTCCCCGAAATTTTTACCCTCTGTATTTCAGACATAGTAAATATGATGAAAACAATTATAAAACTCTAGCTCTTGTCCTCTGTCCAAGTTCACTCCTGTAAATTCATTACTATCAATCCAAATCCCCCTGAGATTTAAACACCCAACTACATTTTCAGACATAGTAAATAAAAACCAGTTCTGTTATCAAGTTTCAACTCTTGTGCCCCAGCTTAGTTCATTTGTGCAAGTTCTTTATTTCCAACTATATCACATGAGATTTAAGATCACCTTATTTTCTAACGTAGTAAAATTAATCAGGGCATTAACCAAACTCCATTCCCTCAGTCTTAGATCATCAGACATAAATATTTTCGATCAAGTCCGTCTCCAGCTTAACTCTTACCCTTTCCCTCCCTTACCTTCTCTTCCCCAACTTATCCAAACCTTCAATAATCGTACTGTATTTGCATATTTTCTCTATATTCACTGTGTTCTTCGTATTCTCATCCGTGTTCACTCCATGTTCTTCAAATGTTCACAGTCCCATTCAGTTCATATTTTCACAAGTATCTCCATTTTTTATGTAATCTTTCTCTTAGTCTCATTATGTTCTCTACAAATTCTAGTCATATTTTCTATGTTTTCATATTCATCACATGTTCTCTTTACAACTTTTATACTCAATATTCATGCTAACTTCCATATTTTGTGTTCTTTGTCAATATTCATGTTCCTCTACAAGTTCATGTTCCTCACAAGATCACTTCGTTTTTTCACCTTCACTTACATGTTTTCTACATTCTTTGTCATATTCTCCATGTTCTTCACAAGTCCATTGTTCATTCTTTGTAATCCCTATTCTCCTTATCATGTTTTCATGTTCTCTGTAAGTTCATATTCCCAGCATGTTCACTGTATTCATCAACTTTTCTTACATGTTATTTAACGTTCCTTAACTAAAAAAATCTTTCGCCAATCAACTAAAACATAGTCACTTTCGTCATTTCTCAACTAAACCTATTATCCAGTCAACTAAAAATAGTCAGAAATAGCCTCGTTCAACACTGTTCTTAACTAAAACAACCTTTCTCTTAGCTAAAAATTGTCAAAGGAAACTTTTTCAGCACTTTCTTAACAGGCGCTATGTTTCATCAAGAAAAATTGTCAAAGGAAACTTTCCAAAACTGTTCATAACTAGCTTTTATCCATCGTCAATCAACTAAAAATAATAACTTTCATCATTTCTTAACTAAACATATTCCCCATTCATCAGAAAATAACCGTGTTCATCATGTTTCATTGTCATTTCTTAACTAAAATTATCTGCCAATCATCAGAAAAAGTCATGTTCATCATGTTTTGGCTTTTGCTCAACTAAAAGTATTCATCGGTCAACTAAAAATAGTTACTTCATCATGTTTCCTTGTCATTTCTTAACTGAAATATCACTTCTCTCATCTGAAAATAGTCAGGATTAACCTCATTCAACACCGTTCTTAACTAAAACAGCCTTTCGCTTAGCTAAAAATTGTCAAAGGAATCTTTTCAGCACTGTTCATAACTAACTTTATCCATCGTCAAGTAAGAAAATATAGTCAAAGATATCTATCATCGTCGTTCTTAACTGACATTTATACTTTGTGGAGCACTAAAATAGTCAAATGTAACTTTTTCAACACTTTCGTAACTAAAATTATATGTCGCTAAGTAAGAAAAATAGTCAAAGGTGCTCTCCGTTACACCAAAGTTACTCTTCGAGAAATCAAAGACACTCTTCAATACATCAAGGACTTACTCAAAGACACCAAAGTTACACTCTAAGACATCCTTCGAGACATCAAAGACTTCCTTAAGACTTCAATGGGACTCTTCCATTCATCAAAGACATTCTCTAAGCCCTCAAAGTTATTCTCAGCACAATCAAAAGTTATTCCAAGACAACAAAAGTCATTCTCAGAGCTATCAAAATTATTCTCGGAGTCATCAAAAGGTATTCTCTAACTCACTTTGGTCATTAAAGTTAATTTCTATGTTATAAAAGTTTGTCTCAGAGACATCTAAAGTTAATCTTAGAGTTATCAAATGTAATCTCTAACTCTCTTTTGTTCATCAAAGTTGATCTCAGAGTTAACAAAGGTAATCTCTAACTCACTCTCGTTCATCAAAGTTATTCAAAGAGCTAACAAAAGTTATTCTCAGAGTCACCTTCGTTCTTCAGAGAAACTTTCCAAAACATCTTTATTCATCAAAGTTATTCTCAGAGGCATAAAAGTCATTCTCAGAGCTATCAAACTTGTTCTCAAAGTCATCAAACTTATTCACAGAGTCATCAAAGTTAATCTAAGACATCATTTTTCATCAAAGATATTCTCTCTAAACCATCAATGTTCTTCTCTAAGACATAAAAGTTATTCTCAGAGTCACCTTCGTTCGTCAGAGAAACTTTCAAAACATCTTTGTTCATCAAACTTGTTTTCAAAGTCATCAAAAGTTAATCTAAGACATCTTCTTTCATCAAAGTTATTTTCAGAGACATCTAAAGTTATTCTCAGAGCTATCAAACTTGTTCTCAGAGTCATCAAATGTTATTCTCGAAGTCATCAAAGTTATTTTCAGAGACATCTAAAGTTAATTTCTATGTTATAAAGTTATTCTCAGAGACATCTAAAGTTAATCTTGGTCATCAAAGTTGTTCTCTAAACATCAATGTTGTTCTCCAAGACATCAAAGATGTTCTCAAAATCATAAAAGTTATTCCCAGAGCTATCAAAGTTAATCTCAGAGTTATCCAAAGATATTCTCATGTCCACAAAAAGTTATTCCAAGAGACGTCAAAGTTGTTTCAAAGACATCAAAGTTAATTTCTATGTTATAAAGTTATTCTCAGAGACATCTAAAGTTATTCTCTAAGACATCAAAGTTGTTCTAAGAGTTATCAAAGTTATTCTCAGTCATGATATGTTATTCTCTAACTCACTTCCATTCATCAAAGACATTCTCTAAGTCCTAAAAGTTATTCTCTAAGACAACAAAGTCTTTCTCAGAGCTACCAAAGATGTTCTCTAAATCATAAAAGTTAATCTTAACTCACCTTCGTTCATTAGAGAAACTTTCCAATCCATATTCGTTGACCAGAGTTATTCTCAGAGTCATCAAAGCGATCTCTAATTCATCTTCGTTCTCCAAAGTTGTTCTCAAAGACACCTTCATTCATCAAAGAAACTCTCCTTCTTCCATCATGTTATTCTTTAAGACACCTTCATTCATCAAAGAAACTCTCCTTCTTCCATCATGTTATTCTTTAAGACATCTTCAGTCATAAAATTTTCTCTCCAAAATGTAACTAGTTCAGCTTTTCATACCAAACCTGCATTTCTGTTAAAACATATTTTCTTAGTTGCTTTACCCTAAAACTGTTCTCTGAACTACACTGTTCAAACCTACGTAACCTATCCTCTCCACCCAATGTTACTTAGTTAACGTAACGTTCCTAAACCTAGCTTTACCTATCCTAACATACCTTACCTTACCTTCCCTATCTTACCTAACTTTACCTATCCTAACATAACTTACCTTACCTTCCCTAACTTAACCTAACTTTACCTATCCTAACTTAACTTGCCTTTCATAACCTAACTTTACCTATCCTAACATAACTTACCTTACCTTCCCTATCTTACCTAACTTTACCTATCCTAACATAACTTACCTTACCTTCCCTAACTTAACCTAACTTTACCTATCCTAACTTAACTTGCCTTTCATAACCTAACTTTACCTATCCTAACATAACTTACCTTACCTTCCCTATCTTACCTAACTTTACCTATCCTAACATAACTTACCTTACCTTCCCTAACTTAACCTAACTTTACCTATCCTAACTTAACTTACCTAACTTATTCTGCTTAACATAACTTACCTTACCTTCCCTATCTTACCTAACTTCACCTATCCTAACTTAACTTACCTAACTTATTCTGCTTAACATAACTTACCTTACCTTCCCTATCTTACCTAACTTTACCTATCCTATCCTAACCTAACTTGTCTTACCTAACTTAATCTTACTTTCCCAAACTGATGTATCCTAACTTATCTAGTCCAACCAGACATGATCTAACTTAAGTATTCCTTCTTGTCTTTGTGTTTCGTCAATCATTGTCTCATATTCATTTACTCATTTCATTAGTTAATTTCTCAAATGGTCACTTATGCATTTCAAGTGCTATTTGTTAGAGATTGGATATTTAAGCATTTCAAAGAATTATAATTTCTCAAATGGACGTTTTTGCATTTCAAGTGCTATTTGTTAGAGATTGGATATTTAAGCATTTCAAAGAATTTTTGTTATATATGGGCATTTACTCATTTCAAGGGATAATTTCTCAAATGGACGTTTTTGCATTTCAAGTGTTATTTGTTTAAGATTGGGTATTTAACCATTTCAAAGGATTTTTGTTATATATGGGAACTTACTCGTTTCAAGGGCTAATTTCTCAAATGGTCATTTTTGCTGATCAAGGGTTATTTGTTAAAGTTCATCAAGTTGCCCATAAGTTGTATTAGTAGGTTCTATCTTATGTTCTTATTCCCCAACCCCTTAACCTAACCTCTTGTAATCTTAGTGTATTTAGTAGGTTCTATCTTATGTTCTTATTCCCCAACCCTTTAACCTATCCTTTCAGATGTAGTTTGTTGAATATATTATCCTTTTCCTAACCTTTCAGATGTAGTTTGTTGAATATATTATCCTTTTCCTAACCTTTCAGATGTAGTTTTGTTTCTCCTTTTGTATATTTTTACCCAAACCCACCATCCCACTTAACCTTCTTTCCTTCTTTACTTTGTTTTCACATATAAGTTCATTCTTTATCATAGTAATAATAAAAATTACAATAGAAAAGAATCAGATCTACTAAGACTTGAAATTGAGAAACAAGAGCTTAAGGGAGTGAGAGCATGAAAGAAGAGCAAGGAGTAAGAGAGAGGGGGCGGAAGAAAATGGGACCAAAGAAGAGAGAATGAGAGAGAGTGTGGGCATGGGAGCACTAAGACTTGAATTGAGAAAAAGAAAAAACTAAGTGAATGAGAATGAGGGTGTGAGAATGGGAGCAATAAGACTTGAATTTGAGAAACAAGAGAGCATTTGAGCAAATGAGGGAGAGAGGGGGAGGAAGAGAGAGAATAAGGGAGAGAGATAGAAAAGGAGGGTTAGAAGGAGTGGGAGTAAAACAAAGTAAAAGAAGGAAAGAAGGTTAAGTGGGATGGTGGGTTTGGGTAAAAATATACAAAAGGAGAAACAAAACTACATCTGAAAGGTTAGGAAAAGGATAATATATTCAACAAACTACATCTGAAAGGTTAGGAAAAGGATAATATATTCAACAAACTACATCTGAAAGGATAGGTTAAAGGGTTGGGGAATAAGAACATAAGATAGAACCTACTAAATACACTAAGATTACAAGAGGTTAGGTTAAGGGGTTGGGGAATAAGAACATAAGATAGAACCTACTAATACAACTTATGGGCAACTTGATGAACTTTAACAAATAACCCTTGATCTGCAAAAATGACCATTTGAGAAATTAGCCCTTGAAACGAGTAAGTTCCCATATATAACAAAAATCCTTTGAAATGGTTAAATACCCAATCTTAAACAAATAACACTTGAAATGCAAAAACGTCCATTTGAGAAATTATCCCTTGAAATGAGTAAATGCCCATATATAACAAAAATTCTTTGAAATGCTTAAATATCCAATCTCTAACAAATAGCACTTGAAATGCAAAAACGTCCATTTGAGAAATTATAATTCTTTGAAATGCTTAAATATCCAATCTCTAACAAATAGCACTTGAAATGCATAAGTGACCATTTGAGAAATTAACTAATGAAATGAGTAAATGAATATGAGACAATGATTGACGAAACACAAAGACAAGAAGGAATACTTAAGTTAGATCATGTCTGGTTGGACTAGATAAGTTAGGATACATCAGTTTGGGAAAGTAAGATTAAGTTAGGTAAGACAAGTTAGGTTAGGATAGGATAGGTAAATTTAGGTAAGATAGGGAAGGTAAGGTAAGTTATGTTAAGCAGAATAAGTTAGGTAAGTTAAGTTAGGATAGGTGAAGTTAGGTAAGATAGGGAAGGTAAGGTAAGTTATGTTAAGCAGAATAAGTTAGGTAAGTTAAGTTAGGATAGGTAAAGTTAGGTTAAGTTAGGGAAGGTAAGGTAAGTTATGTTAGGATAGGTAAAGTTAGGTAAGATAGGGAAGGTAAGGTAAGTTATGTTAGGATAGGTAAAGTTAGGTTATGAAAGGCAAGTTAAGTTAGGATAGGTAAAGTTAGGTTAAGTTAGGGAAGGTAAGGTAAGTTATGTTAGGATAGGTAAAGTTAGGTAAGATAGGGAAGGTAAGGTAAGTTATGTTAGGATAGGTAAAGTTAGGTTATGAAAGGCAAGTTAAGTTAGGATAGGTAAAGTTAGGTTAAGTTAGGGAAGGTAAGGTAAGTTATGTTAGGATAGGTAAAGTTAGGTAAGATAGGGAAGGTAAGGTAAGGTATGTTAGGATAGGTAAAGCTAGGTTTAGGAACGTTACGTTAACTAAGTAACATTGGGTGGAGAGGATAGGTTACGTAGGTTTGAACAGTGTAGTTCAGAGAACAGTTTTAGGGTAAAGCAACTAAGAAAATATGTTTTAACAGAAATGCAGGTTTGGTATGAAAAGCTGAACTAGTTACATTTTGGAGAGAAAATTTTATGACTGAAGATGTCTTAAAGAATAACATGATGGAAGAAGGAGAGTTTCTTTGATGAATGAAGGTGTCTTAAAGAATAACATGATGGAAGAAGGAGAGTTTCTTTGATGAATGAAGGTGTCTTTGAGAACAACTTTGGAGAACGAAGATGAATTAGAGATCGCTTTGATGACTCTGAGAATAACTCTGGTCAACGAATATGGATTGGAAAGTTTCTCTAATGAACGAAGGTGAGTTAAGATTAACTTTTATGATTTAGAGAACATCTTTGGTAGCTCTGAGAAAGACTTTGTTGTCTTAGAGAATAACTTTTAGGACTTAGAGAATGTCTTTGATGAATGGAAGTGAGTTAGAGAATAACATATCATGACTGAGAATAACTTTGATAACTCTTAGAACAACTTTGATGTCTTAGAGAATAACTTTAGATGTCTCTGAGAATAACTTTATAACATAGAAATTAACTTTGATGTCTTTGAAACAACTTTGACGTCTCTTGGAATAACTTTTTGTGGACATGAGAATATCTTTGGATAACTCTGAGATTAACTTTGATAGCTCTGGGAATAACTTTTATGATTTTGAGAACATCTTTGATGTCTTGGAGAACAACATTGATGTTTAGAGAACAACTTTGATGACCAAGATTAACTTTAGATGTCTCTGAGAATAACTTTATAACATAGAAATTAACTTTAGATGTCTCTGAAAATAACTTTGATGACTTCGAGAATAACATTTGATGACTCTGAGAACAAGTTTGATAGCTCTGAGAATAACTTTAGATGTCTCTGAAAATAACTTTGATGAAAGAAGATGTCTTAGATTAACTTTTGATGACTTTGAAAACAAGTTTGATGAACAAAGATGTTTTGAAAGTTTCTCTGACGAACGAAGGTGACTCTGAGAATAACTTTTATGTCTTAGAGAAGAACATTGATGGTTTAGAGAGAATATCTTTGATGAAAAATGATGTCTTAGATTAACTTTGATGACTCTGTGAATAAGTTTGATGACTTTGAGAACAAGTTTGATAGCTCTGAGAATGACTTTTATGCCTCTGAGAATAACTTTGATGAATAAAGATGTTTTGGAAAGTTTCTCTGAAGAACGAAGGTGACTCTGAGAATAACTTTTGTTAGCTCTTTGAATAACTTTGATGAACGAGAGTGAGTTAGAGATTACCTTTGTTAACTCTGAGATCAACTTTGATGAACAAAAGAGAGTTAGAGATTACATTTGATAACTCTAAGATTAACTTTAGATGTCTCTGAGACAAACTTTTATAACATAGAAATTAACTTTAATGACCAAAGTGAGTTAGAGAATACCTTTTGATGACTCCGAGAATAATTTTGATAGCTCTGAGAATGACTTTTGTTGTCTTGGAATAACTTTTGATTGTGCTGAGAATAACTTTGAGGGCTTAGAGAATGTCTTTGATGAATGGAAGAGTCCCATTGAAGTCTTAAGGAAGTCTTTGATGTCTCGAAGGATGTCTTAGAGTGTAACTTTGGTGTCTTTGAGTAAGTCCTTGATGTATTGAAGAGTGTCTTTGATTTCTCGAAGAGTAACTTTGGTGTAACGGAGAGCACCTTTGACTATTTTTCTTACTTAGCGACATATAATTTTAGTTACGAAAGTGTTGAAAAAGTTACATTTGACTATTTTAGTGCTCCACAAAGTATAAATGTCAGTTAAGAACGACGATGATAGATATCTTTGACTATATTTTCTTACTTGACGATGGATAAAGTTAGTTATGAACAGTGCTGAAAAGATTCCTTTGACAATTTTTAGCTAAGCGAAAGGCTGTTTTAGTTAAGAACGGTGTTGAATGAGGTTAATCCTGACTATTTTCAGATGAGAGAAGTGATATTTCAGTTAAGAAATGACAAGGAAACATGATGAAGTAACTATTTTTAGTTGACCGATGAATACTTTTAGTTGAGCAAAAGCCAAAACATGATGAACATGACTTTTTCTGATGATTGGCAGATAATTTTAGTTAAGAAATGACAATGAAACATGATGAACACGGTTATTTTCTGATGAATGGGGAATATGTTTAGTTAAGAAATGATGAAAGTTATTATTTTTAGTTGATTGACGATGGATAAAAGCTAGTTATGAACAGTTTTGGAAAGTTTCCTTTGACAATTTTTCTTGATGAAACATAGCGCCTGTTAAGAAAGTGCTGAAAAAGTTTCCTTTGACAATTTTTAGCTAAGAGAAAGGTTGTTTTAGTTAAGAACAGTGTTGAACGAGGCTATTTCTGACTATTTTTAGTTGACTGGATAATAGGTTTAGTTGAGAAATGACGAAAGTGACTATGTTTTAGTTGATTGGCGAAAGATTTTTTTAGTTAAGGAACGTTAAATAACATGTAAGAAAAGTTGATGAATACAGTGAACATGCTGGGAATATGAACTTACAGAGAACATGAAAACATGATAAGGAGAATAGGGATTACAAAGAATGAACAATGGACTTGTGAAGAACATGGAGAATATGACAAAGAATGTAGAAAACATGTAAGTGAAGGTGAAAAAACGAAGTGATCTTGTGAGGAACATGAACTTGTAGAGGAACATGAATATTGACAAAGAACACAAAATATGGAAGTTAGCATGAATATTGAGTATAAAAGTTGTAAAGAGAACATGTGATGAATATGAAAACATAGAAAATATGACTAGAATTTGTAGAGAACATAATGAGACTAAGAGAAAGATTACATAAAAAATGGAGATACTTGTGAAAATATGAACTGAATGGGACTGTGAACATTTGAAGAACATGGAGTGAACACGGATGAGAATACGAAGAACACAGTGAATATAGAGAAAATATGCAAATACAGTACGATTATTGAAGGTTTGGATAAGTTGGGGAAGAGAAGGTAAGGGAGGGAAAGGGTAAGAGTTAAGCTGGAGACGGACTTGATCGAAAATATTTATGTCTGATGATCTAAGACTGAGGGAATGGAGTTTGGTTAATGCCCTGATTAATTTTACTACGTTAGAAAATAAGGTGATCTTAAATCTCATGTGATATAGTTGGAAATAAAGAACTTGCACAAATGAACTAAGCTGGGGCACAAGAGTTGAAACTTGATAACAGAACTGGTTTTTATTTACTATGTCTGAAAATGTAGTTGGGTGTTTAAATCTCAGGGGGATTTGGATTGATAGTAATGAATTTACAGGAGTGAACTTGGACAGAGGACAAGAGCTAGAGTTTTATAATTGTTTTCATCATATTTACTATGTCTGAAATACAGAGGGTAAAAATTTCGGGGAAATTGATGGTTTATTTACAAAGATACGAAAGAGAACTAAGGCGGAGGACAAGCGCTGGAGCTTGGTAACTGTTTTGATCTTATTTACGGTGCCTGAAATACAGAGGGTAGAAATTTCAGGGAAATTGGACTGATACTAACGAAGATACGAGAGAGAGCTAAGGCGGAGGACAAGAGATGGAGCTTGGTAACTGTTTTGATCTTATTTACGGTGCCCGAAATACAGAGGGTAGAAATTTCAGGGAAATTGGACTGATACTAACGAAGATACGAACGAGAACTAAGGCGGAGGACAAGCGCTGGAGCTTGGTAACTGTTTTGATCTTATTTACGGTGCCTGAAATACAGAGGGTAGAAATTTCAGGGAAATTGGACTGATACTAACGAAGATACGAGAGAGAGCTAAGGCGGAGGACAAGCGCTGGAGCTTGGTAACTAAATTACTGTATTGAACTACATTTGAAATATGATTATTTTTAAATTTTAGAGGGATTGGAATGATAGTATTCATTATACGACAGGGGACTAAGGTGGGGGAACGTGAGCTAGAACATGCTTACTAACATGATTTATTTGTGTAAAAATGACTTGCTTAATGAAAAGGAGCAAACATACGATGTTGGAAAATAGTTGAACTGAATGAAACGAGAGAGAGAGAGGGACGGTCCAGATATTATTATGGAGAAGATAAGATACGATTACCGAGGTGACCTGAAGGCCGTGTCTGGCTGACGTCTAAAGTAAACACAGGTGAGGCGACAGATTGCGAGGTAGGGGGGGGAGGGAGGGGGGTGTGAGGTATATGAGTGGGAGATGCAGGGGGAGGGAAAGGTGAGGGAGGGGGGATGGCAGAGAAATGAATTAGATATATATAGCAATATACAAGTTTCTAAGTAAGAAACAAATAAGAACTTTTAACAAAGTCGTATGACATTATTTCATGATAAGACTTTAACAAACTTCTAAGATCTCAGAAATTACTTGCTCATAAGAAATCCTTAATCCAAAATCTGTGACTCCTCAAATTCACCTGAAAACCCAAAAGCGCTACACACGAATTTCCAAATTCACCTGAAACCCCCGAAGCGCTACACACGAATTTCCAGAATAACAAAAATTCGTCTGTGGCACTTACACCCTACTACTACAGTGGTGTAACAGGTTACAGTTGTGTAACAGGACACATTGGTGTAACAGGACACAGTGGTGTAACAGGTCACAGTGGTGTAACAGGTCACTGTTACGGCCCTCTCGGGACGCAACAGGGTTCTTACTCTGATGTCGTTAGAGGAAGATATATATATCCGACCCCAAGCCAGTAGAGGCTTTCAAGGGATGCGATCCGTGACGCAAGTAACTTAAAGGGAGTATGGAAAGAAAGCTACAAACTTAATATAATATAATGTTCACCATCACCTTTTAAATATGTAGAATAAAAGAGTACACAAGGGGGAGGGGTATTAACACTTTACAAGGGGATCGTGCACAATCTAGTCTTCTGCTGAAGACTCTTGATTAAGGAGCTAGGTGCTGAGTCCGCGGTGCTTTCTTCGTGGCCTCAAGACGTGTCCTCTGAGAACGCCGAGCCTACCCTGGCCACAGGTCAGCCACAACACAGGTCCACTGGGGGCACCGTCGTGGAGGCCGTCAACCACACGTCCAGCAGGTCTGCTGGCAGGTACTGAGCCACCAAGGCTGGTACGGCCACTCCACGAACGATAAAAAGGGTACGCCCTAGACAGGAGTCTCGTGTGATATCACCAATCACCCTCCTGTCCTCAATACCCCAGTGGATTCTCGTCTCCAACCGTCGGTCCCGGGTAAATCCTTTCACTGCCACTCCACTGGCAGGCTTAACACACCACAGTGTTCTTCCGGGGGGACGACGTCACAACAGCTGCAGCAAACTTCACAGTATGGAGACTGGCTGCCTCGGGTAGACTGACTCCACCTTCAACACAGTGGTCCCAGGTCGGCTCTGTAAGCAGACACGTCATCAATAACAGGGACACTAAAACACCACACTTACAGCCTCAGACACAAACACCTGACGTATCCAGTCCATAGATGGCGCTGTCGTCGGAGCACCACCTCACCAGAGGTCAGGAGCGGCGGTGTTGAGCGCTGAACCAGACTGGAAACTGGTCCTCGAGGCCAGTACACGCTGTCCTCACTAGGTGTCGTCGTTCGTTTGGCGGGGGTTTCGGGAGCTGACCCACAGATGGCGTGTTTGTCACTGCTCCAGGCTCGGATGCTGGATCCGGGTTCGTAACAGTCACCATGGTGTAACAGGACACAGTGGTGTAACAGGTTACAGTGGTGTAACAGGACACATTGGTGTAACAGGACACAGTGGTGTAACGGGTTACAGTGGTGTAACAGGTTACAGTGGTGTAACAGGACACAGTGGTATAACAGGTCACAGTGGTGTAACAGGTCACAGTGGTGTAACAGGACACAGTGGTGTAACAGGTTACAGTGGTGTAACAGGACACAGTGGTGTAACAGGTTACAGTGGTGTAACAGGTTACAGTGGAGTAACAGGTTACAGTGGTGTAACAGGACACAGTGGTGTAACAGGTTACAGTGGTGTAACAGGTTAAAGTGGTGTAACAGGACACAGTGGTGAAACAGGTCACAGTGGTGTAACAGGTTACGGTGGTGTAACAGGTTACAGTGGTGTAACAGGACACATTGGTGTAACAGGACACAGTGGTGTAACAGGTTACAGTGGTGTAACAGGTCACAGTGGTGTAACAGGTTACAGTGGTGTAACAGGTTACAGTGGTGTAACAGGACACAGTGGTGTAACAGGTTACAGTGGTGTAACAGGTTACAGTGGTGTAACAGGTCACAGTGGTGTAACAGGTTACGGTGGTGTAACAGGTCACAGTGGTGTAACAGGACACAGTGGTGTAACAGGTTACAGTGGTGTAACAGGTTACAGTGGTGTAACAGGACACAGTGGTGTAACAGGTGTCGGGAAACCGACACACACACACAACCACACACACAAATAACACAGTCTCCCCTAGTCTATACTCCCTTCAGGATGGAAAATGGGAGACTCCGTGACGTCATCGACTCCGTGACGTCATCAAAGTCATCGTATATTTACATTATGAAACATTGTTAATAGATTAGTTTAGTATCTAAAGTTAACAAAAAGTAATCACTAAGAATTAATATAATTATTTACATCAAATAGTAGCTAGGTTCCCTTGTTAATGTAAAATTACTTTGAGTGAAGAACCAGAGCATAAGAGCGTCACCCGGAGAGGAAGGCGTCTAGACAACAACAACAAAACATGGGATGAGCATACCACGCTGTCTTAACTGGTGTAAACAGCTAGACACCCCATTTACGTGTCAACACCAGCCACACAGCCTAACAACATCACAACATCAACTGTATCCGTCTACCAAGTATTGTTTATTATTCAAGTGCACTGATTAATATAAATATGTAGATGGTTATGTCGTAGGACATCCCCAAAAACACCGTACGTGTACCCCATTACAGCCCCCACAGTTCATGTCATACCTGTAATTGATATGTTTAGGGAACTTTGATTAATTCCTTGCATCCCATACAGGTAAATTGTGAGAGGAGCTTCAAGAATCTGTGCAGACAGTTGGTTCATACACATAATTAACTACTTGTTTGCCAAGCCTTGTCCTTCCCACCAGCCGCCATTACGTGGCACAAAGAGGCAGGGCCACACCCATCTTGAGACTACACCTACACGCCTTACTAGGCCCATTCTACTGGCTCAGCTAAGACATTTTAGTATAGCAGTAGCAGTAGATATAATTAATTACTTATAATGAAATAACTGAAATAATAGTTTTAAAGGTAAACAATTGGTAGTTTAAGAAGGAACCATAACAAAGTGGTTTAAGCTACCAATTGTCCCTCCCAATAGTGTGTAAGAAGATTTCAGGCAGTTTACCAGTACATACAGTCCACTTAATTAATACTAAATTAATACTTACTTACTAAGAAAATAAATAAGACATAACTTTATTTTATTAAATCAGTTTGAAAAAAAAGAAATTAGCTGCCTGGAATTTACCCCACATGATTTGGTCCTACGGAACCGGATTATATTTAGTTCTTTGAACTAGATATTATACATACATATAGTGATAGTGCAATATTACCTACACACATTATAGCAGGAAGACACTGCTATATTTTTTGCATATTTTCTAGCCTAACTTTTCAATCTCATAGCAAACAGAACTTACAACAAGCACTATTATTGTTCTGACAGTATCAAAGGAACAATTGTGCTTTTTTCATTTCATTACAAGAGGTTGATAAGAGGCTACTTTACTTATAAGTTACTTATATATGTTTTTTTGTAATTATTGCATTATTATTGCCATTACACTAACATTTACTGCATGCCACATTATTTACTACTAATTCTTGCACAAGGGTAGAACATTTTAGGCTGGTGTTGTACAGCAACCTAGTCTAATTTATTGTGCTAACCTGGTGTAAGGGTAAGAATTTTACACTTGTCTAGAGTTGAACACATATTACAACCTAGCAAGTACATATTTTTATGCAGTATTTAAGACAACCCGAGTTGTGTTGTCAATATGATATCAATATAACATTATTACAATTTAACTATAATCATTTCACCTTTGAGTGTTACCCTGTGTCTCTGTACCAACCAAGAGTGATAATGATGGGCTAACTTGCGGATACCAGCATTGATACAGGTCTACCACTCAAATTATAGTGTGTATGATTTTACAGTGTATATTTAAATATAGTCTATACGACTAACAAGTACTTCCAAAATGTCTACTGTCAAAAATGTCCAAATAACCCTCACAGGATTGAGGGATCATTTATCACGGCAGATTAGCACATGTGATGACATAAGTAAACAAACTCCAGTTAACTATGTAGCTTTGGAAAATTATCTTAGGCTTGCACGGAACAAATATGACCGTGTGTTGCAACAAATGAAAGAATATCAAGTTTTACTTCAGAATACCAGTGTTGGTGGAGAAACATTACAAGATGTTATACAAGAACATTCCGATTATGAAGATACAATGTTTACACAGTTGCAATACTTTGATGATATCATACATGCCCATAAAGCTAATATAAATATTGTAACCACAACTTCCCAGAAACAGACAGCACCAGAAGTCAAATTGCCATCACTTAGTTTACCAACTTTTTCTGGAAGAGAAGACGAGAGTTGGGACGGTTTCTGGAGCAAATTTGTCGATTCTGTGGATTCTAATGCTAATGTGCCAAAAACAACAAAGTTTACATACTTACAGAGTGTCTTGAAGGATGAAGCGTATCAGGTAGTCTGTAATCTAAATCACACAGATGATGATTATGACAATGCAGTGCAACTCCTGAAAGATAATTACGCTAAACCTGAAAGGACTATCAGAATTCTAACACAGAGACTGTTAGACATTAAACCTCCAAATAATACTGCAGTCTCACTCCAAACCTTCAGATTGGAGCTTGAGTCCATACTCAAGGCACTTAAAAATAAAGTGAACCTGGATGAGTCAGACTGGATAATACAAGTCCACATGACACGGAAATTACCCAGGGACATACTGGATAAGTTGTTTGTATTAGTAGGTAAGTCATCCTTGACTGTAAATGAGATTACAAAGGGTTTACAAACCATCATAGAACGAGAAAGAGTTAATCCAGAAGAAAAAACATCTAAACCCACATCTGCTACTAATTGTAAACAACAGAGTACAAACAGTGCTCCAAACAAAGCTAAAACATCTTCCCCCTCCACAAAGTGGAATCAGGGCAGTGTAGGAACATATGAAGTTGGTCCTTCCAAACCTACAGTCAACGCATCACCCAAGACGGTGACTCCTCAAGATACTGTTAATGTCTGGAAACCATGTGTGTTTTGTGAGCAATCACATTCCATGTACAATTGCAGACGCTACCCTGATCGTGCAACACGCATAAAACGACTCAAGGAGTTATATAGATGTAGCAAGTGTATAAGGGAACATCATCCCGACAATTGCACAACAGCAATGCGCATCTGCACTAAGTGCCATAAGGGTCAACACCATACTGCACTTTGTGGGGACACAAGTATAAAGTCTCCCAAACCACAAGAGGAGGAAGGAGCTACAGCATCAGTAAAACTTTGTACTGTGTTACCTGACATAAGTGTCTTCACAACCAGGTCTAACCATAAATCAGCTCTACCTACTGCACGATTGATCATTAGAAATGGAAAGAATAAAGCCACCGTACGTGGATTATTTGATCAGGGGTCCCAACTGACCTTTATATCCAAGGAGTTGGTAGATAAACTGAAACTTACACCTGTAGAGGAGACACGGATAAACATAAAGGGATTCCTGACTAACTCAGGAGCCCGAACTTATGGGGTAGTACGACCCACAGTACGACTAGGAGGTTATGTACGAAAGGTACCAGCACTAGTAGTAGATAGATTTCCAACAGACCTGTATATAGAAGGTCTAGGAACAACAGCCAAATTCCTGGAAGAAAAGGGAATTCCTTTGGCTGATAACATTACATCGGACAACCTTTCCGATATTGGAATCCTTATGGGATCAGATGTCTACCATAAGTTTATCATAGGAAAGGAAGATTACCACGGTATGAATGTGTTACCATCTGCAGGTGGCTATTTACTAACAGGCCCAGTATTACGGCTAAAACAACCCGCACCTGTGGATCACCAACATGCCAACACAGTAATGGTTGCATGACTAGGAGAACAGTCTCCACTGCAACTCAGAGACATTTCCGAGGATGAGCTTGATCCCCCAGTATATAAGTTATGGGACCTGGCAACTCTCGGCATTGTCCCTGAACAGCCTAGTCCAGATGATGACTGGACTTATAAACAATACCTAGACTCAGTTATCTACAGAGATAATCAGTACTGGGTCAGGTTACCATGGAAGCTGAATCACCCTCAGCTACCCATCAACTACTTCATGGCACAAAATCAATTAAGATCACAGGTGTTACGTTTACAAAGACAACCTGAGAACTTGAAGTTGTACCATGAAATAATACAGAAGCAGCTCGATGACAAATTTATCGAAGTTGTAACAAATGATAACCCAAAGGAAGGACATTATCTGCCACACCACCATGTTCAGAAGGATTCTGCGACTACCCCACTACGGATAGTATTTAATTGCAGTGCTAAGATGGGGCAGAATAGTGTTTCGTTAAATGATTGCCTTCAAACAGGCCCAAGCCTAAGACAAAGGCTTTATGACGTGCTGTTAAAGTTTCGTATAGGGACTTATGCATATACGGCCGACATTAGCAAGGCATTCCTTAGGGTAGGTCTTCAAGAAGAAGACCGGAACTACACAAAGTTCCTATGGATTAAGGATCCTAATGATCCAAACAGTGAAATAATCACTTATAGGTTTGCGTCTGTTTTGTTCGGAGCCACGAGCTCACCATTTCTGCTTCAAGCTACCTTGGATACGCACTTGAAGAAGTCCAATAGCCCGAACAAGACAGAAATTAGCGAAAACCTGTATGTGGATAACTTTCAAGGAACAGCCAACAGTGAAAGTAAGCTGTTGGACATATACCATGAGGCCAATCGAGAATTAATGGGAGCCAATATGCCTCTCCAGTCTTGGGTCTCTAACAATGACAAATTAAAACAACTGATCACAACTGAATTTCCCGACTACCAAGTACCCGAGATGACAAAGGTACTAGGTGTCCAATGGAACACGACAACCGATCAGTTGACAATCAAGTCAGTGGAGACAGATACCACTAACTTAACAATGAGAAAATTGCTATCACAAGTCAGCAAACCCTTCGACCCATTAGGCTTATTAAGTCCAATACTAATTAATGGGAAGATGATAATACACGAATGTTGGCAACAAAAGATAGGCTGGGATGATCTTCTAACACCTGCCCTACAAGAAAAATGGCAAGGGTTAGTGAAAGATTTAAGCATCCTAGAGTCTGTCAAGTTCCCTAGGAACACAACAGTAAATGAAAAGGAACCAATTAAGTTGCATGTATTTTGTGATGCCTCAGGAAAGGCTTATGGTACAGTAGCTTACCTGGTCTCAAATGGGCAAGCCAATTTGCTCACATCAAAGGCCAGAGTGGCACCTTTAAAGAAAAGATCACTGCCACAACTGGAATTAACAGCCTTACTGCTAGGTGTAAGATTGGCTCATTATCTGATCAAGGCCTTAAGCCACATCCACTTTACAGAAACAGTAGTATGGTCAGATAATGAGGCAGTGCTACAGTGGGTTAAAAACAATAACAGTAAGAATCCTTACGTGAGTAACCGCGTTAAGGAAATACGAGAGTTGTCAGCAGGGTATAAACTAAGATATGTACCTACTAAAGAGAATCCAGCCGACTATCTCTCCCGAGGCCTGACTTTACGGCAATTAACAAAGGCAGAAATGTGGTTCAACGGACCTCAGTGGCTAATCAGCGACCAGTGGCCTGAACAAAAGCCACAAGTCATTGTGACCAATGTCACTGTTCCCACTGAGAACCCGGAACTACCTCAGACTTTGGTAATTGATCCTGCTCGGTACTCTGAACTGAACAAACTTGTAGGTGTCACCCAAGTAGTGTTTGATTTTCTAAAGAAAATAGGAATCAAGCATAATTTCCCTAGTGCCTTAAGGTACTGGGTTAAAAGAGCTCAGACCGACACATTCGGGACAGAAATTGACAATGTTCCTAAGAAGCTACAACATGATCTGGGTCTCTGGTTAGACACTGACAATTATAACTTGATAAGATGCGGAGGACGCTTACAACATGCTGACATAGATCTGGAGGCAAAAAATCCAATATTGCTCCCTCGTCACCACATAGTAAGCAAACTAATTGTGTTACATATACACAAATACTGCACTCTGCATGGTGGGGTATTAGATACTCTCACAGAATTAAGACAACAGTACTGGCTACCCCAAGGTAGACAGACAGTAAAATCCATAATCAAATCCTGTGTTGTATGCCGGAGATACGATGCCAGAGTGTGTCCATATCCTGGCCCTCCTCCACTTCCGAAGGAACGAGTCATACATATTCATCCTTTTGAGACAACAGGAGTAGATTTCACAGGAGCACTAACACTGACAGGCACTAAAGACAAGAAACCAGTAAAGGCCTATATCTGTCTTTTTACTTGTGCCACAACAAGGGCAGTCCATCTAGAAGTGACTCCCGATATGAGTGCCGAAGCATTCTTACAGGCTTTCCGCAGGTTTGCTTCACGTAGATCTTGTCCCAAGTTAATGATTTCAGACAATGGGTCCAACTTGGTGGCAGGAGAAGCATGCCTGAGGAAAATCTGGACACACCCAAAGGTACGCACAGCCCTAACTCAACGGCAGTGCTATTGGAAATTCATACCTCCCAGAGCACCATGGCATGGAGGCTTCTATGAACGGATGGTTGGTACGGTGAAACGGTCTTTACGGAAAACCCTACACCGCCAAAAGATTGACCTTCAGGAGCTTCAAACAGTAACTATAGAAATAGAAGCACGAGTTAACAACCGACCACTTACCTACCTCTCTGATGATGCTTTGCAGCGTGAACCATTAAGTCCAGCTCATTTGATGTATGGGAGACCTCTCAAAACACTTGTGTCCCTTACGGATGAGGAACCAGAGGATCCTTCATATGTCAAAGAGAGTGATTTGGTTCAACGTTTCAAACATCTTTCAGGGGTGATAAGTCGGTGGAATGACGTATGGACTCGTGAATACCTAACAGCTCTGAGGGAGTATCATTACGGGGCAAACAGTCCCTATAACAGAATTAACTTGAACCCTGGTGACATAGTTCTGGTGGATAGTGACGGACCACGCTCGGAGTGGCCTATAGGAGAAATAGTCTCTGTTCATCCAGACAGCCAGGGCATCTTGAGAATAGTGAAAGTAAAATGCAAAGGCAACACTACTCTCAAAACTTTAGAGAAATTAGTACCTTTAGAACTGGCCAGGAAAGAAGACGTACAACGACTTCCAGCACCCGATTCGCCAGTACGGGACATACGTCCCCAACGGACTGCTGCACAACAATGTAAACTCAAATTAAAGCAGCACTATAATTCTGAGGGAGAAGAATAAAGTGATCGCAGTCCTTACCGGGACTTCGACCCGTGTTCTGCCCCCTGGGAATTATGTCGGGAAACCGACACACACACACAACCACACACACAAATAACACAGTCTCCCCTAGTCTATACTCCCTTCAGGATGGAAAATGGGAGACTCCGTGACGTCATCGACTCCGTGACGTCATCAAAGTCATCGTATATTTACATTATGAAACATTGTTAATAGATTAGTTTAGTATCTAAAGTTAACAAAAAGTAATCACTAAGAATTAATATAATTATTTACATCAAATAGTAGCTAGGTTCCCTTGTTAATGTAAAATTACTTTGAGTGAAGAACCAGAGCATAAGAGCGTCACCCGGAGAGGAAGGCGTCTAGACAACAACAACAAAACATGGGATGAGCATACCACGCTGTCTTAACTGGTGTAAACAGCTAGACACCCCATTTACGTGTCAACACCAGCCACACAGCCTAACAACATCACAACATCAACTGTATCCGTCTACCAAGTATTGTTTATTATTCAAGTGCACTGATTAATATAAATATGTAGATGGTTATGTCGTAGGACATCCCCAAAAACACCGTACGTGTACCCCATTACAGCCCCCACAGTTCATGTCATACCTGTAATTGATATGTTTAGGGAACTTTGATTAATTCCTTGCATCCCATACAGGTAAATTGTGAGAGGAGCTTCAAGAATCTGTGCAGACAGTTGGTTCATACACATAATTAACTACTTGTTTGCCAAGCCTTGTCCTTCCCACCAGCCGCCATTACGTGGCACAAAGAGGCAGGGCCACACCCATCTTGAGACTACACCTACACGCCTTACTAGGCCCATTCTACTGGCTCAGCTAAGACATTTTAGTATAGCAGTAGCAGTAGATATAATTAATTACTTATAATGAAATAACTGAAATAATAGTTTTAAAGGTAAACAATTGGTAGTTTAAGAAGGAACCATAACAAAGTGGTTTAAGCTACCAATTGTCCCTCCCAATAGTGTGTAAGAAGATTTCAGGCAGTTTACCAGTACATACAGTCCACTTCATTAATACTTAATTAATACTTACTTACTAAGAAAATAAATAAGACATAACTTTATTTTATTAAATCAATTTGAAAAAAAAGAAATTAGCTGCCTGGAATTTACCCCACAACAGGTCACAGTGGTGTAACAGGACACAGTGGTGTAACAGGTCACAGTGGTGTAACAGGTCACAGTGGTGTAACAGGACACAGTGGTGTAACAGGACACAGTGGTTTAACAGGTCACAGTGGTGTAACAGGTCACAGTGGTGTAACAGGACACAGTGGTGTAACAGGACACAGTGGTGTAACAGGTCACAGTGGTGTAACAGGACACAGTGGTGTAACAGGTCACAGTGGTGTAACAGGACACAGTGGTGTAACAGGTCACAGTGGTGTAACAGGTCACAGTGGTGTAACAGGTCACAGTGGTGTAACAGGACACAGTGGTGTAACAGGTTACAGTGGTGTAACAGGTCACAGTGGTGTAACAGGACACAGTGGTGTAACAGGTTACAGTGGTGTAACAGGACACAGTGGTGTAACAGGACACAGTGGTGTAACAGGTTACAGTCGTGTAACAGGTTACAGTGGTGTAACAGGTTACAGTGGTGTAACAGGTTTCAGTGGTGTAACAGGTCACAGTGGTGTAACAGGTTACAGTGGTGTAACAGGTCACAGTGGTGTAACAGGTTACAGTGGTGTAACAGGTCACAGTGGTGTAACAGGTTACAGTGGTGTAACAGGTTAAAGTGGTGTAACAGGTTACAGTGGTGTAACAGGTCACAGTGGTGTAACAGGTTACAGTGGTGTAACAGGTTACAGTGGTGTAACAGGTTACAGTGGTGTAACAGGTCACAGTGGTGTAACAGGTTACAGTGGTGTAACAAGTTACAGTGGTGTAACAGGTTTCAGTGGTGTAACAGGTCACAGTGGTGTAACAGGTTACAGTTGTGTAACAGGTTACAGTGGTGTAACAGGTTACAGTGGTGTAACAGGTTACAGTGGTGTAACAGGTCACAGTGGTGTAACAGGACACAGTGGTGTAACAGGTTACAGTGGTGTAACAGGACACAGTGGTGTAACAGGTTACAGTAGTGTAACAGGTTACGGTGGTGTAGCAGGTCACAGTGGTGTAACAGGACACAGTGGTGTAACAAGTTACAGTGGTGTAACAGGTTACAGCGGTGTAACAGGACACAGTGGTGTAACAGGTCACAGCGGTGTAACAGGACACAGTGGTGTAACAGGTCACAGCGGTGTAACAGGACACAGTGGTGTAACAGGTTACAGTGGTGTAACAGGACACAGTGGTGTAACAGGACACAGTGGTGTAACAGGACACAGTGGTGTAACAGGTTACAGTGGTGTAACAGGTTACAGTGGTGTAACAGGACACAGTGGTGTAACAGGACACAGTGGTGTAACAGGTTACAGTGGTGTAACAGGTTACAGCGGTGTAACAGGACACAGTGGTGTAACAGGACACAGTGGTGTAACAGGTTACAGTGGTGTAACAGGTTACAGCGGTGTAACAGGACACAGTGGTGTAACAGGTCACAGCGGTGTAACAGGACACAGTGGTGTAACAGGTTACAGTGGTGTAACAGGACACAGTGGTGTAACAGGACACAGTGGTGTAACAGGACACAGTGGTGTAACAGGTTACAGTGGTGTAACAGGTTACAGTGGTGTAACAGGACACAGTGGTGTAACAGGACACAGTGGTGTAACAGGTTACAGTGGTGTAACAGGTTACAGCGGTGTAACAGGACACAGTGGTGTAACAGGACACAGTGGTGTAACAGGTTACAGTGGTGTAACAGGACACAGTGGTGTAACAGGTTACAGTGGTGTAACAGGTTACGGTGGTGTAGCAGGTCACAGTGGTGTAACAGGACACAGTGGTGTAACAGGTTACAGTGGTGTAACAGGTTACAGTGGTGTAAGTTTACAGTGGTGTAACAGGACACAGTGGTGTAACATGTTACAGTGGTGTAAGTTTACAGTGGTGTAACAGGACACAGTGGTGTAACAGGTTACAGTGGTGTAACAGGACACAGTGGTGTAACAGGTTACAGTGGTGTAACAGGTTACAGTGGTGTAACAGGTTACAGTGGTGTAGAAGGACACAGTGGTGTAACAGGTTACAGTGGTGTAACAGGTTACAGTGGTGTAACAGGTCACAGTGGTGTAACAGGTTACAGTGGTGTAACAGGTTACAGTGGTGTAACAGGACACAGTGGTGTAACAGGTTACAGTGGTGTAACAGGTTACAGTGGTGTAACAGGTCACAGTGGTGTAACAGGTTACGGTGGTGTAACAGGTCACAGTGGTGTAACAGGACACAGTGGTGTAACAGGTTACAGTGGTGTAACAGGTTACAGTGGTGTAACAGGACACAGTGGTGTAACAGGTCACAGTGGTGTAACAGGTGACAGTGGTGTAACAGGTTACAGTGGTGTAACAGGGTACAGTGGTGTAACAGGACACAGTGGTGTAACAGGTCACAGTGGTGTAACAGGTTACGGTGGTGTAACAGGTCACAGTGGTGTAACAGGACACAGTGGTGTAACAGGTTCCAGTGGTGTAACAGGTCACAGTGGTGTAACAGGTCACAGTTGTGTAACAGGTTACGGTGGTGTAACAGGTCACAGTGGTGTAACAGGACACAGTGGTGTAACAGGTTACAGTGGTGTAACAGGTTACAGTGGTGTAACAGGACACAGTGGTGTAACAGGACACAGTGGTGTAACAGGACACAGTGGTGTAACAGGTTACAGTGGTGTAACAGGTTACAGTGGTGTAACAGGACACAGTGGTGTAACAGGTCACAGTGGTGAAACAGGTTACGATGGTGTAACAGGTTACAGTGGTGTAACAGGACACATTGGTGTAACAGGACACAGTGGTGTAACAGGACACAGTGGTGTAACAGGACAAAGTGGTGTAACAGGTCACAGTGGTGTAACAGGTCACAGTGGTGTAACAGGTCACAGTGGTGTAACAGGACACAGTGGTGTAACAGGTTACAGTGGTGTAACAGGACACATTGGTGTACCAGGACACAGTGGTGTAACAGGTCACAGTGGTGTAACAGGTCACAGTGGTGTAACAGGACACAGTGGTGTAACAGGTTACAGTGGTGTAACAGGACACATTGGTGTAACAGGACACAGTGGTGTAACAGGTTACAGTGGTGTAACAGGTTACAGTGGTGTAACAGGACACAGTGGTGTAACAGGTCACAGTGGTGTAACAGGTCACAGTGGTGTAACAGGACACAGTGGTGTAACGGGACACAGTGGTGTAACAGGTTACAGTGGTGTAACTGGTTACAGTGGTGTAACAGGTTACAGTGGTGTAACAGGTTACAGTGGTGTAACAGGACACAGTGGTGTAACAGGTTACAGTGGTGTAACAGGTTACAGTGGTGTAACAGGACACGGTGGTGTAACAGGTCACAGTGGTGTAACAGGTTACGGTGGTGTAACAGGTTACAGTGGTGTAACAGGACACATTGGTGTAACAGGACACAGTGGTGTAACAGGACACAGTGGTGTAACAGGTCACAGTGGTGTAACAGGACACAGTGGTGTAACAGGTCACAGTGGTGTAACAGGTCACAGTGGTGTAACAGGTCACAGTGGTGTAACACGACACAGTGGTGTAACAGGTTACAGTGGTGTAACAGGTTACAGTGGTGTAACAGGACACAGTGGTGTAACAGGTCACAGTGGTGTAACAGAACACAGTGGTGTAACAGGTCACAGTGGTGTAACAGGACACAGTGGTGTAACAGGTCACAGTGGTGTAAAAGGACACAGTGGTGTAACAGGTCACAGTGGTGTAACAGGTCACAGTGGTGTAACAGGACACAGTGGTGTAACAGGTTACAGTGGTGTAACAGGTTACAGTGGTGTAACAGGTTACAGTGGTGTAACAGAACACAGTGGTGTAACAGGTTACAGTGGTGTAACAAGACACAGTGGTATAACAGGTTACAGTCGTGTAACAGGTTACAGTGGTGTAACAGGTTACAGTGGTGAAGCAGGTTACAGTGGTGTAACAGGACACAGTGGTGTAACAGGTTACAGTGGTGTAACAGGTTACAGTGGTGTAACAGGTTACAGTGGTGTAACAGGTTAAAGTGGTGTAAGTTTACAGTGGTGTAACAGGACACAGTGGTGTAACTGGTTACAGTGGTGTAACAGGTTACAGTGGTGTAACAGGTTACAGTGGTGTAACAGGACACAGTGGTGTAACAGGTTACAGTGGTGTAACAGGTTACAGTGGTGTAACAGGTCACAGTGGTGTAACAGGTTACAGTGGTGTAACAGGTTACAGTGGTGTAACAGGACAAAGTGGTGTAACAGGTTACAGTGCTGTAACAGGTCACAGTGGTGTAACAGGTCACAGTGGTGTAACAGGTTACGGTGGTGTAACAGGTCACAGTGGTGTAACAGGACACAGTGGTGTAACAGGTTACAGTGGTGTAACAGGTTACAGTGGTGTAACAGGACACAGTGGTGTAACAGGTCACAGTGGTGTAACAGGACACAGTGGTGTAACAGGTCACAGTGGTGTAACAGGTCACAGTGGTGTAACAGGTCACAGTGGTGTAACAGGACACAGTGGTGTAACAGGACACAGTGGTGTAACAGGTCACAGTGGTGTAACAGGTCACAGTGGTGTAACAGGACACAGTGGTGTAACAGGACACAGTGGTGTAACAGGTCACAGTGGTGTAACAGGACACAGTGGTGTAACAGGTTACAGTGGTGTAACAGGTTACAGTGGTGTAACAGGTTACAGTGGTGTAACAGAACACAGTGGTGTAACAGGTTACAGTGGTGTAACAAGACACAGTGGTATAACAGGTTACAGTCGTGTAACAGGTTACAGTGGTGTAACAGGTTACAGTGGTGAAGCAGGTTACAGTGGTGTAACAGGACACAGTGGTGTAACAGGTTACAGTGGTGTAACAGGTTACAGTGGTGTAACAGGTTACAGTGGTGTAACAGGTTAAAGTGGTGTAAGTTTACAGTGGTGTAACAGGACACAGTGGTGTAACTGGTTACAGTGGTGTAACAGGTTACAGTGGTGTAACAGGTTACAGTGGTGTAACAGGACACAGTGGTGTAACAGGTTACAGTGGTGTAACAGGTTACAGTGGTGTAACAGGTCACAGTGGTGTAACAGGTTACAGTGGTGTAACAGGTTACAGTGGTGTAACAGGACAAAGTGGTGTAACAGGTTACAGTGGTGTAACAGGTCACAGTGGTGTAACAGGTCACAGTGGTGTAACAGGTTACGGTGGTGTAACAGGTCACAGTGGTGTAACAGGACACAGTGGTGTAACAGGTTACAGTGGTGTAACAGGTTACAGTGGTGTAACAGGACACAGTGGTGTAACAGGTCACAGTGGTGTAACAGGACACAGTGGTGTAACAGGTCACAGTGGTGTAACAGGTCACAGTGGTGTAACAGGACACAGTGGTGTCACAGGACACAGTGGTGTAACAGGTCACAGTGGTGTAACAGGACACAGTGGTGTAACAGGTCACAGTGGTGTAACAGGACACAGTGGTGTAACAGGTCACAGTGGTGTAACAGGTCACAGTGGTGTAACAGGTCACAGTGGTGTAACAGGACACAGTGGTGTAACAGGTTACAGTGGTGTAACAGGTCACAGTGGTGTAACAGGACACAGTGGTGTAACAGGTTACAGTGGTGTAACAGGACACAGTGGTGTAACAGGACACAGTGGTGTAACAGGTTACAGTCGTGTAACAGGTTACAGTGGTGTAACAGGTTACATTGGTGTAACAGGTTACAGTGGTGTAACAGGTTTCAGTGGTGTAACAGGTCACAGTGGTGTAACAGGTTACAGTGGTGTAACAGGTCACAGTGGTGTAACAGGTTACAGTGGTGTAACAGGTTACAGTGGTGTAACAGGTTACAGTGGTGTAACAGGTCACAGTGGTGTAACAGGTTACAGTGGTGTAACAGGTTACAGTGGTGTAACAGGTTACAGTGGTGTAACAGGTTACAGTGGTGTAACAGGTCACAGTGGTGTAACAGGTTACAGTGGTGTAACAAGTTACAGTGGTGTAACAGGTTACAGTGGTGTAACAGGTCACAGTGGTGTAAGAGGTTACAGTGGTGTAACAGGTTACAGTGGTGTAACAGGTTACAGTGGTGTAACAGGTTACAGTGGTGTAACAGGTCACAGTGGTGTAACAGGACACAGTGGTGTAACAGGTTACAGTGGTGTAACAGGACACAGTGGTGTAACAGGTTACAGTGGTGTAACAGGTTACGGTGGTGTAGCAGGTCACAGTGGTGTAACAGGACACAGTGGTGTAACAGGTTACAGTGGTGTAACAGAACACAGTGGTGTAACAGGACACAGTGGTGTAACAGGTTACAGTGGTGTAACAGTTTACAGTGGTGTAACAGGACACAGTGGTGTAACAGGTTACAGTGGTGTAACAGGTTACAGTGGTGTAACAGGACACAGTGGTGTAACAGGACACAGTGGTGTAACAGGTTACAGTGGTGTAACAGGTTACAGCGGTGTAACAGGACACAGTGGTGTAACAGGACACAGTGGTGTAACAGGTTACAGTGGTGTAACAGGACACAGTGGTGTAAAGGTTACAGTGGTGTAACAGGTTACGGTAGTGTAGCAGGTCACAGTGGTGTAACAGGACACAGTGGTGTAACAGGTTACAGTGGTGTAACAGGTTACAGCGGTGTAACAGGACACAGTTGTGTAACAGGTCACAGCGGTGTAACAGGACACAGTGGTGTAACAGGACACAGTGGTGTAACAGGTTACGGTGGTGTAACCACTGTAACAATAATTTCAGTTCACTTAAAGATATAATCACTGGAGCACTAACTCTGGACAGAAGAGCCTCCAATAGCAACAGGTGGACCCATTGTGCGATAAACACCATCAATACATTCGATATAACAAACACAATCACTGAGAAGGGTGTCGACGAAATACATGCAGACTTTGTTATGCAAGCCCCTTGGGAATCTCCGCCAGCAGACCTTAAGATTATGGTTATTGAAGGAAAAAAGAACCAGACAAATCCTCATCTCCTACGTAACATTGCACAGATGCATATAGAAGCAAACATGGCATCCGACAGCTTCACATACTTCACAGATGGATCAGTAGACCAGCAGGGAAAAGAAACCGGAGCTGCAGTTAAAGCAGGAAACTCTGTAAATAGTTGGAGGCTCTCAAATGGGTGTTCGACTTTACAAACAGAGATGCTAGCCATTCAAAAGGCTTTGGAACATGCTCTTGCTGAACACCGACAACATGTTATCATACATACAGATTCGAGAACCGCCACTGAAACCTTGCAACAAGAACACATATGTGATAACATCCATCTGATCACAAATGTCATATCATTCATGCAAACACTCAAACGACAAGACCGACGTATACTTATCAACTGGGTGCCAAGTCATGTGGGAATAATAGGAAATGACATTGCAGACGAAGCTGCAAAACTTGCTACTAAGAGGAGAAATGTAGACATTTACATACCACAGAGTCTATCACAGATTAAGAAAGTAATTAGAAACAGAGCAATGCAAAAGATGTACAGTGACCACAACACAGCAGTTGCAACATCAGGATCTGCGGGTTGGTACAAGAATTCAACCAACTACGAACCACTTAGTTTGATGAAAGGGAACAGTAGAGCAACAGAAGTGCATTTACATTGCATCAGGCTTGGATACCCATGTGCATGGGAAATAGGCTTACAGGTTCCGGAAGATGAGAGGAAATGTCAACACTGGAGAAATGCCCGACAGACCACTGGAACATTATCTAACACAGTGCACAGTTACAAACCCATTAAGATATCAACTTAGATTCAACAGAGCAGAAGTTGTTAAACACATATGGCAAAATCTTACTTAAGCGACCATACGAGTCATAAATACTCATACTCCGCCCAAGTAAAACAGAAACAAGCAACACTTAGTGGGCCAGTCAGAGGCTTAGGGCCCGCGCAGGAATATCCCTGCAAAAAAAAAAAAAAAAAATACCTACAAATTCTAATATTTTTTGTTAACTGTGTGATCACGACATATACCTCATGGTCTCTCGTTCCGCCTCTCACTAGTCCATAAACACAATTTTGTATCATTTCTTGACTAAAATAGCACTCTGAAACATCTTTGCACTTTATTTTTTCATTGACACGTGCACAGCCATCAAAGGGAATCTCACTACTGCATGGATGTCGTGTATGTGTGTGTGTGTGTTAAATAAAAGGTCCTTACATAACTTATCATTTTCTTTGAGAAACTTATATGTGGTGATCATATCTCCCGAGTCGACACAAATAACCCACACCAACCCACATCCATATTGAGAGAGAGAGAACCCGTCTCCACTCCAAACCGGACCTGCGGTCCCAGTCGGGACCCTAGGTCCTGACTGGTTTGGAGTGGAGATGGGTTCAACTAAAAATGGGCACACAGGAAATGATTTCGACGTTCAGTAAACACTTACCGAGTGGTTAACTGAATGCCCGAGAGCCCAATACTGGGTTGATGATGATAGCAATATTTTAAGTTTGGGAAACTTTAAACTAAATGACCACACAAGTAGCGATTTTGCGTTCAGTAAACACTTCCTGAGTTGTAAACTGAATGCCTGAGCTATCCAATACATAGTTGGTGATAGTAGTATTAATTTAAGATGGAAAACTTTAAACTAAACTAAAATGAGCACACGTGAAGTGATTCCCACGTTCATTAAACACTTACTAAGTTGTTAACTGAATGTCTGTGACATCCAATACTTAGTTGATGATAGTAGTATTAATGATATTGATAATACGAGGTCTTGAACTAGATACTGACAGGGGAACAACAAAGCTGTGATATTGAAAAGAAACTGAACTGAATTTGAAAGTTGATTAATATATGTAATGTAAAGCCAATCTACTGGAAAACAGTAAGCCAACTTTATTTTGAAAAGAATATGAGAAAACTGAAAAGCTGGGCACGGGAAAATGGGTAAAAATAAGAAGTAATGATCTTCATAAACATAACATAACATAACATATCCCTGACCATAATTAATACAGTGTGAACTCTCTTAAACTATGCTCACCATGAAATCTCGTCACTAAGCATAACTTTTCACTCTGCGAAACAAATTATTGACTATAAGTGCGACAGTGAGAATAAAAATGTCCACTTATGTTTTGGAGTGCTATTTTAGTCAAGAAATACTGTAAAGAATGATTATTGACTAAAGAGAATTTCACGGACTGCTGGTGTTTGATGTGATGAACTGCTTAAAGGAACCATATTTGCTAAAAAAAATTCCTGTGAAATAATGCATGTTATATGTTTTGACTATCTAGCTAATAGCGTATTGCATGGCTAATAATGAAATGTCACATTTTGTCTGACTCAGCACCAGTGAAGAGAAAACATTGAAAAACTTGCAAAGGTTAAAACTGTGAAAATCTGTTATGTTAAGTTTTGACCAGCTGATTAATAGCATACTACTACATTATTGCCTTTTTATGTTATGTTTACCTCGATAGCGTTGTAATGCTTGGAAATTGTATGTGCGGATCCCATTTCCCTCTTACTGCACATAAATAATGGTTGCTGTAGAGTATTTTTTATGGAACATGACTCTTATTCTTACCCCTTTTTAAAACTAGATGCAATAACCAAGCTATGTTTGCTTTCTCTCTCTCTCTCTCTCTCTCTCTCTCTCTCTCTCTCAATATGGATGTGGGTTGGTGTGGGTTATTTGTATGGACTCGGGAGATATGATCACCACATATAAGTTTCTCAAAGAAAATGATAAGTTATGTAAGGACCTTTTATTTAACACACACACACACACACACACACACACGACATCCATGCAGTAGTGAGATTCCCTTTGATGGCTGTGCACGTGTCAATGAAAAAATAAAGTTCAAAGATGTTTCAGAGTGCTATTTTAGTCAAGAAATGATACAAAATTGTGTTTATGGACTAGTGAGAGGCGGAACGAGAGACCATGAGGTATATGTCGTGATCACACAGTTAACAAAAAATATTAGAATTTGTAGGTAGTGATCACGTCTTCCCAAACTCTTCTGTGCATATTTCCAAAGTCATTCTTCCTAACTCACAGTAGTAGGGTGTAAGCGCCACAGACGAATTTTTGTTTTTTCTGGAAATTCGTGTGTAGCGCTTCGGGGGTTTCAGGTGAATTTTGAAATTCGTGTGTAGCGCTTTTGGGTTTTCAGGTGAATTTGAGGAGTCACAGATTTTGGATTAAGGATTTCTTATGAGCAAGTAATTTCTGAGATCTTAGAAGTTTGTTAAAAAGTTCTTATAATGAAAATAAGTAGGAAAATCTTAAAGAAAAGTTTTAGAAAAAATCGTGTTTGTATCACAGCATTTCCAGGTGAACTCTACGGACATATTTTGTCTGTTTTCAACTTCTGGAAATTCGTGTGTAGCGCTTTAGGGTTTTCAGGCGAATTTGGGGAGTCACAGATTTGGAATTAGGGAATTCTTATAATGAAAAATAATGTCATACGAGTTTGCTAAAGTTCTTATAAGAAAAATAATTTCCGAGACTTAGAAGTTTGTTAAGGCCTTATGGGAGAAATTCAAATAACGTGTGTAGCACTTTAGGGCTTCCAGGAGAACTCTACGGACATATTTTACATGTTTTCAACTTACAAAATCGTCTATGTAAGCCTTAGCTATTCATATAAATTTAGAAAATCACCTATGTAAGTCATGGTTTTCAAGTCTCGTACATCACACCCCCCTCCCTCCCCCCTTACCTCGCAATCTGTCGCGTCACCTTTATTTACTTTGCGCCCAGCCAGCCAGACCTCTTATCTTATCTTATCCGTAATATCTGGACCGTCCCTCCTCTCTCTCTCTCTCTCCCTCCTCTCTCTCTCTCCTCTTCATATTATTCCCTCTTCCTATTTTCTGACATACTAATATTTTATTCCTTTTTCATTAACCAGTCAGTTTTATACAAATCAACCGAAGCATCTCAATGTAACCTTTAATACTGAAAACTGCCTCAGAGACTATCTAAGCTGGCCCCAGCTACCTGCCCCAGGCTATCTGCCCGAGGCAATCATCACCTGATTACCTGCCCCAGACATCCACCAGTCATTGTCGGCGTTCGCCACCGTAATAATTTATATATATATACATTAAGCGTTAATAAAACTTATTTATTTATTTATAATTTATTTAGTCATCTAATTCATAGTTTACACAATTTATAATAAAAGAGTTTATTCCCAGTATTCGCCAATCATTCTCGCTATTAATAAAACAGCCAAACGCTCACTCAGGGGCACACTATCGTTATTACGCTCATTCAGGGGCCCCCTCAGATCGCCAAAGTCTCAGAGGCCTACACTTCCAGTCTGCATTCAATCTTCATCCTGTTCACAAGGTTCCCCTAGCCTAGTCATATCATCATGTCAGTGTGTCCTCTGTGCCTGTCTCCTATCAACAACGAAATCGTTCATGTGTGTCAAACACGATGTTTAACATGCCTAGGTGAAATGTCCATCAACGCTCTTCAAGAATGCAGACTATACTGTATAGGATGCAATGGGCCTACACCGCCTGGACATTTTGACGTAACCTGTACCAGCTGTGGGCAACTCTATTGTGCAAATCGTAAGTACCGCTTTTTCTCGCACATTCAATAAACTTTCAAAGAAAATATATATCCGAAACACACATACATACATACATACAGACAGTCAATTTATATATATTATTTTCATTTCAGTTCATGGTTCTACTTCCTGCCCATACTGTCGTTTCTCCGTTAACCGGGAACCTCCCACCGAAGCCAGAAACGTCATTGAACCTCCACCCAAACGCCGTCGCATCATAAATAACCGTACGTTTTCACAATAATTTTCGTAATTTTAAAAGTTAATAATTGTATATTTTAACAAGTGTATAAACAAGTAATAAGTACTCATACAGAAAATATTTCCATTACAGGAGTTCCTATTCGTGATCAAGAGAATCTCATACTTGGTGGAATCAACATCCCAGCTCGTAAGTAATATTATTATTTATCTGTAATTCAGTTTTTCCTCTTATTTAAACTTTTTGCTTTCCCTTTTAATAATTCCTCTTATTTACACCATATTTTCCTATTAAGGTTTTCAAATCCTCTTATTGTTTCAAATGTGTTTTCCTCTTAATGTTTATTCATTGCTAATATTATATTACAGAATCGCCCCTGGATTCAACCCAACCCTCTGAGTGGAGCACACCTGTACGCAGTCAACCCCAGCTGTCCCAGGAGCTAGAAGAAGATGCACCAGACGGCAACCAGCATGCATCTTCAGATGAAGAAGAAGAAGACAATCAACCCCCTGTTCACGACATATCAGATGAAGAAGTCAACGCTCCAGATTCCCCAGAGGTACTTAACTTAGATAACATTGTTCCGCGAGTGTTAGAAGTCATTAACCATTTCGAAGGTTCTTTCTCGAGACATTCGTTCTCCATTCCCGGACATTTAGACGCTGACCCCAGCGTATATATAAATAGGTATAGGGAATTTTTTATAGAATATATAGACAATCAGTTCAGACAAATACAGGAAGAATTCCCTCCCTCATTTCACATTTACCCTGATGTAAGCCTAATTTTGCAAAAACTTAATCATGCCGACGATCAATATGAAATATTAGATGAAGTATTTTCAATTAGAGGAGAAACTCAGACTGTTACACAGGAAGAGGTTGAAGTTCTCGTAAATTCATGGGTTGACGAAATGTCTGCTAAAATTGACGAATGCCTAAAAAATGTCCAATCCTCAAGTGTAGGAATTCATTCCATGTCAGGCTTTGCCATTAATTTTTCGTATATTCGCCACCCTATGCACCTTGGATCTTACGTACCATATCCTGCAAAATTAAAGGGAAAAGAATCAGTATTTAACCCTGAAAGTGAAGGAGATGAGTGTTTGTTACAGTGCATTGCCGCATATAAAAACTTAGCATTGGGCAGGACCCTGGATAACGTTAGAAAGTGTTACAAAAACCTTCGATGGTGTAGAAGATTCGTAGTATGGGCAGATGAAATCAGATTCCCCGTATCATTTGATAACCTTAAGAAAATAGAGAAGCTTAACAAAATTTCTATTTATATTTATACAATAACTCATGAAAGTAACAGATACTATCTTAGTTTAGCTAGGAAAAGCCAGGAAAAGTATGCCGATAAAGTCCCTTTGTTGTTATTAGAAGGCAAGCATCTCTGTCTGATCAAGGATTTTGATAAATTTGTAAAGACTATTAACCATAATCGGTATAAAATTCCTGACACTCATAAATTCTGTAAAATTTGCCTTTTGCATGCTCCCTTGGATGAAATTCAAGCTCACGAAGAGTCATGCACTGTATCCCAAGTATTTTCGTTCTATAACCCTAATGATAAAATCAGTTTTAAAAATTACGGTAGGACCTATAGCCCAACTCACACCGCCTATTACGATTTTGAATGTCTATTAGACCGTCAAAATCCTAGAGGCATGGTGGAATGTAAGCATAAAGCAATTGCTTATGCTTACATGATTTTAGACAGGGAATTCAATGTCGTAGAAACGTATTCATACGTAGGTCCAGATACGGTCAATCATTTTATTACAAAGCTAGAAGCCTCATGGAAAGCTATTCATGCTCAGCTCCCCAACTTCCCTAAGAACTTGTCTAGAGAACAGGAAAGAATGTTTCAAAGACAAAATACGTGTCAATTGTGTCATCAAACTTTCAAGGATAAGAAAGATAAACATAGACATCATAATCATGCTATTCAGGAAAATAATTACTTAGGTGCTTATTGTGCTCGTTGCAATTTACAATGTAAAAATGCTCGTAGATACTTAACCACATTTTCCCATAATGCTGCCTATGATCTTGGAATTATACTTAAAGAACTGTCCAAAAATCCTCACCGCGATGTAGAAATTCTAACCAAGGAAGGATTGAAATTTATGCAAGTCATCATAGGTAAACTTAAATTCCTAGATAGCCTAGCTCTCCTTAATGGGTCATTAGGAACCTTAGCAAGCGAGCACGTTGCCGGTAAGAAAGCCACCAAGTACACTGAACACATACTAAATGGCGTATCCGATGAAGCTAAAGCTCTGTTAATTAAAGGTAAACAAAGCCTATGTTATGATTATATTTCTTCCATGGACGTGTTAGACGAACCTCAGCTCCCTTCGCGAGATAAGTTTTACAATGTTTTACATGACTCTCCACTGTCTGAAGAAGATTATAACAATGCTCTTAAAGTATTTAATTTAGGGAACTGTACAAACATCAAGGATTACCTCATGTTATATTTAAAAGTTGACGTGGGAATGCTAGTTGATATATTTACACTTTGGCGAACATCACTGAAAGAAATTTATGAACTAGATATTGTTTTCTATGTATCACTTCCTAGTTATGCTTGGGACGCGTTCTTATTTAAATCAAAAGTTGTACTTGACTATGTGTATGATCAGAATATATATGATTTGTTGAGAAGGAATCTTAGAGGAGGGTTCACATCTTCCATTAGACAATTTACACAGGCTGTTAACGAGCACACTACATCTAACCCTAGCTCTGATGACGATACTCACATTTTGTACCTCGACTTTAACAGCTTATATGCAGCGTGCATGGCTGAGGTACTTCCCCAGGGAGGGATTAGACAATTAACTGACCTTGAGCGGGATACCTTATTAGGGCAAGGGTTACAACATATCCCCTGTAATCAAGACAAAGGTTATTGGATTTTATGCGATACAAAACATGTATCTCCCGAGGTAGCCAGGTATACTGATGATCTGCCCCTTGTACTGTCTCATACTAATATAACGGAGGAGTTTTTGTCAGAGTACAGTAAGAAAACCCTTAATGATGAAAAACGTAAGCTCCCACCTAAAAATACTAAGTTAATTGCATCCCACTTGCCCCAAAACGACTACTTAGTAAGCCTTGATTTCCTGCAATTGCTATTAAAACTTGGACTAGAAGTTGAACGAGTAAAAACAATCTATGAATTTAATCAGGCTCCCTATTTAAAAGATTTTATTTCAACCAACATTCGAGAACGAGCCAATACCACCTGTAAAGTTAAAGGAAAAGCTTTTAAACTCATAAGTAATAGTCTGTACGGGAAATCAATGACAAATATATCTCGATATGCTAATACTCACCATCTAGTAACGACAAAACATTCATTCTTAACTCATGCAAGAAACCCTTTGTATAAACGAGCTGTCTCTTTAGGTCAAGATAGGGTTCTCTGTACAGTAATGAAAGACATCCTTAAAGTTACCACTCCTTCTTACATGGGATATCAGATCTTGCAGATAGCCAAGAGGCGTTTATACGAGTTCTGGTATAATGTAGTTAAAGCCCATTATGGGGAGAGAGCTAGACTAATTTATACGGATACAGACTCATTCATATTTACTCTGACCTGTAAAGATGCTTTCCAAGAAATGACAAAAGCTCCTCTAGTAGATTATATGGATTTCAGTAATTTCGACAAAGATCATCCCATGTATTCTGCTACTCGCAAAGGTGAACTAGGACTCCTCAAGTCAGAAGTAAAGCAGAAAATCATAACTGAATTAATTGCACTCAAGCCTAAAACTTACTCTCTCCTAACCCTTGATAATGAACATTTATGTAAATGTAAAGGGATTCCTTATCACCAACAAAAGAAAATAACGCATGCATCTTTTCAGAACACATTAGAGACAAATACAACTTTTAATTTTGTATCCCGATCTATTCGTAATGTTAATGGACAGATATGCACGTGTAAAACAACTAAGCGCGGTCTGTCAGCTTTTGATGACAAGAGGTACCTCATTAGTCCCACAGAGTCATTAGCTTACGGTCACCCAGACATTCCAGAGCGTGAGGTACAGGTACAGGTAGAGGAAGAGGTACAGGAAGAGGTACAGGTAGAGGAAGAGGTGCAGGTAGGGGATCCAGTAATTGTAGATAATCCCCAACCAAGACGTCAATTGTTCCCCATTTTTAATCTTTGGGAAAAGCGGGATAGAGTCGCTCAGCAATTATTCCCTAACAACAACTAAGTCTGTTACTGTATTGTCTATGTATTATCTATAACTATATTCAAATGTCTTTTATATTATATTGGCTATAATTTGTTACTGTATTTGATATGAAAATGACTAAGATTTGTTACTGTATTGGATATGATTTGTTACTGTATTTGATATGTTATGATTTAATGTCTATGATAATGTATATTCTATGATTTTATTACTGTATTTGATATGAAAATGACTATGATTCAAATGTTTATAATAATATATATTCTATGATTTTATTACTGTATTGGATATGAAATGACTATGATTTTATTGGCTGTGATATTGTATATTCTATGATTTTATTACTGTATTGGATATGAAAATGACTATGATTTTTATTGGCTATGATATTGTATATTCTATGATTTTATTACTGTATTGGATATGTTATGACTATGATTTTATTGGCTATGATAATGTATATTCTATGATTTTATTACTGTATTGGATATGTTATGACTATGATTTTATTGGTTATGTTTAAATAAAACTTGAATGTAGATTTCGTTTAAATACTCCTTTCATTATATATTTGTAGTTAGTCTATTGAATCCTAGCAACATGGAAGGGCAGAAAAAAGTTATTACTGAATCCCAGTTGAATATATTTAGTGAACCGTCAAGAATTATTATTGCTGGATTTTCAAATGGTGGGAAGAGCTATTTATGTGCTAAAATGATAGAGAAATATCAGCAGAACTTTGCAAAAATAATTATCTGTGGAAGCGGGTATAAAGAGTTGAGAACTAATCCACTCATTAAACATAAGATATCTTTTTACTCTGAAATTGTAAACCCTTTAGACGATCGTGATCCAGAGGATACATCTCATATATTAGTTGTTTATGATGACTTGTATGTTGAATCTACAAACTCTAAAATAGTAAGTGATATATTTACTAAGGGACGGCATGAGAACATCTCTGTTATTTTTATAACCCAAAATATATTTTTCAGTGGGAAATTTTCTAGATCTATAAGTTTAAATGCTTCTCATTTTATTCTGCTTAAATCAAGAGACTTGTCCCAGATAGAAACATTAGGCAGACAAATATTCGGAAAACAAGATGCCAAGAAATTTTTAGATATATATAAGAAAGTGATTTCTCGACAGTATGGGTATTTACTTGTTGACTTGGGCGTTAAAACACCTGAATCCATAATATTTAGGGGAAATATTGTAAATGAACCCCCATATGAAATAGTGTATCAATGGTGAACATTACACAAGCTCTTAATAAGATATACAATGACCCCAAGTCCATAGGTGGGTTTGGTGGCGTTTTAAAATTGTATAAGGTTGCAAAGAAAACAATCCCTGAAATAACTATAAAAGATGTGAAAGACTATTTAAAAACGTCTAATGCTTATACCTTACATCTATTAAAAAAACGTAAATTTAAAAGAAGACGTATCTTAGCACCTAGACCAAAAGCTTTCTTTACCAGTGACTTGGCTGATATGACATTGTTAGCTAAGCACAACAATGATATTAAATATTTATTAGTTTGTGTTGATATATTTTCAAGGTTTGCACATGTAGTTCCACTATCCACTAAATCAGGTCAGAGTGTAAGTGAAGCCATGAAAGCTGTTCTGGATTTACCTTCATCAAAAGGTGTAAGGAAGCTTAACACTGATAAGGGCGGTGAATTCTATAATAAATATATGAAACGATTGTTAGACAGTAAAAACATTGATCTGTACAGTGTATTTTCTCAGGAAACTAAAGCTAGCATTGCAGAGAGATTTATAAGAACATTGAAAACTAAGATATATAAATATTTAACAGCTTATAACACCTTAACCTATATAAATGTTTTACCTGATATGGTTAAAACGTATAATAGAACACCACATAGAGGATTAAAGGGGAAAATACCTATTGATGTACATGCCTTATTTTCGTCTCAAGATGTGACTAGGCAATTTAAGCTCATGTATAAAGGAGAGCAGCAGACTAAGCCACGCATCAGTAATCATCTGTCTGTAGGAGATACAGTACGGCTTGCCTTATCTAATCGTATTTCAAAGTTCAAAAGAGGTTTTCATCAACAGAACACTAAGGAAATATTTACAATTGCTCAAATTGATACTAAACAACCCGTGCCTTTATATTATCTAAAGGACTTAAATAATAGACTTATAGAAGGCGGATTTTATAGAGAGGAATTGACTCCCACCTACTTGTCAGATACATTTGAAATTGAGAGAATTATAAGTAAACGTAAAGTTGGTAATACTACTTTATATAAAGTTAGATACGTCGGTTACGACAGTTCATTTGATCAGTGGGTGAATTCAGATGACGTGAAGAAACTATGAAGAAGCAGCCCTTAGTTAGCAAGTATCGTGGATTTATTGAACTATTAGCTAGATTAGGTTATAATTCTAGGAAAAAGTTAATTAAGACTCTTAAAAAGGAACATATACTTTGCTTATCAGAAATATTTAATAATTTCTTAAAAAATAAAATTGAAGTTGGGAAGCCTATTTTAAAGAGACTTTCTAAATATAGAGCTCTACTCCATACATTAGCCTGTAAGAAGAAAGCTATTTCACTCAAGAAAGACATATTAACAAGTAAAAGAGGAGGTAATTTATTGGGCATTTTACTTCCCATAGCTATAAATTTAATTTCAAGGCTATTTAATAAGGAATAATGAAAGAATTCTATCTTGTACCACGAAAAGCTATTGATCAACAGAAGCCTACGGCAGTGAGTGTTGAGAAGCCTACGATGACAGTGAGAACAAATCCTGTTATACAACACTTGATAGACTTAAGATTAAAGCTTAAGGATTATGATTTTGCTGTCTCCTTGTTAAATTATTTTAATACAACTGGACTTGTAAAGTGGGATGAGGAAGGGAACATTACATCGCCAGTTACTGGGCTCAATATTGTTGATGACGTTATAGGCAGGATGTGCACTCCGAAATTGTTATTCCCAGAAGATAAACTGCCAATTGCAAAGTTGTTCTACTCTTTGACATCTACACCTAAGAATTTATTTAGAAATGTAGATGCGAAAAATCAAGTGTTTTCTCCTCCAAGTTTGAAGAGGAAGATCAAGGCTGTAGATGAAGGAGAGTCTACCTGGATATCATATTAAGGTGAGTTTCTGTTTATTTTTATCATTTACTATTAGTCTACAGGATGGATAGTTACGTTATATATGCAGCGAGTAACTCTGATACTGATGTATTTAAAAACAATGCTCCCAATGCTTTTGAAAATAGATTACATAATCAGCTGCCTTTAGACCCGAATAAAGCTTATGAAGTGTGCCTGAAGAATATATTCCTGCCTCCATCTTATTTCGCTGTTAGGAGGAATGACCCGGAAAGTTTTATTTCAGTTCAACTTCTAGTGTCTAATAAAAGTTTATCTGATTTGAGTACGGTGAATACATCTTTCACTTTAAAGTCGGATATTTTAGCCAGTGATAATTGCATAGAGCTAACGACTATTTTAAATAGAGAAATTTCTACTATATTTTCAAAAGGTTCACTGAGTTTTATAGGACCCGTACTTAATTATAATTTCCCAGATCACGGGGACGTTTATATGAAATATGATTCGAGTATTAATCGAATTAAGTTTAATGCAGCATTTAGTGAGAAGTTGTTAAAATTATTTATTACAAAGGATGGAAAATTAGTTGTTAGAATTTCTTTATCTTTCGGTCGAAATATATGTAAAGTTATTGGAGCTGAAGTAGGTAAAGCCTATGATATTTTTATTATGAATAAGCCACCTAATAACAGGTTATTTGTACAAGATACTTGCTATTATCATCCTAGGCCAGGAGGCCGTATAGATTTCTTGTGTGTATATTGTGATAAGGTGCAGCCCACCATGTTTGGTAATCAGATTGTAAATATCTTGGATGTTGTTTCGTTTCAAAGTAATGTAACACACAGGAAATTATATAAACCTTTAAATACGACTAATATTGATGGCATCAGTATTAGATTAACAGATCAAGATGGGGAGCCTGTATATTTTGAAAAGGATGGATGTACGATTGCAGTATTACATATTAGACCCGTTGATATATAATGGCATGAGTAGAGGGAGTTTATCATTCTCTCTTGGCCTGTTTAAACATGAGGGTCGGGTTTGTACCGCTGTCTGTTGACGAGGTAGGGCGATTTATCGCTCCTCGAGGGAAGAGAGGTGGAGCACTGGGCGATATTACTGTTTTTGATAGAAGACATTTAAGAGGAGGTGGAATATTAAGTTTCTTAACTGGTCTAGCTCGTAGAGCAACTCCTTTCCTATTAAAAACTATTATGCCAGCAGCATTGACAATGGGACAGAATGTTTTGCAGGATATAAATGCCGGTCAAGGTACTTTGAAAGATTCAATTAGAAAACGCGGTATGGAAACATTGAAAAGTATTGGTCCTAAATTGTTAGCAGGTGGCCGAATAACGAAAAGAAAAACGAAAAGACCTGCCTATATAAAGAAAATGGATAGATATAAAGACGTGTTTTCATAAAAACAGTACTAGTTGTATGCTAGACGCAGACATGATGAGTGTAAATGCTCCTAGTGCAGCATTGCAAGTTCCTTTAGAAAATTATACAGCTGCTATAAGCGATGGCTTTCCTAAAGTTAGTCCACATAGAATGGTTGAAAGTACGATATTTTCAAGACAGACACAGGATATTTTACCTGTGAATTCAAGTATTAACAATAAATTTAAAGATTCATATATTGAATTTCGTATCCCGGGAGTTAAGGGTCAATTTATTGATCTTTCGAGCTTGACGCTAGAACTGATGGTTGAATTAATGGGACCTGACGGAATTACGGCTTTAGCGGATATTAAAAATGCATCAATAGTCAATGGTTTGTCCCAGACAATGTTTAAAGCTGTAACTGTTTATTTAAATGAGCAAGTGGTGGAAACTAATTCACTATTTTCATATTTATCTTATGTAAAGCTAATGACGACGCTTTCTGAATGTAAAGCTGAAAGATTTAAAGAACTGACGTATTTCTATAATGATGTTTTCCCTGAAAAATATGATGTAGATTATTTTAAGAATGCCTCAGAAGACCTTAAATCTAGATTTGTAAAGTTAAAAACTGAGGGAGTAAATTGTTGCTTTAAACTGCTATTGGACATTACGACTTTGAGCGAATATCTTTTGGATGGAATTGATATTCGTTTGAGATTAGAACTTAACAGTGATCCGTGGGTTATAAACAGTATTGAATCTGGATATAAGTTTAACATAAAACTAGCTAGAATGTGGATTGATCGGATAACTCCATTTGCATCTGGATTGGAGGCTATTAATAGAGCTCTGGCTGAACAAAATACGCCAGTTACATATACGTTTGATAAGACACTCCACAAGACGTTCATTCTCGGTAATGGGCAGCAGAGATTAAGTATTGACCAGCCATGGGGGAGCATTATCCCAGATAAATTATTTATTATGATGATGGATATGGAAGCAATATCAGGAGCGTATACACTTAATCCACTTTATTTCGATCACTGCGATTTATCTAATGTATATATTACACGTGATGGGACAAACTTATTTAATATAACTTGCAAGTTCCCGAATAAATGTTCGAAACTATACTACGAGACTCAAAATACAGTAGGCTTTAATGCATGTAATACCTTGACATATAATTCATTTATAAAAGGAAGAACATTACTGGCATTTAGACTAACGCCTGAGGAATTGAGAGATACCCTTCCTATAGAGGCTTCGGGAAACCTGAGAATTACATTAGAATTTGCTGTTCCAGCGAAATCAAATAAAGTTATTATTTTATTCGGAATTACAACGGGAGTATTGAGAATTTATTCAGATAGGCGAGTTGTGTGTGATACAAGAGCATGAACTGCAAACAAATTAATACGGCATTGAACGATATGAAAGGTAGTAAAGCTAAATATATTGGATGCTATTTAGCGACGGATATATATAGAATAATGAAGCAAATACGGGGCAGACCGATTATGTTTATAATAAATACCTTAGGAAGAGACTCTAAGGAAGTAATGGGTCACTGGATTGCTGTATATAAATCTAAACGGAAAATAGTTATACTCGATTCATATGGAATAAATGTGTATTCGCCATATATTTCGGAGTTTTTAAATTATTATAAAGACTGTGATGTATACACGTTTACAGAGAGACTTCAGAGTTTAAATACTTACGTATGCGGGCTATATGCGATGTTTTTCTGTTACCATCTTTCAAACAAGGATCTAAAAACTGCAATAAAGCTATTTGAAACTAGTTTTACTTATGGAGAATATATGAAGAATGATAGGAACGTAATGAGGCTATCTTATGCTTTATTTAAAAATATGCCGAGCTGCTATGAAACGCTGTGTTATGATAAGAGCGATATTTGTTGGAAAATGTGCTTGGAGACGACTGGCTGAATGAGGCTATACACATTATCTAACGGAAAATGGTGAGTACATTTGTTTCGAGGTTTTATGCGTCTGATAAATATTGTACAAGTGTAAACGCTATCTGAAACTGTTATTCTTTATTTACAGAGATGAGGAGTGAATAGGACGGATATTATACAAGCGGATTGAGGAGCGAGCTTCTTAGAACTTCGGGCTAAATGAGTCGTTTATTATAAATTGTGTAAACTATGAATTAGATGACTAAATAAATTATAAATAAATAAATAAGTTTTATTAACGCTTAATGTATATATATATATATATAAATTATTACGGTGGCGAACGCCGACAATGACTGGTGGATGTCTGGGGCAGGTAATCAGGTGATGATTGCCTCGGGCAGATAGCCTGGGGCAGGTAGCTGGGGCCAGCTTAGATAGTCTCTGAGGCAGTTTTCAGTATTAAAGGTTACATTGAGATGCTTCGGTTGATTTGTATAAAACTGACTGGTTAATGAAAAAGGAATAAAATATTAGTATGTCAGAAAATAGGAAGAGGGAATAATATGAAGAGGAGAGAGAGAGAGGAGGGACGGTCCAGATATTACGGATAAGATAAGATAAGAGGTCTGGCTGGCTGGGCGCAAAGTAAATAAAGGTGACGCGACAGATTGCGAGGTAAGGGGGGAGGGAGGGGGGTGTGATGTACGAGACTTGAAAACCATGACTTACATAGGTGATTTTCTAAATTTATATGAATAGCTAAGGCTTACATAGACGATTTTGTAAGTTGAAAACATGTAAAATATGTCCGTAGAGTTCTCCTGGAAGCCCTAAAGTGCTACACACGTTATTTGAATTTCTCCCATAAGGCCTTAACAAACTTCTAAGTCTCGGAAATTATTTTTCTTATAAGAACTTTAGCAAACTCGTATGACATTATTTTTCATTATAAGAATTCCCTAATTCCAAATCTGTGACTCCCCAAATTCGCCTGAAAACCCTAAAGCGCTACACACGAATTTCCAGAAGTTGAAAACAGACAAAATATGTCCGTAGAGTTCACCTGGAAATGCTGTGATACAAACACGATTTTTTCTAAAACTTTTCTTTAAGATTTTCCTACTTATTTTCATTATAAGAACTTTTTAACAAACTTCTAAGATCTCAGAAATTACTTGCTCATAAGAAATCCTTAATCCAAAATCTGTGACTCCTCAAATTCACCTGAAAACCCAAAAGCGCTACACACGAATTTCAAAATTCACCTGAAACCCCCGAAGCGCTACACACGAATTTCCAGAAAAAACAAAAATTCGTCTGTGGCGCTTACACCCTACTACTACTCACCACTCTTAGTTCGTGGACTAGTGACCCACCTTTGTTTCAAATTAAATCTACAAAGCCTCACATTTACAAAAAAATGATATTTAGTCATCAGACAGAGAGATGATTTACACGTTACGTTACGTAACGATATAATGTGTTACAAGAACTAAACAGGCCTGCGGTAATATTTTATTTGTGTTTGGATGTAATGGCTAAACATGGTTTACATTTTCAATAATGTTATTTGGTCATCAGACAGAAAGTTGATTTCCACGTTACGTTACAATGTGTTACAGGGGCTAAAACTGGTAGACACTAATATTTATATGCTGAGAGATGTAATGGAGATAGGCTAAGTCTCACTTTTCATTTAAAAATGTTATTTAGGACTGCAGAAAGTTGATGATTTCCACGATACGTTACAAGTGTTACAGAGGCTAAAACTGGTAGACAGTAATATTTATATGGTAGGAGATGTAATGGAGATGGACTAAGTCATACATTCATAATGTTATTTGGACTGCAGAAAGTTGATTTCCGCGTTATGTTACAATGTGTTACAGAGGCTAAAACTGGTAGACACCAATATTTATATGGTAAGAGATAAAATGGAGATGGATTAGTCTCACTTTCCATTTCAAAATGATATTTTGGACTGCAAAAAGTTGATGATTTCCACATTACGTTACGTTACATTGTGTTACAGAGGGCTAAAACTGGCAGACAGTAATATTTATATGGTATGAGATGTAATGGAGATATTGTGTTTGGCGAAATGGGGTTCACATTTCAATAATGATATTCGGACAACAGACAGAAAGTTGATTTCCACTTTACGTTACTAAGTGTCTCGCTCACTCCTTCAGTATTGAAATAAAATAAATAAATAAATAAATGTTTATTTAGGTAAGGTACATACATACAAGAGATTTTACAAAGTTTGTTGGATTAATAGATAGAGCTAGTACATACAATGCATAAAGCCACTATTACGCAAAGCGTTTCGGGCAGGAAAAACATTAATGACTAAAGCTGAATACTAATGGGTATAAAGAATAAAATGTGTTGAGAACAAATAAAAATAGGTGGTAAAAGAGGGGGGAACATGTCTGAAAAAGCAGCACAAATACAATTACAAATTATTACAGACAATTACATTCAAACAGCGTTGCTTTGAAAAAAAAAAAAACAGACATGGGTTGACAACAGAGGGGTAAGGTAGGTTACAGGGAATTTATAAGGTAGTGCTTCGTTTTTATCTTAAACTGGTTGAGAGAGGTACAGTCTTTAACATGGTTGGGAAGGTCATTCCACATTCTGGGTCTCTTGATTTGAAGAGCATTTCTAGTTTGATTAAGTCGTACTCTAGGAATATCAAAACTGTATTTATTTCTGGTGTGGTGCTCATGGGTTCTGTTACAAACTTCAGTGAAGCTTTTGTGGTCAGGATTGGCATTACAGTTCAGCGTTTTATATATGTATAATACACATGAGAGAATGTGCAGTGACTTAATATCTAACATATTCAGAGATTTGAGTAGGGGTACCGAGTGATGTCTGGGGCTAGAGTTGGATATTGTCCTAATAGCAGCTTTGTGTTGAGTAATTAGAGGACGTAAATGATTTTGGGTAGTAGAACCCCAAGCACAAATACCATAGTTGAGATATGGATAGATGAGGGAGTAATAGAGAGTCACCAGGGCAGGGCGGGGTACATAATATCTGATCTTAGAAAGAATGCCAACAGTTTTTGATTTTTTTTTATATATTTAGAATGTGTCCCTGGAAATTCAGCTTGTGGTCGATGAGAACGCCAAGGAATTTACCATCTAATTTGTTACAAATCTGGGTATTGTTTATTTTGAGATTTATTTGATTAGAGGATATATTGGCAAACAGAATATAGAAAGTTTTGTCAATGTTAAGGGTGAGTTTGTTGGCAGTTAGCCAAAGATGGACTTTATTTAGCTCAGTATTTACTGTGGCATTTAGAGCAAGGGGGTCAGGACTGGAGTAAATGAAGGTTGTGTCGTCAGCAAATAGAATTGGTTTGAGGTGTTGGGAGGCATTTGGAAGGTCATTAATGTAGATGAGAAAGAGGAGAGGGCCAAGTTTGCTGCCCTGAGGAACACCAATGTTGATGGGTAGGGTGGGAGAAATTGTATTATTCACAGAAATATACTGGAGCCTGTCAGTAAGGTAAGATTTCAGGTATTGCAGGGAGTGTCCTCTGACTCCATAATGATGTAATTTAAGAAGAAGGTTTTGGTGGTTGACAGTGTCAAAAGCCTAATGCAGATCCACAAATAACCCAACAGGGAACTCCTTTTTATCAAGAGCTGCGTGAATCAAGTTAATCATACTAATAAGTGCATCGTTAGTGCATTTTTTGGGTCTGAAGTCATATTGACAAGAGCTAAGTATATTGTGTTTGGCTAGAAAAGAGTAAAGCTGCTTGTAGATTAGTTTTTCAAATATTTTTGACAAGTTAGGCAGGATTGATATAGGTCTGTAGTTGTTAACATCTGTGAGATCACCACATTTGTGGACAGGGGTTACTCCTGCTTTTTTTTTAGAATGTCTGGAAAGGTTTGGAGTTCAAGTGACTTGTTGAAGAGCAATACAATAGCAGGGGCTAAAGATCTGGAGGCTTTTTTGTAAATTAAAGTTGGTATCTCCTCGAGGGCACTAGACTTGGTTTTAATGGAAAGGATTATCTCATTGACATCAGTGGAATTAGTAGGCTTTAGGTACAGAGACTGTGGATAGTTACCTGTAAAATAGTCCTTAACATCAGTACTGGAAGATGGAATATCATTTGCAAGGGATGACCCAATGGAAGAGAAGAACCTATTGAACTCAATAGCAGAATCAGAGGCTGAAAGCTGACCAACGTTATTGGACAGGAGTGTTGGTTTGTTATTTAAAATCTTCTTTGATCCCAATATTTGTGAAATTCTGCTCCAAGTTTTTTTTAATGTTGCTCTTTATTTGGGTAAATTTATCTTCATAGTATTTAGTTTTGGCTCGTCTAATTATTTTAGATAGCAATAACGAGTAATTCTTTGAGAATTCTTTGGAGACGGTTCCTAACCTATACTTCTTCTCAAGGTCATGTTTTTTGTTAATGGATTTAAGTATTCCCTTTGTAAGCCAAGGATTGTTAAGCCTTTTGTTTGTGACTTGTTTTGTAAGCATAGGACAGTGGGTGTTATAAAGGCTAAGAGTTGTTTGAAGAAAAGATTGCACTGCTAGGTTGATGTCCCTTATGTTACCTAACTCGGACTCCCAGTTGACATTATCAGCAGCAGTTATAAAATTGTTTATAGCAGTTTCATTGTGCAGCCTAAAGCTTAACTCCCTTGACTCAAAAGGTGGATTGATAATGTTAGTTAAGAGAAATGTGTGGTAATGGTCTGTACATTGAACATTCTTCGACATTGTCTTGCTATGATATTACAAGTCTACTGTTGCGCACAGTGTAATACAGTCCTAATGGCATAAGACCAAGCTGACGTCATTTATTAAAAAATGCTATTTGATCATCAGATAGAGATAAGTTTTCCACGTTACATAATGATGATATAATGTGATACAAGCGTGAGCTAATATTTTATTTGTGTTTAGAATGTAAGGGCTATATAGGAGATTGTCTAGACTTGCATACATTTTCAAATGTTATTTATTTCGGCAGCAGAAAGTTTATTTTCCCGCATTACGCTGCATTGACTGTGTGTTACAAGAAATGAGCGCTAATGCTGATGTGTGTTACAAGGTCTGCACAGCAATATTTGGTGTTGGATGAAGAGCGGGGATGGAGATTGAGTAGACACGCATACATTTTCAAATGCTATTTATTTAGGCAGCAGAAAGTCTGTTTTACCACATTACGCTACATTGACTGTGTTACAAGAACTGAAAACAGACATAACCCAGAGTCATTTCACTATCGACTCATCCGGTCTTATTCTCATCGATTGCTGTTTACATTTGGATAATGTAGGTCTTAGAGACAGCCTTCAACTCGGGGATAATGATCAAGTCAATTTAATAATAGTATCAAGACTATGTTTTTCCACATTAGTCTTATATATGTTTACTTTGCTTGGAATTTGTATGTGGAGAACATTGCTCATCTAAGGGAGAGAGAATGAACGGCGCATTTGAGGTATAGCAAGGACTGACCGTGATGTGTATGTTTGTTTGTTTGTTTGTTTTACCACAGTGAATATAAAGCTACATTATGTTATGTCTACCAGTTATTTATTTATTTTATTTATTTATTTATATACAAGAAGGTACATTGGGTTTGTGAGAATACATAGCATAGTACAGTAATTACACTCTTGTAAAGCCACTAGTACGCGCAGCGTTTCGGACAGGTCCTTAATCCAACATAATTTTAAGTAGGTAAATTCTCAGAATTATTAAAATGATAATAAATACATTGCAAGAAAAAAAAGGAGATGAGAGAGATTAGTAAGTATATTAAAGCACATTGGTATATTAAAGTTCTGATTGATTACATTGACATCTTGATTGGTAATTTAAACAAGATTAATAGACACCATACAGCAGATTGACAGCACATATAAGAAGACAGCAATGATCACAATGATAAAGATGTTCAGATTGGGTACATAAAGATTGGGAGATTGGGTAGCAATAGATACAGTACAATTTTAAAGCAAAAGGTAAAAAACTATGAAGATAAAATTAGGTACTTTTTAGTATTGTTTTTGAATGACACAAAAGTTGGACACTTCAATTCAACAGGGAGTGAGTTCCATAGACTGGGTCCCTTTATTTGCATAGAGTGTTTACACAGATTAAGTTTGACCCTGGGGATATCAAAGAGATATTTATTTCTGGTGTAGTGATAATGGGTCCTATTACATCTGTCCAGGGAGAGTTAAATGCAGGATTTGCATTTAAGAACAGGGTTTTGTAAATGTAGTTGACACAAGATAATTTGTGGAGTGAGATTATGTTTAGCATGTTTAGGGAGTTAAACAAGGGGGCTGAGTGTTGTCTGAAAGCAGAATTTGTTATTATTCTGATAGCAGATTTTTGCTGGGTGATGATGGACTTGAGGTGGTTTGCAGTGCTTGAACTCCATGCATAGATACCATAATTAAGATAGGGATAGATTAGAGCATAATATAAAGAGATGAGAGCAAAGTTAGGTACATAATATCTGATTTTGGAGAGTATACCAACTGTTTTAGAGACTTTCTTAGTTATGTGTTGTATGTGGGTACTGAAGTTGAGTCTCTTGTCTAGGAATATGCCAAGAAACTTTCCATCATTTTTATTGCTAATGTTTAAATTGTCTATCTGAAGCTGAATTGCATTTGAGATTTGCTTCTAAATAAGATGTAGTAGGTCTTTTCTATGTTAAGTGTTAGTTTGTTGGTTGACTTTTTTTTAGTTCATTATTAACAACATTATTTAGTGTATGTGGGTTGGGGGTTAGAGTAGATGAGGGTAGTATCATCAGCAAACAAAATAGGTTTCAGAAAGTTAGAGACATTAGGCAGATCATTGATGTATATAAGATATGTGGTAGTTGTTGAATAAACGTTACGTTACGTTACGTGATACAAGAACTAAACAAGCTTGTGCTAATATTTTATTGTGTTTGGAATGTAAGGGCTAAACATGGTTCACATTTCAATATTCAGACATCGGACAGAAAGTTGCTGGTTACTCTTAAAATGATATTTGGGCAAATAACGATGTTACCATGTTGGTCACGTTACATTAATGATATTTGGGCAAAGAACGATGTCGTCATGTTGGTCGTGTTACGTTACTAGGTTATAAGGGAGAGAGTGATGGGGGCTCGAAAATTGACATTAGTCTTCCATCCTCTGGTGAGCTGTCAGTCTAAGTGAAATGAAAAAAGATACGTGAACAGCGGCAGCAGGAGAAAGGAATTGATGTTACTTTTCCCCTCAACTAATTAATGATCTGAATAGAGAGAGAGAGAGAGAGAGTAACTACTGACTGCTATGTGTATCCCATGCAGTTGTGTTTACAAAAAAAAATATGATTTGTTACAATAATAAGATTGAAGACCACGTTATGACTCTCGTTACTCTTAAAAAATGCTATTTGAGCAAAGAATGATGTTACCATGCTGGTCACGTTGCGATACAAGGTTACACATATGATCAGAAATAATACTAAAGGCTTTGCACAGAAAATCGATGTGGGGGAGGGTGGGGTGATGGTTGATGGTACGGGGGAGGAGGGGCTGGGGGAGGGGGGTCTGTTGGGTTATGTGAGCGGTGATGTCTTATTTAGCCCAGTTGTGTGTAAGATTCCAAGAGGGGAGCCGCCCACAAAGGCTCTCTCCCGCCCAGGCTTGCATTTGGAATTTGAATGTTGAGGTCATAGCACACCTTTGAGAAAGAACAATGATCGATACACTCAATGCTATGTCCCAGTGTGTCAGGAGAGAGAGAGAGATAGAGAGAGAGAGAGAGAGAGAGAGAGAGAGAGAGAGAGAGAGAGAGAGAGAGAGAGAGAGAGAGAGAGAGAGAGAGAGAGAGAGAGAGAGAGAGAGAGAGAGAGAGAGAGAGAGAGAGAAAGAGAGAGAGAAAGAAAGAGAGAGAGAAAGAAAGAGAGAGAGAGAGAAAGAGAGAGAGAGAGAGAGAGAAAGAGAGAGAGAGAGAGAGAGAGAGAGAGAGAGAGAGAGAGAGAGAGAGAGAGAGAGAGAGAGAGAGAGAGAGAGAGAGAGAGAGAGAGAGGGAGAGGGGGTGAGAGAGAGATAGAGAGAGAGAGAGAGAGAGAGAGAGAGAGAGAGAGAGAGAGAGAGAGAGAGAGAGAGAGAGAGAGAGAGAGAGAGAGAGAGAGAGAGAGAGAGAGAGAGAGAGAGAGAGAGAGAGAGAGATGGTACACCCCATTGCCGTCACTCCCCCCAGTGAGAGGGAGATGGTATGTGGAACAGGTGGGGCCCGCTGACAGTAGCTACATCTCCCTTTCCTTAACGAAACCACAGTGGGTAAGGGAATCTCTGGCACTTCCGCCCGTGTAGGAGGAAGTAATGGTAGTCATTGCGCACCGTCAATATGGTTGCTTGTATGAGAAAAAAGTTAAAATATTCAGCAAAGAATGTTATAAAAGGCGCATATATATTCTCTCTTTCACTAGCGAGAAAACGCAAACATTCTGCCTGAGGTGTGTGCTATGTCATAACTCTCTCAAAGCAGTCCTCCAGACCCATGGAGTGTGAAATTACCCATGATAGATGCGACTTGTCCCTTGATGAGGGGAGCTGAGGGGAAGTGGGGTGGGAGGGGGAAGATATGACCCCACCAGCTACTCGAAATACTCTTCAGTTAGCCATTGAACGGTGGACAGTACACACACACACACACCTCTGCAGACTTTGAAAAACTATTAAGGCTAATGGACCACATCCGTCCTGGTCTGTCACCTATACACCCCCATGTATTGTTACATAAAACAGACCTTCTCTGCCAACTGCTACATTCACATCTTAAGAGACTCTGCTCTCTTTCGCACCCTCCTCAACACTTCCTGCCGTGTATGGAGGAACTATTCCCCTCATGGATCATCACCAACACAGCTGCATTGGGTGAGAAAAAGTTAAAATAATGACTCCACCTGTCCCCTCACTTTCCCCTCCTTCTCCCATCTTAAGTCCCTGCTCCCTCTCAGGTAAGGGGGCTCCCCCCCTCCCTCCACAACATAACCTACTGTCACGTGGGGGTGGGTGGTCCGGGGCTCTGCTAACACTTAACTGCTAGGGGCTCAAAAGGCCCAAATACTCAGCCCCTCCGACTCCCTGGATTGACCGGAGTCTCCTTGGTCACACAAGAGAGGACCAACAATGCCCACCTCCGCAGGTCTTTGCTTCCACCACAAAGGGGTGCCACTGATTCACCCTGGAAGCCCTTCAGTCAAACACGGGGAAACTGCTGTTAACAGATCCGGCCTAGACCCGTGGGGGAGTGAAGGAAGACTCAGGCTTACCTATAACTATAACCTCCCTGAGTCTTGCCTGCCAGACAAAAAAAAGGTTGCAGGAACTCCTTTCCCGCCTGTCTTCTCTATCTTCCTCTTAGCAAGGTCGCCAGCTGGGTTATTATATCTGCACCCCAGCAATGCAGTTCAGTGGGTGTATTATATATTGTTTGTAGCCAGAAATGTATGCTCATAGAGAAATATCATAAATGGAGGCACACTCAAACACAGTAATAAAATGTGTGGGTTTACTGATGCAAATTACATGAACACACACACACAATCACAAGTAATACATGAATATGGAATATGGATAATGAGTCTGGAGATCGTCAGCCTCTTCTTCCACGACCTCCAACCCTCCTTCAACTGGGCAGAAAGACAGGAGTCTCACACTCTCACAGGAGGGCCTCTTCACCACGTCGGCGCCTCTTCTTCACTGTCCTGCCATCCATACACACTGTCCTCTCTGACAGTCCTGGACTCAAGCTGCCTTGCAGCCTATTCTACTATTAAAGTAATAAAGTCTTGCTGCCACATACACAAGTAAATATTGTGGCCTAACTAGCCTACTCATACAAGGGGTAATGGGAGGGAAAATGATCTACCTTACATTCCTGGCTCACGACGCCTGTCCCTCGATGGTGTGAGGTTCCCACGCTTCCTTGGGTCGATCCTTGACGATCCAGGACGTTCCACAGGTCCTCAGGTGTCGTGGAGCCTTCGCGTCGTCGCCGTTCCAATCCCTGAGATTCAGCTGCCCCAATCCTGGTTCATCGATGGGCGCTGAGCTAATCACTATTTTCCCCACACTCGCCTCTCCCACAAGGCGTTGCTCCTTGTCCTAGGCACGGTGTCGTCCTTCCAAGATTCTCAGTGGATGTGACCCCAGTCACAGCTAGGCTTGCCCGCCCACCTTCCAGACCTCAACGTCCAGCCAGCGGCGCCGCCCAGCGTCGTCGCCGACTATTTTCCAAGTTTGGCACTTCTCTGCTCACTGAACTTGGTCCCTCTTTTGCTTCCCAGAAGCGCAGGGTCTCCAATAACTATGATGGGCTGCGATGGCCAGCTCAATCCACTGAACAAGGCTTGCAGAGCCTCCAATCCTTGAGAGCAGACCGAGGCGCGTCCTGTCGCTTCCAAGGTCAGAACAACTCTGACGTTGGCGCCGCCCGGGGCACTCGGTGACGTCATGGCGGGCCCTGATTTGTCGCCCGCGACCTACGTCGGCCAATCCGCGATCGGCTTGTGTCCCTTCCAAAAGGTCATATCTGCCGTAGGGGATACTGTTTCATTTTATAACAGGGCGCCAATTTTCCTTTATTTACAACTTATAATATAACTTCCTTCCCTTAACTGGCAGCCGGTCTGGTCGCCACATATATCATTAGACTCCCTGAACCTCAGAGAATCAGTAGGGAGAGCTGATTTGACTCTTTAAGCCGGCAAACGAAAGAAATAGGAGAGGGCACCGTAACATACCGCTCCCCTTAAAATAAGAGTCATATCGGAAGAGCAGCACTCAAGAGGGCAACCTATACTCTTGCTCCCTCCGTTCCTGAAGTGTCACTCCTCCAGTTGGCGATGTGGCTCGTTCCACCTTGCCAGTCACTTGCCTCATTGTATCTCCACCTCGCATAGTACCGGGTGTGATGGGTGTTCCCTGAACACCTACAAGAAATCCCCTCTCCGTGGCTACGAGTGTACTCCCACGGCTCGTTACCACTGTAAGATTCAGTGCATGCAGCGCCTCCACCGCGTCGTGCACTCCGAGATAGTCTTGCATTTCCACTGCGTCCTACAGGTACTCCATGTTTCCTCTCATGATCTCCTCTTCGCCAATCTTCTCTCTTCTCGGTTCCTCTTCTCCCGTAGGTGCGTTGTCTCCTCACAGTGGCACTTGTAACCTGTACTCCATCCAGCAGCTTCCTCTCTTCCACACTAGGCTTTTGCGATGGCCCAATGCCCCTCTGGTTAGGCTGGCGCCTACCCTGGGTGTACCTATTCCCTGCTTTCTTCGTATTGCCTTTCCTATACCACTCGCTCCTTCGTTCCCGACGAACATCTTCACTCCTCCATGAGATTCTCTTCCCTGCAGACGTCTTCTTCGGTTCGTGGTTGGGCTCATCCACCTCCCTGTGGCTCACCTCACCACGGTGGTTCATCTTGCACCTACCACTATTCATCTGGCCGGCATAGGGTGCACTGCGTCGTGGTTCCTCCACTCTGCCCCTCACTGCCGTTCGCTCATCCACTGAGCTTACTTTATTCACGTTTCTGTATGGAGGGAGTGCGGTCTGCAGCCTCTTCACCGCCCCAGGCGTTTGTACAGCTGCTCCTCGCCACTCCTCCACACGCATCATCAGGCTTAGTCGGAGGTCCCCGTCGGGGTTTTCCACAACCTCCGACGACCTCTCTGCACTCTCGCCCTCGTTGTCGTCGTCTCTGGCGACGTTTTCCCTGGCGAAGTCGGCTTCCTCACCACCATCTGGAACGACCGATACCTCACCTGGCAGGGTTGTACCGCTGCTTGCAACATAGGCACTCCTGGCCCAATCGGGTTGTATCCTGCCTCCTCCGAGGTCATTACCCAGCACCATCTGTACATGCTCTAGGGGTAACTTAGGGGCTACAGCTACTATAGCTTTCTCGACTCCGCAGTCGGCAATCAGCTGTACTTCGTGAAGTGGCAACCTGTATTCCTCCCCCACACTGCGTATCCTCACCACTCCCACAGGTGAATCATTAAATTCCTTGGGGAGAATACTCCTGGTCACCATACTTATGTCAGCACCCGTATCTCGAAGCACGGCAACCTCCACTGGGTCTGACTTTCCAAACTTCACGTTGGCCCCGAAAACGAAGGGATGTTCACCCAACTTCATTTCCCAACCATTCACGTTGGGTCCACTATAATATGGGGTGTGAACAAACACTCTCTCCTCTTCCAACATTAATCCTACATTCCTTTGGTGCTCCTCACACTCGCCGGCATAATGTCCTCTCACACCACAGTTGTAGCATCGGCCACCTCCCCTGGGCGGCCACTCGCTAGTCACTCTGGCGGTACCACTTGCAGACGTCCCCTGGGTCCTCCTTGGACTCCTTGTCGTCGTATCCGGGACTGCAGCACTTGCTCCCGAGTTAGGTCCACTGCTCACAGCTTGGGGCTTCCTCCCCGCGTCTCTTGAGCTCTTGAACCACGTTACTTCATCTGGCACACTACTCATGGGAGAGTCCCCACTCGTCCTCGCTCCTCCTGAACTCCTAAGGTTCCCTCCCGACCTGGGGTAAGGCGAGTGTCTGGGCGGCCCCTCCCTCCTGATATGTAGTGCCTCCTCCAGCATGTCGGCTCGGTCCGCTGCAGCCTTCAGGTCCTTAATACCTGCTTCTCTCAACCTTACTCGCAACTCAGGATGGAGCACTGACATAAACTTCTCCATCACTATCAGTCGTTTGATATCATCCACCGACTCCGCTTCCTCCGCCTTCAACCATCGTAGGAATTTCCGTTCCATATCCCTGGCGGTCTCGGCGTAAGTCTTTCCCGACGCTCTTGTACACTCTCTGAACCGCTTCCGGTACATCTCCGGAGTCAGCCGGAATGAGTGGAGAACCGCATTCTTAATCGCGTCATAACTAGTACACTCCTCTAGGTCCAGCATGTTATAGGCTTCCCGGGCCTCACCAGTCAACCTGCCCTGGACCAGAGCAGCCCAATCATCTTCCGGCCACTCCTTCAGAGTTGCTATCCGTTCAAAGTGTTCGAAGAACGGCTCAGCTTCTTGTGGTTCGAACGTAGGTAAGTCACGTTCCCTTACCTTGAGGTCATCCCGCCGTGCAGGTAGTGAGGGCAGACCACGTTCAACGCGACGCAATTCGACTTCTTTCTTTGCCCTTATCTCCTCCAGTCGCAGTTGTCTCTCTCCTTCTTCCCACTGCAGCCGAGCTTCTCGCTCCTCTCGCTGCAGCTCAGCCGCACGTTCCTCTCGCTGCAGCTCAGCCGCACGTTCCTCTCGCTGCATTTGCGCTTCTATCTCCTCTCGTCGCAGCTGGGCTTCCAGTTGCATCTTCATTATTTCAAGTTGCAGGCTCCTCTTACTACAGCTGGACCTTCCACTGCTCCCATGTTCACTGTGAATTCTCTCCACACTGGTAGGCGCTTGGGAAGGCCCTAGTCGGGACGGTTCACCTTGCGACGGCTCTCCTCGGGACGGCTCCTCTTGAGATGGCTCCTCTCCTGTCGCTTCCTCTCGAGCTGTGAGCTGTGCCATGATCTCTATCCTTCGCTCCGCTACCTTAGTCGTCCTCAACCTGATCCCAAAGTGGTTTGCCACTTGTTGGAGCTGGGCCTTGGTACACCCTTCCAAAATACTCTCGTCCCTTGTGTCAATAAATTTCTTTACTTTGTCTTCCTCCATCTCTATATCATTGAGCATACACGACAGCACAGACAAGTTAGTAGGCACTAATTTCACCGTTTCAGTCCCTTAGCCGGTTGAGTAACAGTACCACCGAATTCATTGGCCACACTGTATTAGTACCCTGGCAACACTTGTCTTGAAATTTATTCCACACTGTAGCTTGATCCACGCTTCCTGGCGAAGTTCCCAGTTCTTGGCTACTGGGGTTCGAATCCTGGCAAGGTCGCCAGTTCTCTGTCACGTGGGGGTGGGTGGTCTGGGGCTCTGCTAACACTTAACTGCTAGGGGCTCAAAAGGCCCAAATACTCAGCCCCTCCGACTCCCTGGATTGACCGGAGTCTCCTTGGTCACACAAGAGAGGACCAACAATGCCCACCTCCGCAGGTCTTTGCTTCCACCACAAAGGGGTGCCACTGATTCACCCTGGAAGCCCTTCAGTCAAACACGGGGAAACTGCTGTTAACAGATCCGGCCTAGACCCGTGGGGGAGTGAAGGAAGACTCAGGCTTACCTATAACTATAACCTCCCTGAGTCTTGCCTGCCAGACAAAAAAAAGGTTGCAGGAACTCCTTTCCCGCCTGTCTTCTCTATCTTCCTCTTAGCAAGGTCGCCAGCTGGGTTATTATATCTGCACCCCAGCAATGCAGTTCAGTGGGTGTATTATATATTGTTTGTAGCCAGAAATGTATGCTCATAGAGAAATATCATAAATGGAGGCACACTCAAACACAGTAATAAAATGTGTGGGTTTACTGATGCAAATTACATGAACACACACACAATCACAAGTAATACATGAATATGGAATATGGATAATGAGTCTGGAGATCGTCAGCCTCTTCTTCCACGACCTCCAACCCTCCTTCAACTGGGCAGAAAGACAGGAGTCTCACACTCTCACAGGAGGGCCTCTTCACCACGTCGGCGCCTCTTCTTCACTGTCCTGCCATCCATACACACTGTCCTCTCTGACAGTCCTGGACTCAAGCTGCCTTGCAGCCTATTCTACTATTAAAGTAATAAAGTCTTGCTGCCACATACACAAGTAAATATTGTGGCCTAACTAGCCTACTCATACAAGGGGTAATGGGAGGGAAAATGATCTACCTTACATTCCTGGCTCACGACGCCTGTCCCTCGATGGTGTGAGGTTCCCACGCTTCCTTGGGTCGATCCTTGACGATCCAGGACGTTCCACAGGTCCTCAGGTGTCGTGGAGCCTTCGCGTCGTCGCCGTTCCAATCCCTGAGATTCAGCTGCCCCAATCCTGGTTCATCGATGGGCACTGAGCTAATCACTATTTTCCCCACACTCGCCTCTCCCACAAGGCGTTGCTCCTTGTCCTAGGCACGGTGTCGTCCTTCCAAGATTCTCAGTGGATGTGACCCCAGTCACAGCTAGGCTTGCCCGCCCACCTTCCAGACCTCAACGTCCAGCCAGCGGCGCCGCCCAGCGTCGTCGCCGACTATTTTCCAAGTTTGGCACTTCTCTGCTCACTGAACTTGGTCCCTCTTTTGCTTCCCAGAAGCGCAGGGTCTCCAATAACTATGATGGGCTGCGATGGCCAGCTCAATCCACTGAACAAGGCTTGCAGAGCCTCCAATCCTTGAGAGCAGACCGAGGCGCGTCCTGTCGCTTCCAAGGTCAGAACAACTCTGACGTTGGCGCCGCCCGGGGCACTCGGTGACGTCATGGCGGGCCCTGATTTGTCGCCCGCGACCTACGTCGGCCAATCCGCGATCGGCTTGTGTCCCTTCCAAAAGGTCATATCTGCCGTAGGGGATACTGTTTCATTTTATAACAGGGCGCCAATTTTCCTTTATTTACAACTTATAATATAACTTCCTTCCCTTAACTGGCAGCCGGTCTGGTCGCCACATATATCATTAGACTCCCTGAACCTCAGAGAATCAGTAGGGAGAGCTGATTTGACTCTTTAAGCCGGCAAACGAAAGAAATAGGAGAGGGCACCGTAACATACCGCTCCCCTTAAAATAAGAGTCATATCGGAAGAGCAGCACTCAAGAGGGCAACCTATACTCTTGCTCCCTCCGTTCCTGAAGTGTCACTCCTCCAGTTGGCGATGTGGCTCGTTCCACCTTGCCAGTCACTTGCCTCATTGTATCTCCACCTCGCATAGTACCGGGTGTGATGGGTGTTCCCTGAACACCTACAAGAAATCCCCTCTCCGTGGCTACGAGTGTACTCCCACGGCTCGTTACCACTGTAAGATTCAGTGCATGCAGCGCCTCCACCGCGTCGTGCACTCCGAGATAGTCTTGCATTTCCACTGCGTCCTACAGGTACTCCATGTTTCCTCTCATGATCTCCTCTTCGCCAATCTTCTCTCTTCTCGGTTCCTCTTCTCCCGTAGGTGCGTTGTCTCCTCACAGTGGCACTTGTAACCTGTACTCCATCCAGCAGCTTCCTCTCTTCCACACTAGGCTTTTGCGATGGCCCAATGCCCCTCTGGTTAGGCTGGCGCCTACCCTGGGTGTACCTATTCCCTGCTTTCTTCGTATTGCCTTTCCTATACCACTCGCTCCTTCGTTCCCGACGAACATCTTCACTCCTCCATGAGATTCTCTTCCCTGCAGACGTCTTCTTCGGTTCGTGGTTGGGCTCATCCACCTCCCTGTGGCTCACCTCACCACGGTGGTTCATCTTGCACCTACCACTATTCATCTGGCCGGCATAGGGTGCACTGCGTCGTGGTTCCTCCACTCTGCCCCTCACTGCCGTTCGCTCATCCACTGAGCTTACTTTATTCACGTTTCTGTATGGAGGGAGTGCGGCCTGCAGCCTCTTCACCGCCCCAGGCGTTTGTACAGCTGCTCCTCGCCACTCCTCCACACGCATCATCAGGCTTAGTCGGAGGTCCCCGTCGGGGTTTTCCACAACCTCCGACGACCTCTCTGCACTCTCGCCCTCGTTGTCGTCGTCTCTGGCGACGTTTTCCCTGGCGAAGTCGGCTTCCTCACCACCATCTGGAACGACCGATACCTCACCTGGCAGGGTTGTACCGCTGCTTGCAACATAGGCACTCCTGGCCCAATCGGGTTGTATCCTGCCTCCTCCGAGGTCATTACCCAGCACCATCTGTACATGCTCTAGGGGTAACTTAGGGGCTACAGCTACTATAGCTTTCTCGACTCCGCAGTCGGCAATCAGCTGTACTTCGTGAAGTGGCAACCTGTATTCCTCCCCCACACTGCGTATCCTCACCACTCCCACAGGTGAATCATTAAATTCCTTGGGGAGAATACTCCTGGTCACCATACTTATGTCAGCACCCGTATCTCGAAGCACGGCAACCTCCACTGGGTCTGACTTTCCAAACTTCACGTTGGCCCCGAAAACGAAGGGATGTTCACCCAACTTCATTTCCCAACCATTCACGTTGGGTCCACTATAATATGGGGTGTGAACAAACACTCTCTCCTCTTCCAACATTAATCCTACATTCCTTTGGTGCTCCTCACACTCGCCGGCATAATGTCCTCTCACACCACAGTTGTAGCATCGGCCACCTCCCCTGGGCGGCCACTCGCTAGTCACTCTGGCGGTACCACTTGCAGACGTCCCCTGGGTCCTCCTTGGACTCCTTGTCGTCGTATCCGGGACTGCAGCACTTGCTCCCGAGTTAGGTCCACTGCTCACAGCTTGGGGCTTCCTCCCCGCGTCTCTTGAGCTCTTGAACCACGTTACTTCATCTGGCACACTACTCATGGGAGAGTCCCCACTCGTCCTCGCTCCTCCTGAACTCCTAAGGTTCCCTCCCGACCTGGGGTAAGGCGAGTGTCTGGGCGGCCCCTCCCTCCTGATATGTAGTGCCTCCTCCAGCATGTCGGCTCGGTCCGCTGCAGCCTTCAGGTCCTTAATACCTGCTTCTCTCAACCTTACTCGCAACTCAGGATGGAGCACTGACATAAACTTCTCCATCACTATCAGTCGTTTGATATCATCCACCGACTCCGCTTCCTCCGCCTTCAACCATCGTAGGAATTTCCGTTCCATATCCCTGGCGGTCTCGGCGTAAGTCTTTCCCGACGCTCTTGTACACTCTCTGAACCGCTTCCGGTACATCTCCGGAGTCAGCCGGAATGAGTGGAGAACCGCATTCTTAATCGCGTCATAACTAGTACACTCCTCTAGGTCCAGCATGTTATAGGCTTCCCGGGCCTCACCAGTCAACCTGCCCTGGACCAGAGCAGCCCAATCATCTTCCGGCCACTCCTTCAGAGTTGCTATCCGTTCAAAGTGTTCGAAGAACGGCTCAGCTTCTTGTGGTTCGAACGTAGGTAAGTCACGTTCCCTTACCTTGAGGTCATCCCGCCGTGCAGGTAGTGAGGGCAGACCACGTTCAACGCGACGCAATTCGACTTCTTTCTTTGCCCTTATCTCCTCCAGTCGCAGTTGTCTCTCTCCTTCTTCCCACTGCAGCCGAGCTTCTCGCTCCTCTCGCTGCAGCTCAGCTGCACGTTCCTCTCGCTGCAGCTCAGCCGCACGTTCCTCTCGCTGCATTTGCGCTTCTATCTCCTCTCGTCGCAGCTGGGCTTCCAGTTGCATCTTCATTATTTCCAGTTGCAGGCTCCTCTTACTACAGCTGGACCTTCCACTGCTCCCATGTTCACTGTGAATTCTCTCCACACTGGTAGGCGCTTGGGAAGGCCCTAGTCGGGACGGTTCACCTTGCGACGGCTCTCCTCGGGACGGCTCCTCTTGAGATGGCTCCTCTCCTGTCGCTTCCTCTCGAGCTGTGAGCAGTGCCATGATCTCTATCCTTCGCTCCGCTACCTTAGTCGTCCTCAACCTGATCCCAAAGTGGTTTGCCACTTGTTGGAGCTGGGCCTTGGTACACCCTTCCAAAATACTCTCGTCCCTTGTGTCAATAAATTTCTTTACTTTGTCTTCCTCCATCTCTATATCATTGAGCATACACGACAGCACAGACAAGTTAGTAGGCACTAATTTCACCGTTTCAGTCCCTTAGCCGGTTGAGTAACAGTACCACCGAATTCATTGGCCACACTGTATTAGTACCCTGGCAACACTTGTCTTGAAATTTATTCCACACTGTAGCTTGATCCACGCTTCCTGGCGAAGTTCCCAGTTCTTGGCTACTGGGGTTCGAATCCTGGCAAGGTCGCCAGTTCTCTGTCACGTGGGGGTGGGTGGTATGGGGCTCTGCTAACACTTAACTGCTAGGGGCTCAAAAGGCCCAAATACTCAGCCCCTCCGACTCCCTGGATTGACCGGAGTCTCCTTGGTCACACAAGAGAGGACCAACAATGCCCACCTCCGCAGGTCTTTGCTTCCACCACAAAGGGGTGCCACTGATTCACCCTGGAAGCCCTTCAGTCAAACACGGGGAAACTGCTGTTAACAGTTCCGGCCTAGACCCGTGGGGGAGTGAAGGAAGACTCAGGCTTACCTATAACCATAACCTCCCTGAGTCTTGCCTGCCAGACAAAAAAAAGGTTGCAGGAACTCCTTTCCCGCCTGTCTTCTCTATCTTCCTCTTAGCAAGGTCGCCAGCTGGGTTATTATATCTGCACCCCAGCAATGCAGTTCAGTGGGTGTATTATATATTGTTTGTAGCCAGAAATGTATGCTCATAGAGAAATATCATAAATGGAGGCACACTCAAACACAGTAATAAAATGTGTGGGTTTACTGATGCAAATTACATGAACACACACACACAATCACAAGTAATACATGAATATGGAATATGGATAATGAGTCTGGAGATCGTCAGCCTCTTCTTCCACGACCTCCAACCCTCCTTCAACTGTGCAGAAAGACAGGAGTCTCACACTCTCACAGGAGGGCCTCTTCACCACGTCGGCGCCTCTTCTTCACTGTCCTGCCATCCATACACACTGTCCTCTCTGACAGTCCTGGACTCAAGCTGCCTTGCAGCCTATTCTACTATTAAAGTAATAAAGTCTTGCTGCCACATACACAAGTAAATATTGTGGCCTAACTAGCCTACTCATACAAGGGGTAATGGGAGGGAAAATGATCTACCTTACATTCCTGGCTCACGACGCCTGTCCCTCGATGGTGTGAGGTTCCCACGCTTCCTTGGGTCGATCCTTGACGATCCAGGACGTTCCACAGGTCCTCAGGTGTCGTGGAGCCTTCGCGTCGTCGCCGTTCCAATCCCTGAGATTCAGCTGCCCCAATCCTGGTTCATCGATGGGCGCTGAGCTAATCACTATTTTCCCCACACTCGCCTCTCCCACAAGGCGTTGCTCCTTGTCCTAGGCACGGTGTCGTCCTTCCAAGATTCTCAGTGGATGTGACCCCAGTCACAGCTAGGCTTGCCCGCCCACCTTCCAGACCTCAACGTCCAGCCAGCGGCGCCGCCCAGCGTCGTCGCCGACTATTTTCCAAGTTTGGCACTTCTCTGCTCACTGAACTTGGTTCCTCTTTTGCTTCCCAGAAGCGCAGGGTCTCCAATAACTATGATGGGCTGCGATGGCCAGCTCAATCCACTGAACAAGGCTTGCAGAGCCTCCAATCCTTGAGAGCAGACCGAGGCGCGTCCTGTCGCTTCCAAGGTCAGAACAAACTCTGATGTTGGCGCCGCCCGGGGCACTCGGTGACGTCATGGCGGGCCCTGATTTGTCGCCCGCGACCTACGTCGGCCAATCCGCGATCGGCTTGTGTCCCTTCCAAAAGGTCATATCTGCCGTAGGGGATACTGTTTCATTTTATAACAGGGCGCCAATTTTCCTTTATTTACAACTTATAATATAACTTCCTTCCCTTAACTGGCAGCCGGTCTGGTCGCCACATATATCATTAGACTCCCTGAACCTCAGAGAATCAGTAGGGAGAGCTGATATGACTCTTTAAGCCGGCAAACGAAATAAATAGGAGAGGGCACCGTAACACCTACATACTCCTTTACCCATCTTAAGACTATGATCTCCTTCACTCATCATACTCCAATCTATCTACACACAGGAATAACTCTACGACACATACTCATACATATTTATCTTCTCTTCTCCTCCTCCTCCTCCTCCTCCCTACATGACCGCATACCATCCACATAGCTTCCAACCCCTACCCAACACGACACACTCTCAAGTAACGCCTGGCCTGAGGCCACGCGTCAGCCACTCGCCAAAAACATCCGGGGAAGCCCCAGAAACCTTTGAGATGGTGTACACAAGCCCACATACTTATCCTCCCCTCCCCTCTTACCTACATGACCCACAACGTCCCCCATTTTACCCTCTGTGACCCACAACGTCCCCCCCTGACGCATCCCGTCCCATTCTACGGACTCCCACACCACTTTTGACTATGACCGAGTTCAATCCCTGAGGTTCTCCTCAGGTTTGGGACGGTCGAAGTCACATATTTTACTACAGTCCCTGCCATAACCCTCTATCGTATCTTCGTTAATATCTTATCAATGTCCCTAAAAAGTATACCTGCTGTATTTCAGACATAGTTCAGTAAATTCAAACAATTACCGAACTCTAGCTCCTGTCCTCAGCCTTAGTTTCCTCTCGTATCTTCGTTAATACCTAATCAATTCTCCTGAAATTTAAACCCGCTGTATTTCAGACATAGTAAATAAGAACCAAATAATTACCGAGCTCCAACTCATGTCCCCCACCTTAGTTCCCTCCTATAAATTCACTACTATCAGTCCAAATCCCCAGAGATTTAAACCCCCCAACTACATTTTCAGACCCCCTTGTAAAATAAATCAAAAGCAAATTACCGAGTTCCAACTCATGTTCTCCACCTTAGTTCAAAGTTCATCAAAAATTATTTCAGATCAAGTTCCTCTCCAGTCTATCAAAAGTAAACATCATGTACTTTAATACTCTTTTTTGTACTCAGCTATGTAAATAATCACTAACGTGCTAATATTCACACGGTCATATAACACCTTACCTTTAATACCCTTTGTTTACCCAACAAAGCAATAATCACACAGTCAGAAATCACACCTTACCTTTCCCCCCTCTACCTCCCCCTTACCTTCCCCAACTCCCTTTTCACTTTTCATCTTACCCAGTTCCCAACTTATCCAAACCTTCAATAATCCTACTATATTTGTATATTTTCTGTGTTCTACACTGTGTTCTTTGCACACTCTCCTATGTTTTCTATGTTCACTCCATGTTCTGCAAATGTTCACAGCATGTTCAGTTCATATTTTTCACCAGTTTTCTTCATTTTTCAATGTTTTTTCATTTTCCCCGTATGCTCACTGTATTCTTTTACCATGTTTTTATGTACATCATATGTTCTCTGTACAACTTTTATACTCAATATTCATGTTCTGAGTGTTCTTAGCATGTTTCTTCACATATTCAGTGTTCATTTTTTTGTACTCCATATGCTCTTTATCATGTTTTCATGTTCTCTGTAAGTTCATATTCCCTGCATGTTCACTGTGTTCATCAAATTTTCTTACATGTTTTCTGTGTTTCTGATCAGGGGAAGGAAGACACCAACAGCATGGGGGCGTAAATTTATTAGTACAGGATAAATAATTCTGCAGAAGTAAAACAGGCTTCTAAGTAGGTCTTAACAAATGTATAACATAGCCGTGGCTAACTCAAAGTACACGAAACATCTTAAATTGTACACCCGTAGTAAAATAACTGTAATCTTATAGCCTAGTAACAAACTCTGCAGAAACCTAATGGCCTATTGTCTAGAATTAACAGTGAGGCGAATGTAACAAATCTAATTCTAAGTATAACAGGACACCATAAGTGAACAACATAACATAAGGGAAACCCTAGCTGGAGAATAATCAGGCGGCAGAAAAATACATAGTGACTGGGGAAGCCTGATATGTATTTGCAGAAGAAAATAACCCCAGGCCAGAGGCCGAGCCGCCAAGGAATAAGGAGAAAGAATTTCCTGACTTAAGGTAGGGCTTACTAGTAGAATGGCTGTAAAGTCAAAGTAGTAGCTGCGGACAGCGGAACACTTGGGGACGGGCGCTGCTCCCCCACTCCGCAGGCCAGCAGGCCGGATCCCCGCCCCGAAGGGCGAGTGCCCGCTGGCCGCGAGGGAAACCTCAGGGTGGCAAAGCAACTACAGCTACCGAACTGGGAAGGAAACGTCATTCTCCCACCTGCCGACCGCGATAGCACTGTTCGGCAAGCCCTTCTAGAGGTGGCTGAGGGCCCCGCCTAGTCCAAAAAGTGAGGGGCGTAACCAGTTGGAGCCAAGCCTAGCTCCTCGAACCCCTAACTTGCGGGTGGCGACGTGGGCGCTGCTCCTGTGTGGGTCCGTCGCGAGGCCGTGCTGGAGGACATGGGTTGTAGGCAGGGTGCCTCCTTCGGCAGCGCGGGCAGTAGTGCTTGAAGGAACACGAGGTGAAAGTGCAGCCGGGTCCCATCGAGTGGTAGGCGAAGCAGTAGCCCGGGGGGAGCCCAGCTGCCCGGGCGCTAGAGAGAGTAAGTGCTGCCGGTCGCCCTGCCTTCTGCCTCGTCGGCTGAGTAGCGGCCTGGGCGATGCGTTGCACCGAGCGAAATTTCAAGTCCAGCCTGTAGTCCAACCATGAACAGCCCGACCTCTCCCTGTCCCATCTGAAGGCCTTGTCGTACCATATCCAGTCACCTTTGAGGGTCGTCTTCATGGTCTTCATGTAACGCGTGTAGGTAAACAGCGCCTGAGCCTCCGCTGGGTGCTTCTCGACGTAGATAGTGGCGTAAATGTCAAGGCCATGCGCCCACTGGTCCGGCGTCAGGGGCGGCTGCTTCTTACCAGCCGCCTGTGTGTCAGGGATTGTCGCAGAGGGGGACTCGAATGAACGTGATTCCCGCTCATAGGCAAGCAAGTGCCTGAGGTGCACATACTTGTTTGCCCAGACTTTCTCCCGAAGGGCTTGCGGGACGTGCACGCCCAAGAGTGGGATGCTGGAGCCCGGGGTCGCCCGGAGTTGCCCCGGCCAAGGGCTAGAAAAAGTGGGGGGCTCTCTCTCCTCGGGGACTCATCGAAGGAGGACAGACTGGAGGAGCTCGCACGTCGCCTCGACGTATGCCCCCTGGCCCTGGCCCGTGGGCGACGGTCGGTGAAGGGGGGGGGGGGGCAGGGCGGCTGTGGCAGCTGCGGCAGGGTCGGCCTCGGTGTTCCCCATGCCCGGAAGGCTTGTGGCATGAGAGGGCCCCCGGGCCTGCGCGATGAGCGCCTGCAGCGTCGTCCAATCGTCGGCCGAAAGGGGTGGAGGCTGCGACACTGTGCCACCCGCTGCTTTGCCGGCAGTGGGCCTCTGGGAAGTGTGGTCGCCGTCCGTATCCGAGCCGCCCGAGGAGGCCCCCGAGGAGGGCGAGGTGAAACGGGCGGGCTTCTGCCCTGGCCGGCTGCGTCCTTGCACCACTGCGCTGTTGTCCTCGCGTCGACGCCGCCCGAGCCCTCTTCCGTGTTGCAGTTGCTGCATGTTCCGGCTTCTCGCCACTGTGGAAAGGTGAAAACGTAAGCATTGGGCACCGCTTTAACACTGCAACAGTATTATTAAGTAAATACTGGACATAACTGAAGCTGGACTAGTAGCAAAATGATTTTTAGTAAACTTAAATAAATAATAACAAAGCGAGGCCAAAACAGCAAGCAAGGCATGAGGCGTAAGCAAAGCTAGGAAACAGAATAAATAGCAGTGTAAATACCAGACAAACTGAAACTGAACAAGAAATAGAATAAGACCGTAATATAATGTACTTGTATTTAAGCTGAACAAATAAAAGAACAAACAGTGATAATCATGGGAAGATTTGGTAGCTTAAAGCGGGATTAATCAAGGGATAGGATGGTAGGTTAAACAGTAATATATGCATGGTATAGATTGGATAGAGTAAAACTGCAATGTTCAAGGGATGGAATGGTTATTAAAACTGTACTAATCAAGGGAGATTGGCTAGCCTAAAGCAATAATATTCTCAAAAGTGAAACAAAATTAATTGAGTATCCCACAGCAATGGACACTGCTTTAACGCTGCAAGAGGAATAGTAAGTAAATACAAGGCATAACTGAAAGCTGAACAATGCAATAAATTAATTTAGAAAACTTAAATAAAAGATAATAACATAGCATAGCCCACCCAAGCGGACAGACCGCTCGACGGCATGTGCCTGCGCTGGAGTACCACTGCAAACCACCTCAAGTCCATCATCACCCAGCAAAAATCTGCTATCAGAATAATATCAAATTCTGCTTTCAGACAACACTCAGCCCCCTTGTTTAACTCCCTAAACATGCTAAACATAATCTCACTCCACAAATTCTCCTGTGTCAACTACATTTACAAAACCCTGTTCTTAAATGCAAATCCTGCTCTGAAACTCTCCCTGGACACATGTAATAGGATCCATTATCACCACACCAGAAATAAATATCTCTTTGATATCCCCAGAGTCAAACTTAATTTGTGTAAACACTCTATGCAAATAAAGGAACCCAGTCTATGGAACTCACTCCGTATTGAATTGAAAAGCTGTCCAACTTTTGCATCATTCAAAAACAATACTAAAAAGTACCTAATTTCATCTTCATAGTTTTTTACCTTTTGATTTAAAACTGCACTGTATCTATTGCTACCCAATCTCCCAATCTTTATGTACCCAATCTGAACATCTTTATCATTGCGATCATAGCTGTCTTCTTATATGTACTGTCAATCTGCTGTATGGTGTCTATTAATCTTGTTTAAATTACCAATCAAGCTGTCAATGTAATTAATCAGAGCTTTAATATACCAATGTGCTTTAATATACTTACTAATCTCTCTCATCTCATTTTTTTTTCTTGCAATTTTTTTTTTTTTTTTTTATTTTTTTTTTTTATTTTTTTTTATTTATTTATTTTTTTTTTATTTTTTTTTTTTTTTATTTTTTTTTTTTGTTTTTATTATTTTCTACCACAGACGTGGCCACACATTTACAATGCTAACCAGCATATATACATTTTCTTCTGTCCTCCATGGACAGGGTTAGAGAAGTGTTAAACATACAGTTCAAGGGTTTTTTCTTGCAATGTATTTGTTATCATTTTATTAATTCTGATACAATTTACCTACTTAAAATTATCTGTTAGATTAAGGACCTGCCCGAAACGCAGCGCGTACTAGTGGCTTTACGAGAGTGCAATTACTGTACCATGCTATGTATTCTCACAAACCCAATGTACCTTCTTGTATATAAATAAATAAATAAATAAATAAAGTAAGACAGGACAGGGAAACAGGAGGGAACGTGTACGTGCGGGAACAACAGGCGGCTACACCGTGTGGACAAGACGTCATGGATCAAACAGGCCGGGCTACGCCGGTCATAGGGCCAAACGGCTGGGGCGATCATAACGTGGGACACCGAGCAAGCAAACATCTGGGGACGAACAAACCGGGATACACCGGCCAGCCCAAACGACTGGGTACGAACAAGCCGGGATACACTGGCCAGCCCAGATGACTGGGTACGAACAGACCGTGCTACACCGGCTTGACTAAACGTCTGTGTAGGAACAAGTAAAATAAAAAGCTTGTAAAAATAATTGTAAAATTATTATGCTTGCTTGTAAAATAATTTTTACAAGCAAGTAAAATCCCACAGACTCAGACACATATCAACACAGATTTCTCAGGCAGCTATCCAAACTCTCTTCTCCTCTCACCAGTCAGCCCGTCAGATGTTGTGTCCATCATACACTCACTAAAAACCAAAGCTGGGAACATCAGTGAAATCCCATCTATTGTATACAAGAGCGCCTCCCATGCCCTTGCGCCACCTATAGCTCTGCTGTTCAACAAATCCCTTGAGTGTCATACCTTCCCTGATATCCTTAAAAAAGCAAGAGTAACGCCAGTTCATAAAGGAGGTAATCCGGCAGACATAAACAACTATAGACCAATATCGAACCTACCTATACTATCAAAAATATTTGAAAAAATTATCTACAAACAGCTCTACTCCTATCTCGTAAAATTCGACATTCTTAGCCCCTGTCAGTTTGGCTTCCGCTCTCAAAAGAGTACCAACGATGCAATTATTAGTCTCCTTGATATAATTTACTCAGCCCTTGACAAAAATGAGTTTCCAATTGGACTCTTCATTGACCTGAGAAAGGCCTTTGATACTGTTAAGAGGTAATCACGATTACCTCTTATGTAAACTCCATCATTATGGAATCCGAGGCCATGCACTGGACTATATCCAATCCTATCTTAGTGATAGACACCAATATGTAGCCATCAATAATATAATCTCTCCCATTCTACCAATAACCGTTGGAGTGCCACAGGGCAGCATCTTGGGACCTCTTTTATTTCTTATATACATTAATGATCTGCCTAATGTCTCTAACATTCTGAAACCTATTTTGTTTGCTGATGATACTACCCTCATCTACTCCAACCCCAACCCACATACACTAAATGGTGTTGTTAATAATGAACTAAAAAAAGTCCACTTATGGATGTCAACCAACAAACTAACACTTAACATAGAAAAGACCTACTACATCATATTTGGAAGCAAATCTACAAATGCAATTCAGCTTTAGATTGACAATGTAAACATTAGCAATAAAAATGATGGAAAGTTTCTTGGCATATTCCTAGACAAGAGACTCAACTTCAGTACCCACATACAACACATAACTAAGAAAGTCTCTAAAACAGTTGGTATACTCTCCAAAATCAGATATTATGTTCCTAACTCTGCTCTCATCTCTCTATATTATGCACTAATCTATCCCTATCTCAACTATGGTATCTGTGCATGGGGTTCAACCACTGCAAACCACCTCAAGTCCATCATCACCCAGCAAAAATCTGCTATCAGAATAATATCAAATTCTGCTTTCAGACAACACACAGCCCCCTTGTTTAACTCCCTAAACATGCTAAACATAATCTCACTCCACAAATTCTCTTGTGTCAACTACATTTACAAAACCCTGTTCTTAAATGCAAATCCTTGTCTGAAACTCTTCCTGGACAGATGTAATAGGACCCATTATCACCACACTAGAAATAAATATCTCTTTGATATCCCCAGAGTTAAACTTAATCTGTGTAAACACTCTATGCAAATAAAGGGACCCAGTTTATGGAACTCACTCCCTACTGAATTGGAAAGCTGTCCAACTTTTACATCATTCAAAATCAATACTAAAAAGTACCTAATTTCATCTTCATAGTTTTTCACTTTTTGCCTTAAAATTGCACTGTATCAATTGCTACCCAATCTCCCAACCTTTATGTTCCCAATTTGAACATCTTTACCATTGTGATCATTGCTGTTTTCTTATATGTGCTGCCAATCTGTTGTATGGTGTTTATAAATCTTGTTTATCTGTATCTTTTGCTACCCAGTCTCCCAATCTTTATGTACCCAATCTGAACATATTTACCATTGTGATCATTGCTGTCTTATATGTGCTGTCAATCTGCTGTATGGTGTCTATTAATCTTGTTTAAATTACTAATCAAGCTGTCAATGTAATCAATCAGAGCTTTAATATAACAATGTGCTTTAGTATACTTACTTATCTCTCTCATCTCATTTTTCTCTTGTAATGTATCTTTATCATTTGTCAATTCTGATTGAAATTACCTACTTAAAATTATCTGCTAGATTAAGGACCTGCCCGAAACGCTGCGCGTACTAGTGGCTTTACAAGAATGTAAATACACTACTATCCAATGTATTCTCACAAACCCAATGTACCTTCTTGTATATATATAAATAAAATAAAATAAAATAAAATAAAAATAACAAGCTGGGCTACATCAGCCAGACAAACGACTGGGACGAACAAGCTGGGCTACACCAGCCAGACAAACGTCTGGGACGAACAAGCTGGGCTACTCCAGCCAGACAAACGTCTGGGACGAACAAGCTGGGCTACACCAGCCAGACAAATGACTGGGACGAAGAAGCTGGGCTACACCAGCCAGACAAATGACTGGGACGAAGAAGCTGGGCTACACCAGCCAGACAAACGTCTAGGTACGAACAGGCTGGGCTACACCAGCCAGACAAACGTCTAGGACGAACAGGCTGGGCTACACCAGCCAAACCAACGTCTAGGTACGAACAGGCTGGGCTACACCAGCCAGACAAACGTCTAGGTACGAACAGGTTGGGCTACACCAGCCAGACAAACGCCTAGTTACGGACAAAACCGAGCAACACCGGACGGACAAATAACTGGGACGAACAACGCTTTGTTGGTCTGGACGCTACACCGTCCAGACAAACGTCTGTGGAAGAACATGCCGGGCGACACCGGCTGATGCAAAGGCAGCCTTTAGCAAGAAAGCTTTGGGCCTACCCACCGGGGCACCGACGCCACAAAGGCGCCTCCTGCCCGTGGGCGAGAGGGAGAGGGACAGGAAGGAAGCAGAACACAACCCAAGGCAAGCGCTCCACGGAGCGCCATGCCACGTGGGTAATGCCGATCTTGGCATGGGCCCCTAGGGTCGGGCCCTAGGGACAAAGACAACTAAATAACCCGGCCAGGAAGCGTCGCCACCAAGGGTGACGCCAGGACGCTCGCAGGGAGCCTGGCCGGACACGCATGACCGAGCGCGTCACGAACCCTGGCCCCTAGGGACAAGCCTAGGAGACGCAACATACCGGGGTCCAGGGAAGACGCCTGGGAGGGGGGGGGGAGGAAACAAAAGGCATCCCTGGGGCGAGTGCTCCACCGAGCTCCAAGCCACGTGGGCGCCGCCTACCGGGCTTGGTCCCCAGGGCTCAGGTCCACAGAAACCAGCCATGTGGCGTCGCCACAGAGGGCGATGCCAGACCACAGTAGGGAGCCTTGCCGTGCACGCACGTCCAGGCGCGGTCGAAACATGGCCCCTAGGACAAGCCTAGGGGCACAGCAAACCGGGCTCCAGATAAACACCTGGGAGAGCACAGCTGGGACGAATGCTCCACCGAGCATGCATTAGGGCCGGGCCCCAGGGGCACAGGACCACCGAAACCTAGCCACGTGGAGTTGCCGCAGATAGAAAGATAACCAGCACACCAGTCCCGACCTGCAGGCGTACCTGCAACTGTGGGAACCGACCTGTGAGATTTATATTTATTTAATTTATATGAATTTATATTTACGTTAATTTATATACTTCGATAGCAATTTGTATAATGTTAAGTGGACTGTATTTCTGCAATAATCTCATAATCTCACAAATCGATCCTCTACACATTAGGGGGGGTTTATTAGTTTATATATATGCAGCCAATCAAACTACAGAATTAACTACATACATTGAAAAGGTTCCTTATCTTATTTGTACAGCAGGTTAGTCCACCAGGTATAACTAGGGTGTAGACACCAAATTATCCTCTTTGAGGTAGCTTCCATCACCCAGTAACTGGTGCACAAATCTTCCTTCCTCGTCTTGACCTGTCAAAAGTGCGCTAGCTGTGAAGCCAGAATCCTATATATGACAAGCTATATCAGAGAAAACACTATACAGTACATGGAACAATAAAGACCTGGCTTAATTACCTTTAGTTTGAGGCTTCCACGTGCTCTAACCGGGTCACCCTATATAATGACATTAATGGCCATAAATGAAGATACATGGGTTTCGGAAAGAACACTTAACTTGAATTTGTAGACAGCGTGTTGATAATGGTACACTTCTGGTTTCCATAACACTACGTCCAAGTAAATTAACAGGAGCCGAATTTGCTCCCGTGTGAGCCTCTGGTCTCGTATAAACAATGGCTGTTTAACACTCCATACTATTGACGTTACTGGCCGACATTGTCCAGATATGATAGGAGCCAAATTTGCTCCACACGTCTCGGAGGTGACACAACAATGGCTGCCCTCCTTCCTCACTCTGACGCCTGGCTTACATTGTCCACATGTCAGAAAGTGATAGAAGGGTCACATTTACTCTACTTTAATATTGATAATTAAGTTAATTTATATAAGATGTTTTTATGATGGTAAAGTCCAAAGACTAATGTATTTAAGAATAATTCCCACCATAATAGGTGGTGATTTATAATAGTATGTGGTGATGATATCCCGTTTTCTTTAGACGGTAATTCCACTACAAGTTACGTTTTCTATGGGTAACTTGTTTATACAACACAGCTCTTATCTGTCTGTATGATATTATTATTAAATGGTGTCGGATTTTCCGACATAATTCCCCAGGGGGCTGCTCACGGGTCGAAGTCCTCTTTAGAACAGACGAACACCGATACTCCTCCTTCGAATTATTTGATTAATTTGATGTTAGTAGTTAGTAATCACACATTTGTGCGTCTGTTCGTACAGGACGGATGTCCCGTACTAGAGTTACAGGGGTTAGAAGTCTAATGCGATTTCATTTCCCTGTCAACTCTTGAAAGGCTAATATTCAAGCCTAATTACATATTATTTAACCCAGAAGACTGAATGTGATCAAGTACTACAGTCAAGTATGATTCAGGGACTGCAGTGAGATCAGTGACATTAGATATAACTTGAAGTTTGTTCAGGTAACTGGTCACTGATATATAAACACTGAGGCCCATGGAATACATCTTGATTAAATAATAAATGTATCAAATCAGTCATCAGATTTATTGGGGTTTAATTTAGTTAATTGATTCAGAAGATTGAATAGCTCATCATTAAAGTAAAGTATGGTTCTGAGACTGCAGTGGGTTCAGTGACATTGGTCGCAGTGACTTGTAGCTGTTTTAGGCTACTGTTCACTGATTTGCCACTGAGGCCTCATGAAATCATCTCCAGCTTTAAATGATGATACTAACATCAACCTCTGTTGGTATAGTCAGCTGTAATCTCCTTAGTATAATGCTACTGGAGAAATATAATCAGCTGACAAATTTAGATTTCTACTGGTATTGTTTATCTGCAGGCATAGGTCTCCTCAGGCTTGATACTGGGCCTGAGAGTAATTTACCTCCTGCAGAGTTTAACATGGTTATACCCTGATATTTAGTAGGGCTACCGATGAATCGATGACAATAGTCTGTCCCTACAAGGAGACCGAAGTCGGTGAGGTGATCAGACTTAATATTATCTGCCAATTTTATTCCTCTATTTCTCAGGAATTTGGCTGTTGCTCTCAGACCTTGAACTTGTAGGTCTACTGGTATTTTGTCCACCACAATGGCTTGTACTCTACAGACGTACCTGCCTAAACGTACTGATGGTTGTACCACCTGGTAGACTTGAGGTCCTGCATCTGTTACAAACCCTGAGATGTTGAATGACGTCTGGGCTACAGGCCTTAATTGTAGTTCATCTGCCAACTGTTTAGTGACAAATGTTCTCTGGGATCCTTGGTCAAACAACCCACGGGTATGGACCTTGGCCCTCTTATTCAGGATGGTAATTTGGGCAGTAGGCAAAGTCGTATTACCTTTAGACTTTGCCGATTGGACACTCTTTGTTTGTTGCACCTTGCAGTACTGTACTGTGGTGGGAATGCTATCTTCCACCTTGGGGTTTGGAGACGTTGTTTTGGTGTCTCTGCACAATGCTGCATGGTGCTGACCTTTGTTACACCTATTACAGGTGTGTAATTGGGTATCACAATCCTTGATGTTATGTTTCCTGAGGCACCTCGTGCAATGTTGCAAATCTTTGAGTCGCTCAACACGGGCGTCACTATCAGGAAAATTAGAGCAGTGGTACATAGAATGTTTCTCATTGCAGAACAAACATGTTCCATAGCTTCCAGTACCCTTTGGTGTCACGTTCTTGGATGACACAGTAACTATAGGCTTGGAGGGTCCCACTGCATATACGCCCACACTGCTACTGTTCCACTTTGGTGTTGAATTATATTGTCTAGATTGATTTGGAGTACCTTTGGTACTCTGTGGTTTACTATTATTGGTTTCTGAGGGTTTACTTGGTGGTTTTAATTTGTCATGTGTTCGTAATTGATGAACTACTGACTTTAAACCTTCAGATATTTCATTCATGGATAAGATGCTTTTATTGTAATGAGCACTCATTTGTCTCAATATGTCCCTAGGTATTTTCTCCTGGACAATTATTTTCAAGACCCACTCAGCCCCGTTTGTATCTGCTGTCAGGCTGAGGGCATTGATCAATGATTCTACCTCCAGCTTGAAGACTTGGAGTGAATCAGCTGAAGCCTCCGGTGGGGGTAAATGCAACAGCTCATGAACTAAATGTGATGTTCTTACTTCTGGATCAGCATAATTATCCTTGAGGAGTTTTACTGCCAGATCATAGCCGTCATTAGTTAATCTCAGATGGGATACTACTGTTTTAGCCTCACCTGATAATTGGCCTTGCAAATAAGAGAATTTACTACTCTTTGGTAAAGATTGTTTTGAGTCTACAAGGTCAACGAATTTGTTCCAAAATTCGTCCCAATCTTCCTCATCTTTTCCTGAGAAAGTGGGTAAATTAATTGGAGGGAGTCGAGCTTCTGCTTGACTCGTATTAGATGCAACTGTTGTTGTTGTTGCTGTTACCTTGTTCTGGGCAATTAATTTGACATAAGGCTGTAACGTGGCCTGAGTGTGATCTTCATAATTCGCTAGATCAACCATAATGTCGTCTATTTCTGTTTCTGATAAATTAGTGTTGGCAAGTTCAGCCACATATGTTGCTATTTGGCATTTGATTTGCTCAAATTTACCTGCAGCTGCTTGATAATAGCTTTCCAGGTCAGCATAATCAACTTGAGATTGTTGTGACAAATCTTCACATTTCTTGATCTGTCTTGTTAAGTGGCCTTTAAGACCTGCAAGGGTTCTTTTCATTCTCCCTGCATTATCCATACTGGCTCGTTGGTGAAGCCTTGTGGGGCTTGTACTTGGGCTGCTCATAATACTGAACAAGCACTGATGGTAGCCTAGGGTAAATTCTGCACTCACTAGGCAATAATCCTACCTCTACTAGAGGTTAGCACTTAAAATTAATACACATTATATATATACAATCATCCACACTAATGATTTGAGTGATAAACCAGTGTCACTGGAAGTACCTTTAGGTTAGCTCTTCTATATCACCCTAGGATGGTAGAGACACTAATTAATCACTCAAAGGTGTAATGATCATAAGTAAATTATTATATATACAACTCAACTCGAGTTGATAAAAATTACACCCAAAATAGGGTCTGGACCATTCATTAATGGTGTTAGGTTGTTCAATATAGTACAACTGACTATGGTAATAATGGGACTAGGATGAGCAATAATAGTTCAACTAGTCATTTTTAATATCCTACCCTGTTGTGGGTTGGCAATTAGTAAATATTATATTGTGAACACTAGTGCAATATATATTAAATAATTCTCTATTTTGGAGAAATAATATACACAATTATTGATAATAGCCTCTTAATTAGCCTCTATGAAACTTCTAATATTATCTAGAAGTATTAAATATTATTATTGACCTCGCGAAATAAACTCCACAAAATTCGTAGATAATCTCTCGCGAAATGTAACACCACGAAATCCGTGAACAATCTCGCGACACAGTCACTAATTTGGCTGGCTTCTATATTAGCGCTGTCATTTCACAGAATAACACGCCACCAAATCTGTGGGTGTGCATGAAACCGCTGACTAAGGCTTAACTGAACTGAGCGGGGCTCGTGAACTCGCACGAGTCAACGCCGCCGTCTTGACTGGCTTTGTTTAAATAACACTGCACTAGTATATTTAATGAATCCACTGGTTAACTGGTTCATCCGGTACTAAGATGACCAAATGTGAGTTCAAAGGATCAAATAATCCGTCATCCGGTTCGAAGGACCAAATAATGTGGGAACCGACCTGTGAGATTTATATTTATTTAATTTATATGAATTTATATTTACGTTAATTTATATACTTTGATAGCAATTTGTATAATGTTAAGTGGACTGTATTTCTGCAATAATCTCATAATCTCACAAATCGATCCTCTACACATTAGGGGGGGTTTATTAGTTTATATATATGCAGCTAATCAAACTACAGAATTAACTACATACATTGAAAAGGTTCCTTATCTTATTTGTACAGCAGGTTAGTCCACCAGGTATAACTAGGGTGTAGACACCAAATTATCCTCTTTGAGGTAGCTTCCATCACCCAGTAACTGGTGCACAAATCTTCCTTCCTCGTCTTGACCTGTCAAAAGTGCGCTAGCTGTGAAGCCAGAATCCTATATATGACAAGCTATATCAGAGAAAACACTATACAGTACATGGAACAATAAAGACCTGGCTTAATTACCTTTAGTTTGAGGCTTCCACGTGCTCTAACCGGGTCACCCTATATAATGACATTAATGGCCATAAATGAAGATGCATGGGTTTCGGAAAGAACACTTAACTTGAATTTGTAGACAGCGTGTTGATAATGGTACACTTCTGGTTTCCATAACACTACGTCCAAGTAAATTAACAGGAGCCGAATTTGCTCCCGTGTGAGCCTCTGGTCTCGTATAAACAATGGCTGTTTAACACTCCATACTATTGACGTTACTGGCCGACATTGTCCAGATATGATAGGAGCCAAATTTGCTCCACACGTCTCGGAGGTGACACAACAATGGCTGCCCTCCTTCCTCACTCTGACGCCTGGCTTACATTGTCCACATGTCAGAAAGTGATAGAAGGGTCACATTTACTCTACTTTAATATTGATAATTAAGTTAATTTATATAAGATGTTTTTATGATGGTAAAGTCCAAAGACTAATGTATTTAAGAATAATTCCCACCATAATAGGTGGTGATTTATAATAGTATGTGGTGATGATATCCCGTTTTCTTTAGACGGTAATTCCACTACAAGTTACGTTTTCTATGGGTAACTTGTTTATACAATACAGCTCTTATCTGTCTGTATGATATTATTATTAAATGGTGTCGGATTTTCCGACAGCAACCCCAGGCAGGCAAACAGGCGGAAGGCCCTAGGGAACTAGCTAAGGCGGCACGAACGGACTGCGAGGGACGGCGCAAACACACACCAGCACTGGGGATAGTCCTGACTAACTTGAACAGGAAACTCTCTTACCTTAAGGTTTGCTGAGTAGGGCAGGGGGCCCCTGCCGTACCGGCCTGGGATGTCGAAGGCCCCAAAGGATCAGAGAACGTCAGATCTGGGACCATACTAGCAGGGATGGGGTACATTTGCTTGAGAAATCTCGTGTACACAGTAAAGCAGACTGGAGATGCAGTATAGAGTACTGGCCTGTGGTGTTTGTGTGTTACTGAGGAAGTCTTGGTTGTAGGGTTGATGTAAAGTCATGACTTGGTTACTGACTTTAATACTTAATATGATTACATGACTAGTAGCTACCAAGCTTGGCTGGCGTCCTGTACGCTCTTGTTTACCTTCACTCTCTCTGGCGTCTGCTCCGCCACACATAGAAAACGGATGGTACCATTTTCTGTGAACATGACATCCCTCCTTTTCTTTAAAAAGAATGAATACAGGATGTCTACCATGCTTGTAGCACAAAGCAAAGTTATTGACACAAAGTAAGTTATTACCATATCAAGAGATACTGCATACATTTAACATTAATTAAGCACACAAAGAATTTAAACAACTTAATCTTTTCCACAAAGGATTTCAATGTTAAAAATACATATGCAATGTTAAACAAACATGAAAGAAACTGTACTACAAAGTTACAAAATATTGAATGAGATATCTGCATTATTCAAACAATATTAAATTTAGTTTAGCACAATAACTAAATACTTTTCATTACATAGGAACACAATTAATCATCAAATCGTGTAGGGCGTTTAACATGACGTTTAGGACGAGAGTCCTTAAATGCAATAACATCCCTTGATGAATTGTTTGTCGGGTTATAACTATTTTTTTCTTTTTCTTTTGCACGATTTTGCACTTCATCATTTTCTACACTAGTTGGAATCACTTTGAAATAAGCCATATTACGTGTTATACTATGATCTCTATTACTAGCTGTTACCATAGTTCCTTTTACACTAATCACTTTATATGGTTTTGTATCATACGGCATATCTAACTTTCCCTCTTTTTTCTTTTTAACGAGAACAGTGTCACCAACCTTTATGAACTGTTCCTTTGCACGTTGATCATGAGCAATTTTCATTTTGCCCTTGGCTAGTGCATCCTTCTGAGCGAGACGTTTATCCGTTACCTCGGCTGGCATGACGGGTAGTGCGATTCTCATAGGACGTCCAAATAAAAGTTCACCAGGTGACTTGCCCAGTGTTCCATGCGGTGTTGCACGGTAGTTCCTGAGAAAAGCATACATAGCTTGTTTCCAGGATCGTCCTTCGGCATGAGCACAGCGTACCGCTTTCATGAGAGGTTGCATGAATCTCTCAACTTCTCCATTTGCTTGAGGATGTAGTGGCATCACACGGCGGTGTTTGAATCCAATATGCTCAGCAAAGTTGACGAAGTCTTGTCCATTGAATGGCGGTCCATTGTCCGTCTTGACAACTTCAGGAATGCCAAAGTTTGAAAAGATCTTGTCGAGTTTCGGGATGACGGCCTTTGCAGATGTGGAATTGATGATTTCTACTTCTGGATAACGTGAGTGATCATCAATGACTACCATCAAGTACTCTCCAGTTGGTAGTGGTCCGCAGAAGTCCATCGATACTTCCGTCCATGGTGCAGCAGGTAGTGGTGAAGGTTGTAGAGGTGTTGGTCTTGAAGTATCCACTGCAGCTTGGCAAGGGACACAGGCATCATGCATATCCTTTGCTTGACGATCAATGCCAGGAAACCACACCTTTTCTCGTAGCAGCTGTTTGGTCCTAACAAGACCTTGGTGTCCTTGATGTGCAAGCTTCAGAGCACGTTGCTGGAGAACAGCTGGAATAACGATACGAGTACCTCGCAGCACAGTGTCGCGTTGTTGCGTAACACTTAATTCTGTCTGGATGCGTTCAAGTGCTTTGAATGCAGAGTTAGGTCCTCTAGGGTTGCAGTACGGATTTCATCAAGAGTAAGAGCCTTAGGGACTGCATCACAGGTTACAGAGTGTACATATTCCTCGGCAACTTGCTGATGCTTGGTGATGGTGAAACTGTTGGCAGGATGTCGACTGATGTAATCAGCGGGATTGCCTGCACCCGGCTTGTATTTCACCGTAAAGTTGTATGGTTGCAGACGAAGAGCCCATCTCTCAATGCGAGCTGGTGGTTTGGACTTTGGATTATTGAAGATGGTCTCCAACGGTTTGTGGTCAGTGACTATCGTGGTGAAGGGTGCACCAAGCAGATACACATTGAAGTGTTCACAGCCCCATACAAGAGCAAGAGCTTCCTTCTCTGTCTGACTGTATCGTTGCTCAACATCTGTGAGAGAACGGCTGGCGTAGGCAATTACTACTCTGGAATCTGGTTGACCAGGTTTGTGTTGGGCTAACACAGCACCTAAACCAACAGGACTAGCATCCACCGTTAACTCAGTGTCCATTGATGGATCAAAGTATGCAGCAGTCGCATTCTCTACTAGTGCATTTTTCACAGCATCAAATGCATTTTGCTCGATATCGCTCCAGTACCATGATGCATTTTTCTTCAGGAGCTCACGTAGAGGCTTTGTAATGGTAGCAAAATCTGGAATGAAGCGAGAACAGTAGTTTGCCATTCCCAGAAAACTATGTACTTCAGTGGACGTTGAAGGAGGTGCAGCATTCTTGATATCTGCAACTTTCTTAGGATCTGGAGACAGACCTTTGTCACTAAGTACATGTCCAAAGAATTCAATTTTATGTTGATTGAACTCACACTTTGCTCGGCTTAACGTCAAATTCTTTTCTCGTAAGCGTTGCAATGTTGCACGAAGAGCTTTGTCGTGTTCAGCTTGGGTACGGCCATAAACAATGATGTCATCAGACATGTTGTCAGCATTAGGTATGTCTTGCAATACCTGGCTGATGATGTGCTGGAATACCTCGGCAGCACTATTAATACCAAAACTCAGGCGCTTGTACCTATACAGACCTCGATGTGTCGTAAACGTTGTGATGAATCGACTTTCCTCATCAAGTTCAAGCTGATGATAGCCCTTGTTTAAATCTAACTTGCTGAATACAGTTGCACCATTCAAGCGGTAGATCATATAATCTACAGTGGGTGTAGGATGGCGTTCACGCATTATTGCCTTGTTGGGAACACGCATGTCCACACAAATGCGTATCTCATCTGGATTCTTCGGCTTTGGTGGAGTGACAATTGGGCTTACCCATGGTGTTGGGCCTGTTACTGGTTCAATGATATCTAGTTCCATCAGCCTATCCAGTTCGGCATCAACTTTCTTGCGAGTATGGAAAGGTTGTCGGCGATGTGGTTGGGCAACTGGAATTACATCTGGGTTGATATGCAGATGTACTTTGCTATCAGTATAACAACCTATGGATTTAAATCGATCAGAAAATTCAGCAACAATAGCATCAACATTGTTTGCAGATTCCACTGCTACAGCATTAGAAAGCTGAAGTAGCCCCAATTTGGTTGAAGTCTTGTAACTGAGTAAAGAATCCTTTGCATTCCTAACAACATGGAATGTAGTAATGAGCATTGCATTCTTTGACTTAATCTCTGCAGTGAAAGTTCCAATCACTGGCAAGGCTACCTTTGAAGCATAGGCAGTGGCTTTGCCATTATAGTTCTCAAGCTTTGGGAACTGTTTTTTAAATTTTTCATAGTGGCACTCAGCAATGGTGTCAATGTTTGATCCAGTGTCAATGAGAACTTTGAGACAAATACCAGCAATATATACTATAGTCTCTGGGTTGTTTGGAAGATCATTCCATTCTGTGATTGCTTGTACTCCATAAGTATAATCACATTCACTGTCATCTGAGACTGGTTGTAATGAAATGTTGTCTTGTACATTATTAACATTCTGGATATGAGGTGCAATATTGTGTTTACCACCTCGACCCCTATGACCTGATCCTCGTACAGTGCTTTTATTCACTAACTGTAGTTTCTTTAGTGCGGAACGACACATAGCACCAAAATGGCCCAGTTTTCCACACTCATAGCACTTCTTACCTTGAGCAGGACAAACATTATCTTGGTGTGGGTAGTCTCCTCCACAATTGTAACATTTATTGTTGACACCCTCTGATGTGAGTCGTTGTGACTGCTTGAGCCTTGTTCCTTGACCCCAGTTGTGACGTGGTTCTCGGCTAAATTTACTGTTAGGTTTGGCATGATATCTTCTTTGATTACGATGTCCTCCCTGAACTTTACATACCTCATCACTGTTAGTAACAGTGGCAGAACCGTTGTTGGCACTGCACTCCATGACACGAGCATCACGTGCAGCATCTTCCATTCGACGAGCCATATCCAGTATCTTGGTAAGAGAACTTTCATCATCAACAAGTTCTAGAGCTCTTCGACGAAGACGTGTAGATGTGCATGATTCAATTATTTGCTGTTTGATTTCTTTGTCAACATCAGCAAACTCACAATGGGCTGCTAAACCCTGCAGACGTGTGTGGTATTGATCCACAGTTTCATTAGAGAGTTGTTTTGCTCTCCTGAAATGCATAATTTCCATTGCAGTATTTTGCCTTGGTTTGAAATGCTCTGTTAGTTTGGCTTTGGCAGTGTCATAATCTTTGGCACCACCAGTGTCTTTCAGTGTGTCAAAGATGTCACAAACTCTATCACCTGCATAATGAAGTAGAAAGGCACGCTTTCTTTCAGCACTTTTGATGTCAGAAACTATCAACAAATTTTCAAACTTTTTAAGCCATTTGACCCACCTCTGTAACAGGTTTGACTGGTCACAGTCAGGATCAAATGCAGGAAACTGAGGTATATTTGCCATTTTTTACTGAATAAATGTAAACTTATCACTTAAATGTTCCTCAGAATATTAAACACTTACTGCACTGTATATGTTAGTCAAGAATTCACTGTAATTACTTTAATTTTGCAAAGCACACAAGCATTTTAATGCAAAAGTTCACAACAGTGCACAATATAGCAGCAACTGACTTCTTACCTAGCCCTTGTGTACATGTGTTGTTCCTACTCACAGCAGCACAGCAGTTGTCAGCAGTTTGTACAGCAGTTGGTACAGCAGTTGGTACAGCAGTTGGTACAGCAGCAGTTGGTACAGCAGTCAGTTCAGTGTGATGAATTTTGTAGCACGAAGCGTCGTTTCGTAACCAAAACATCAGGTTTTGTACACATCAAAGCGTCGTTTCGTACACAACGTCGGCAGATTCCTCAGTACACAGTTTCTTCAGCATAGCTTGGGTAGCACACAGCTTGGGTAGCACACAGCATTGGTTAGCACACAGCATCGTTTAGCACACAGCATTGGTTAGCATACAGCATCGGGTATGGCGCTCACAGCTTCTCTTCCTCCTCCAGGCAGCATGCTTCTCCCTTGTGTTTGAAACTGAACAAATACCTGCGTTCACAGTTCATCCTCGTCGCCAATGTGGTGTTTGTGTGTTACTGAGGAAGTCTTGGTTGTAGGGTTGATGTAAAGTCATGACTTGGTTACTGACTTTAATACTTAATATGATTACATGACTAGTAGCTACCAAGCTTGGCTGGCGTCCTGTACGCTCTTGTTTACCTTCACTCTCTCTGGCGTCTGCTCCGCCACACATAGAAAACGGATGGTACCATTTTCTGTGAACATGACATGGCCCACGTGTCGATGAGGCGCGGCGCTGAGCGTGGAGCTGCTTCGTGAATTGTGGACCGGGTCGGGAAATGGAGTGAGGGCGAGACCTTATCTTGAGGTTATCTTGAGATGATTTCGGGGCTTTAGTGTCCCCGCGGCCCGGTCCTCGACCAGGCCTCCACCCCTAGGAAGCAGCCCGTGACAGCTGACTAACACCCAGGTACCTATTTTACTGCTAGGTAACAGGGGCATAGGGTGAAAGAAACTCTGCCCATTGTTTCTCGCCGGCGCCTGGGATCGAACCCAGGACCACAGGATCACAAGTCCAGCGTGCTGTCCGCTCGGCCGACCGGCTCCCTGACTTCCCGCGCTTTTTATGCCACCCAGGCTGGCCGCACCGCGCCTTGCGGAACGCGATGCGCAATTGTCTCTTCCTTCCCCATCAGAAACTCCACCGCCTTTCGTCCTAAAGGCAGTGGCCATTTCTTTGTCATGTTCCCCATATGTTCTCTGTGTTCGCCGTATTCTCTTACATATTCTTTAAAATCAAATGTACCAAGACATTCTTTTCTTAACGTTCCTTAACTAAAACCATTCGCCAATCAACTAAAAACATAGTCACTTTCGTCATTTCTCAACTAAACTTATTATCCAATCAATGAACAATAGTCAGGTTTAGCCTCGTTCAGCACCGTTCTTAACTAAAATGACCTTTTTCTTAGCTAAAAAATAGTCAAAGGAAACTTTCCAATACTGTTCATAACTATCTTTATCCATCGTAAATGAACTGAAAATAGTCTTGTTAATCATTTCTTAACTAAAATTATTCGTCAGTCAACAAAAAATAGTCACATTCACCACTGTTCCTAACTAAAATTATGTGTCGTTAAGTAAGAAAAAATAGTCAAATGTAACTTCGTTCCACACTTTCGTAACTAACAGTATACATCATAGTGTACAAAGATCGTCAAATGTAACTAAAATTTTGCGTCGTTAGTAAGAAAAAATAGTCAAGGACACTCTTCGAGACATCAAGGACACACTCAGACACACCCAAGCTATCCTGCGAGAAATCAAAGATACTCTTCGAGGCATCAAAGATACTCTTCGAGACATCAAAATTACTCTTCGAGACATCAAAATTACTCTTCGAGACATCAAAGTTACTCTTCGAGACATCAAAGTTACTCTTCGAGACATCAAAGTTACTCTTCGAGACATCAAAGTTACTCTTCGAGACATCAAAATTACTCTTCGAGACATCAAAGTTACTCTTCGAGACATCAAGGACACACTCAAAGACGTCAAAATACTACTCATGTCCACAAAAGTTAGAAAGAATTTTTGGTATAAACTGGACTCTGGATGAAAATTGGTCTGAAAATGGACTCTGACGAATTTCTGTCTACAACTGGACTCTGGCAAATTTATTTATTTATTTATTGATTTATTTATTTATTTATTTATATATATACAAGAAGGTACATTGGGATTGTGAGGATACATAGCATAGTAATTACATTCTTGTAAAGCCACTAGTACGCGCATCATTTCGGGCAGAATTTTCAGTGTTTAAACTGGTCTCTGTACAATTTCGGCCTTTGCACGTGAAACAGTCGTAAAATGGATATACAAACTAAAAGTTATGGCTAAGATGTCTGTTTTCCTTAACAAAACTTCTATGAACATATTCTCTGAAAATGGTCTTTGAAAAATGCACGATTTTGAAAACAAACAAACATTCTCCGTAGAGATTATTCTCAGTAACATGAGAGCAAACTTCGCCCTTGAATTTTTCTATAAGATTTTCTTACTTATTTTCTCCCATAAGAACTCTTAACAAACTTTTATGATCTCGGAAATTATTTTTCTCATAAGAATTCTTTAGTTCCAAATCAGTGACAGGCCAAATTTACCTGGAACTTCTGACACGCTAATCGTGATTCCCCCCCTCCCCCCCCCCTAAAAAAAAATTACATTTAGCGTGTCATCCCTACTACTCCTAACTATCACCCATATTAACATAACACCATCTTCACAACAACCAACATCCTCACTATCACCCATATTAACATACCACCATCTTCACTACTACCACCATCCTCACTATCACCCATATTAACATACCACCATCTTCACAACTACCTGCAACATCCTCACTATCACCCATATTAACATACCACCATCTTCACTACTACCAACATCCTCACTATCACCCATATTAACATCCCACCATCTTCATTACTACCACCATCCTCACTATCACCCATATTAACATACCACCATCTTCACAACTACCAACATCCTCACTATCACCCATATTAACATACCACCATCTCCACAACTACCAACATCCTCACTATCACCCATATTAACATACCACCATCTTTACAACTACCACCATCCTCACTATCACCCATATTAACATACCACCATCTTCACAACTACCAACATCCTCACTATCACCCATATTAACATATCACCATCTCCACAACTACCAACATCCTCACTATCACCCATATTAACATCCCACCATCTTCACAACTACCAACATCCCCACTATCACCCATATCAACATACCACCATCTCCACAACTACCACCATCCTCACTATCACCCATATTAACATACCACCATCTTCACAACTACCTGCAACATCCTCACTATCACCCATATTAACATACCACCATCTTCACAACTACCAACATCCCCACTATCACCCATATCAACATACCACCATCTCCACAACTACCACCATCCTCACTATCACCCATATTAACATACCACCATCTTCACAACTACCAACATCCTCACTATCACCCATATCAACATACCACCATCTCCACAACTACCACCATCCTCACTATCACCCATATTAACATACCACCATCTCCACAACTACCAACATCCTCACTATCACCCATATTAACATACCACCATCTTCACTACTACCAACATCATCACTATCACCCATATTAACATACCACCATCTTCACTACTACCACCATCCTCACTATCACCCATATTAACATACCACCATCTTCACAACTACCACCGTCCTCACTATCACCCATATTAACATACCACCATCTGCACAACTACCACCATCCTCACTATCACCCATATTAACATCCCACCATCTTCACTACTACCAACACCCTCACTATCACCCATATTAACATACCACCATCTTCAAACTACCAACACCCTCACTATCACCCATATTAACATACCACCATCTTCAAAACTACCACCATCCTCACTATCACCCATATTAACATACCACCATCTCCACAACTACCACCATCCTCACTATCACCCATATTAACATCCCACCATCTTCACAACTACCAACACCCTCACTATCACCCATATTAACATACCACCATCTTCACTACTACCACCATCCTCACTATCACCCATATTAACATCCCACCATCTTCACTACTACCAACACCCTCACTATCACCCATATTAACATACCACCATCTTCACTACTACCAACATCCTCACTATCACCCATATTAACATCCCACGATCTTCACTACTACCACTACCCTCACTATCACCCATATTAACATCCCACCATCTTCATTACTACCACTACCCTCACTATCACCCATATTAACATACCGCCATCTTCACTACTACCAACATCCTCACTATCACCCATATTAACATCCCACCATCTTCACTACTACCACCATCCTCACTATCACCCATAATACCATCCCACCATCTTCACTACTACCACCATCCTCACTATCACCCATATTAACATCCCACCATCTTCACTACTACCACCATCCTCACTATCACCCATACTAACATACCACCATCTTCACTACTACCGCCATCCTCACTATCACCCATATTAACATCCCACCATCTTCACTACTACCAACATCCTCACTATCACCCATATTAACATACCACCATCTTCACTACTACCAACATCCTCACCAACACCAATTATTATAATTATCATTATTATTATATACCCCCTCGACGTGGTGTGGGAGCCTGATGTGTGTGTACGCACACACACACACACACACACACACACACACACACACACACACACACACACACACACACACACACACACACACACACACACACACACACACAACATGGAGCCCGTACCTTGTCAAGCACAAGACGAAGCTGGAAAAAGTTCAGAGGTATGCCACTAGGCTAGTAAAAGATCTAAGAGGCATGAGTTACGAGGAAAGGCTGCGTGAGCTGCACCTCACGACACTGGAAGACTGATGAGTAAGGGGAGACGTGATCACTACCTACAAAAACTCAGAGGAATTGACAGGGTAGACAAGGATAAACTGTTTAAAATGGGAGGTACGCGAAGAAGGAGACACAGGTGGAGACTGAGCCTCCAAATGAGCCACAGGGACGTAAGAAATAACTTTTTTCAGTGTCAGAGTAGTTAGCAGGTGAAATGCATTAGGCAGTGATGTGGTGGAGGCTGACTTCATGAACAGTTTCAAATGTAGATATGACAGAGCCCAGTAGGTTCAGGAATCTGTACACCAATTGATTGACAGTTGAGAGGCGGGACCAAAGAGCCAGAGCTCAACCCCCACAAGCACAACTAGGTGAGTACATACACACACACACACCATTTTTTTTATACAAAAACAACGAAACAAAAACATTACTTTATTGAAGTCCAATTAGGTCATCAGGTTAACAGGGACATATAAGTATTATTGTTAACGTTAAAGAACAATTGGAAGGCGGAGGCGTCGAGTATACATTCATACTTCTCAAATACGTCCGTGCCTATGACGAAGGGATATTTGGCATCCGGGTTTGGATGGACGCTTAACTCATCCTATAGATATACGTCACCCCCCATGTGTATCCGGAGTGTTTGGGGAGGACGTTTCTCTAGACCGAGTCTCTTTAGGTATAACCTTGAGACGAACGTCTTGTCAGCTCCTGAATCGACGAGAATTTGGTTTGTGCAGCGGTCAGGTTGTGATGATGGCGGTAGCTTGATCCTAATGCAACATCTATGCAACCCAACCCCTTTATTTTGATACCTTGGAAGGTTCTTGAAATATATATTAGAATTATCTCGTTTAAACTGCTGTATTACATGGTACTCGGCCATTAGTGGGAAACTGAAGAAAATTATGGGGTACTTGTTTAAGCCGAATAAATTATCAATTTCTGGCGGGTAAATGTCGACTTTGGCATCCAACTCTATGCGGTGTTCTAGGAGGATTTTAACATTTTCAACAATCTTTATGTTGAGTTTTCTCTCTCTGTCAAAGAACTCGATTTTCCCATATTCGCTGGCCAATACCTTATTATTCAAGCCCAGTTTTCTTGCATCTTTGTCTTTGATCATGTTATCTGTAGTGCCGGTGTCCACTAACATGGTACAATACTTATAGTTTGCCAGAGCCTTGAGGTAATTGTGGCCCTTCAGGGCAATATTCTTCAATCCCTTCAGGGATGGGGGCTCGGTGCGTACAGGAGGGTGAAGTAGGAACAGTGTTAGGACCTGTCCATCTGGGCTGACTTCATATCCAATATTTTCATCGGTGTATTTTGGTCTTTTTCCGGGACTATTGATGGTCTGGCAGTCGTCCGCCTTCCTCTTGCAGCCACAGCCCACCACTTTGTTCTGCGTGTCCATAACTAGACGGGCGAAGGGAGAGGAGGACAGGAGCTAAAGCACTATTCTTGTCCTAGCTTATCTTACAGTGAGTCGCGCTCACTCACCTACAAATTATATCCTACTTACATTATATTTAGTCAAGATACATTAGCATCTTTAACTTTCAACTTATCTTTTATATTTGTAAACAAATATACAATTTTATACAAATATACAATTCTGTGACCTGTTACACCACTGTGTCCTGTTACACCACTGTGACCTGTTACACCACTGTGTCCTGTTACACCACTGTGACCTGTTACACCACTGTGACCTGTTACACCACTGTGACCTGTTACACCACTGTGTCCTGTTACACCACTGTGACCTGTTACACCACTGTGTCCTGTTACACCACTGTGACCTGTTACACCACTGTGACCTGTTACACCACTGTGACCTGTTACACCACTGTGACCTGTTACACCACTGTGTCCTGTTACACCACTGTGTCCTGTTACACCACTGTGACCTGTTACACCACTGTGACCTGTTACACCACTGTGACCTGTTACACCACTGTGACCTGTTACACCACTGTGACCTGTTACACCACTGTGTCCTGTTACACCACTGTGACCTGTTACACCACTGTGACCTGTTACACCACTGTGTCCTGTTACACCACTGTGTCCTGTTACACCACTGTGACCTGTTACACCACTGTGACCTGTTACACCACTGTGTCCTGTTACACCACTGTGTCCTGTTACACCACTGTGACCTGTTACACCACTGTGACCTGTTACACCACTGTGTCCTGTTACACCACTGTGTCCTGTTACACCACTGTGTCCTGTTACACCACTGTAACCTGTTACACCACTGTGTCCTGTTACACCACTATGACCTGTTACACCACTGTGACCTGTTACACCACTGTGACCTGTTACACCACTGTAACCTGTTACACCACTGTGTCCTGTTACACCACTGTGACCTGTTACACCACTGTGACCTGTTACACCACTGTGACCTGTTACACCACTGTGACCTGTTACACCACTGTGACCTGTTACACCACTGTCCTGTTACACCACTGTGTCCTGTTACACCACTGTGACCTGTTACACCACTGTGACCTGTTACACCACTGTGTCCTGTTACACACTGTGTCCTGTTACACCACTGTGTCCTGTTACACCACTGTGCCCTGTTACACCACTGTGACCTGTTACACCACTGTGACCTGTTACACCACTGTGTCCTGTTACACCACTGTGACCTGTTACACCACTGTAACCTGTTACTCCGCTGTGTCCTGTTACACCGCTGTGTCCTGTTACACCGCTGTGTCCTGTTACACCACTGTGACCTGTTACACCACTGTGACCTGTTTCACCACTGTGTCCTGTTACACCACTGTGACCTGTTACACCACTGTAACCTGTTACAACACTGTAACCTGTTACACCGCTGTGACCTGTTTCACCACTGTGACCTGTTACACCACTGTAACCTGTTACACCACTGTGTCCTGTTACACCAGTGTCCTGTTACACCACTGTGACATGTTACACCACTGTGTCCTGTTACACCACTGTGACATGTTACACCACTGTAACCTGTTACACCTCTACAAATACAAATATTTATTCAGGTAAAGTACAGAAATACAAGGTGAGATACAAAACGTTGATGGATTTATAGATAGAGCTAGTACATACAATGCCTAAAGCCACTAATATGCAAAGTCTCCGCTACGCTAACAGTCTCCGTGGTGTAGTGGTAAGACACTCGCCTGGCGTTCGGCGAGCGCTATGTCATGGGTTCGTATCCTGGCCGGGGAGGATTTACTGGGCGCAAATCCTTAACTGTAGCCTCTGTTTAACTCAACAGTAAAATGTGTACTTGGTTGTAACAACGATTCTTCGCGGCGGGGGATCGTATTCCAGGGACCTGCCCGAAACGCTACGCGTACTAGTGGCTGTACAAGAATGTAACAACTCTTGTATATATCTCAAAAAAAAAAAAAAAAAAAAAAGCGTTTCAGGAAAAACACGATGACTAAAACTTAATATGGGTGATGGTGAGGATGTTGGTAGTTGTGAAGATGGTGGTATGTTAATATGGGTGATAGTGAGGATGGTGGTAGTAGTGAAGATGGTGGTATGTTAATATGGGAGATAGTGAGGATGGTGGTAGTAGTGAAGATGGTGGGATGTTAATATGGGTGATAGTGAGGATGGTGGTAATTGTGAAGATGGTGGGATGTTAATATGGGTGATAGTGAGGATGGTGGTAGTTGTGAAGATGGTGGGATGTTAATATGGGTGATAGTGAGGATGGTGGTAGTTGTGAAGATGGTGGTATGTTAATATGGGTGATAGTGAGGGTGTTGGTAGTAGTGAAGATGGTGGGATGTTAATATGGGTGATAGTGAGGATGGTGGTAATTGTGAAGATGGTGGGATGTTAATATGGGTGATAGTGAGGATGGTGGTAGTTGTGAAGATGGTGGGATGTTAATATGGGTGATAGTGAGGATGGTGGTAATTGTGAAGATAGTGGGATGTTAATATGGGTGATAGTGAGGATGGTGGTAGTTGTGAAGATGGTGGGATGTTAATATGGGTGATAGTGAGGATGGTGGTAGTTGTGAAGATGGTGGTATGTTAATATGGGTGATAGTGAGGGTGTTGGTAGTAGTGAAGATGGTGGTATGTTAATATGGGTGATAGTGAGGATGTTGGTAGTTGTGAAGATGGTGGTATGTTAATATGGGTGATCGTGAGGATGTTGGTAGTAGTGAAGATGGTGGTATGTTAATATGGGTGATAGTGAGGATGGTGGTAGTTGTGAAGATGGTGGTATGTTAATATGGGTGATAGTGAGGATGTTGGTAGTAGTGAAGATGGTGGGATGTTAATATGGGTGATAGTGAAGATGTTGGTAGTTGTGAAGATGGTGGGATGTTAATATGGGTGATAGTGAGGATGTTGGTAGTAGTGAAGATGGTGGGATGTTAATATGGGTGATAGTGAGGATGGTGGTAGTTGTGGAGATGGTGGTATGTTAATACAGGTGATAGTGAGGGTGCTGGTAGTTGTGAAGATGGTACCGGGTTGATACCAGGTTGATGGGGTTTTGGGAGTTCTTCTACTCCCCAAACCCGGCCCGAGGCCAGGCTTGTCTTGTGAGAGTTTGGTCCACTAGGCTGTTGCTTGGAGCGGCCCGCAGGCCCACATACCCACCGCAGCCCCGTTGGTCCTGCACTCCGTGGAGAAAATGGCCATTGCTTTGCGCAGGAAAGCGGTGTTTCTGATGGGGGAAAAGAGACAATTGCACAGCGCAATCTGCAGGCGCAGTGTGGGCAGTACTGGGTAGCATATAAATAGCTTTGGAAGAGGGGGTCCTGTTTTCACATCACATAGGCACCGGACGCAGTAGCACGTCGCGCTCACAGTGAGATCTAGGCGATACGCTGTTTGAGCGCCCCCGCACCTGCAACCACCTGCCTCTGCATTATTGCAGCTACATGGGACCACCGTTTTGAGGCATCTGACATCACAACCACCACAGTGATCCAACAGCATGGATTCAACAACAGCTAGAGATGCAGAGCGCTAGTAGCACCTGTTGCTAACTTGCAAGGTCAGGGCCGCTTGGTCGGCCCAGACGAGCATACTCTCGTGGTAACCCTACCTGGGGCCACATTCTTATCGTGGTAACCCTACCTGGGGCCACATTCTTATCGTGGTAACCATATCTGGGGCCACAGCCATCTTCCATCCAAGGCAACACCCAGGCAAACTGGCACACACTTCCTTCCAGGCAACAACGGCTCGTCCTCTCGATGTGTTCACGGTTTAGATAACAGCTTTATCTATGAGATAGCGTGCAAAGATACATTACCCTAGTGGGCCAACCCGTACTGCCACCCTGAATAAAACCAGGGACAGCTGGATGGCCTATGGATGGACATAAACATTTACCATTACTGACTCTTAGGATTATTTTTTGTTTCAGGCTACTTCATGTGGTGTTTGTCAAGATGCGTGTGGCCCACAGTGTGTCCAGTGCGACACTTGTCATCTGCGCTACCATTTACATTGCCAGAAGTTGTCAACTGAACACATGATTGAGCTTAACCGCACAAAAAACAAATTAAGATGTATCAGGTGCTGCCAGTCACATGGCAAATTTTGTTTTGAGCAGGCTCAAGCCCGCCTGGCGAAATCGGCTTCTTTAGGCATAGAGAAACTGAAAATAGCAGTCAGTCGTGAGAAAATACTTATGCGGACTGCATGTTCTTTTGATTCTATTAAGATTCCTGAAAATGTCGAATTTTCGAAGGACATTACAGCTGCAGAAATTATTAGACGTGTTGGAAGTACTAAGAGCAACACACGTATGCCAGTTTTTTTATTTATTTATTTATTTATATATATACAAGAAGGTACAATGGGTTTGTGAGAATACATTGGATAGTACAGTAATTACATTCTTGTAAAGCCACTAGTACGCACAGCGTTTCGGGCAGGTCCTTAATCTAGCAGATAATTTTAAGTAGTTAATTTCAATCAGAATTGATAAATGAAAGATACATTACAAGAGAAAAATGAGATGAGAGAGATAAGTATAATAAAGCACATTGTTATATTAAAGCTCTGATTGATTACATTGACAGCTTGATTAGTAATTTAAACAAGATCAGTTAGTGTTAAAGGAGATGGGAATTGTTTATTTAATGCCATCTCAGTTGCTGTATGTGAGGGATGAGACTAGATCAGTAGAAATTAAAGCAAGGACAACTATTGAGCTTGTAGACCAATGGGACTGGTATATAACACACAATGCGGATACAAGATTACACCTAGCGTCTCCCGATTTCGAAGAAGCTTGTCTCAATTGTGCCTTGCCTAGAGAGTATTCATCAGGTTGGACAATGCATGCAGCGAGTTCTGTTGTAAGTAGAGAAATAATATCTGTGTACCCGGCTATCAACGGCCTCTTTGACAAATGTATGTCTATTCTCAATAGAGCATTTTTGCCTCGGTGTGAAGTGAGGCAGGATCCCATTTACATTATGTGGAGCGGCAATCTTAAGCTAGGAGAACAAATATGGACACCTAACCATTTCGTTCCATTAATGTTATTGCCTCCACTGGGTCACATATCCATAGATAGTACCCCGTTATTAAACACTATTGCATCTACACCTCAAAGTTTGGGTCGATAACATCATCTGCACAAATTGTATACACTTCAGCTCCAATTTGAAATTATTCTATGCCCTGTGTGTCCAAAATATATTATGACACTGAAGAGACAGGACCTGTTTTGAAGAAGCAAAAATTGTTGAATGATATCGAGATTGAAAATTCTGGTAAGCTGCACAATGGAAGATTTTTACTTGCAGAAGAAATCTATTGGCATTTGCAAGAGAAACGCAATGTGTTTAAAGAGATCCCTCGTGGAGCTAAAGAAGACACATTTTATGTGGTTGACAATTCACATAATCTTAATAGGGGTGACAAAATACGAAGTAACTTTCCTGACGACTGTGGAGTGTGGAACAGTGCTAAAACTGCCACAGTGAACAGTTACTATGTATTGAACACTAATAAAAGTTTGCAGATGATATATATGAGAAATAATTTATTTTTTAATCGAGTTATGTTTAAAAGGAAAGTGCAGTGGGTACCCTTAGATCCACAGCCCTCCCCAGATACTATCATCAACATGCACAAGTATTACACAGCCCTCAAAGGTCAAGAATGCTTTAAAAAAAGAGTAACGGTTATTAAACAGATGCAGTCTGTAGCTCTCGTAGAATACTCTGGCAAGTTTACAGGAGCTACCATGCATGGTAATTCCAAAAAAACAATTCCATATATTCGGACTAGGCCTGAAGTTTTAGAAAAGATAGGGGAGATGGTTAAGAGCCATCCTCCGCGAGAGGTTTATCAAAATATGCTCATGGAAGATTCAGATTTAGCCCCACGAGACTTCAAGAAAATATGGAATAAAAAATACAATGAGAGGAAAAAGGAATGTAAGCCTATCCATAGGCACAATGTTGCAGATGATCTTTTAACTGTAATTTGCATGTTAGACTGTCATGAATATGTAAAGGAGATAATTCATAAACAGAACAAAGTCCCCTGTGTGGTATTATATTCCAAGGAGCAATTGGAAGATTTCAAGCAACATTTGTGTGCTGCCGGAAAAGACAACCCTTTTGTCATCGGTGTTGACAGGACCTTCAATCTTGGCCCTTGTTATCTAACGACAATTGTTTACAAGAACACAAATGTAATACAAAAGGAAACATCAAACAACCCTATATTTCTCGGACCTATGTATTTACACTGGGATGGTGAATATGAAACTTACACAACATTTTTCTACAACCTAAGAACCAAACTAGGAGACTATATTGATAACGCGAACGTAATGATTGGAAGTGATCAAGAAAAAGCTTTAAGAAAGGCACTTATGTGTTGTCTTCCGAATGCAACACTCTTATTGTGCAACAACCACCTAAAGGAAAATGTTAGACGCTATTTGACTGATATTATTGGTTGTACGACCACCGAAAGGATTATTATCCTAAAGAAAATTTTTGGTACAAATGGACTAGTTAGAAGTGACTGTGAGGAAAAGTTTGAAACAGGTATCAACAATCTCATTTGGTACTTTTCCAAATACCCAAAGTTCAAAGAATATTTTGATTGCCGTTTAAAATCTTCTCTGTGGAATTATGTGTGTGTTCCTCACACAAAGGCTAAAATGGATAAGTTTTGGACTAACAGCAATTGCGAGTCACTGAACCACATTCTTAAACTAACTATTGACTGGAAACCTCAAAAATTGCCAGATTTGATTGAAAGAATCTGCACTGTTTCAACACTCCAAATGTTAGATCTGAGGAGGGCGTTACATGGAGAAGGTAATTATGTACTTTCATCCAATTTAAAAGGGTACCTTATTCCTAAGGAAGTTTGGGATAAAAAAACTAAAGACGAAAAGATAAAGTGCTTATGGTGCTTTATATCAAGAAAACCATATATTGAGGACAGAAAAATATTTGCAAAGGCAACAGATTTTCAATTCCCAAAACTTCTGCAATAGCAAGAAAACCACATGAGCGTAAGCGTCCACGAAGTGAGAGGGCAGTATAAAGTAGAGTAGTATAAGTGTTTGGGAAATGCCACCAGGCAATTGTGTGTTTATTTCGCTTATCTTTATCCTATTAGCGTATTACAATCTTCATATAAGAAGTTATTGGGTTTGCAAATTGATTATTTATATGTATCCTAGTTAATAAATTATTTGAATCTAATTTATAATAATAATAATAATAATAATAATAATAATAATAATAATAATAATAATAATAATAATAATAATAATTTTTTTTATTTAGGTAAAGGTACATACATAAAGAGATTTTACAAAGTTTGTTGGCTTTATAGATAGAGCTAGTACATACAATGCCTAAAGCCACTATTACGCAAAGCGTTTCGGGCAGGAAAAAACACTAATGACTAAAGCTTAAAACTAATGGGTAAAAAGAATAAAATGCGTTGAGTACAAATAAAAATAGAGGTAAAAGAGGGGGGAACATTGTTGAAAAAGCAGCACAAATACAATTACAAATTATTACAGAAAATTACATTCAAACAGCGTTGATTTGAAAAAAAAAAAAAAAAAAAAAAAAAAAAACATACATGGGTTGACAACAGAGGGGTAAGGTAGGTTACAGGGAATTTATTAGGTATAGCTTCGTTTTTAACTTAAACTGGTTGAGAGAGGTACAGTCTTTAACATGGTTGGGAAGTTCATTCCACATTCTGGGCCCCTTGATTTGTAGAGCATTTCTGGTTTGATTAAGTCGTACTCTAGGAATATCAAAACTGTATTTATTTCTGGTGTGGTGCTCATGGGTTCTGTTACAACCTTCTATGAAGCTTTTGAGATCAGGATTGGCATTATAGTTTAGCGTTTTATATATGTATAATACACATGAGAGAATGTGCAGTGACTTAATGTCTAACATATTCAGAGATTTGAGTAGGGGTACCGAGTGATGTCTGGGGCCAGAATTGGATATTGTCCTAATAGCAGCTTTGTGTTGAGTAATTAGAGGACGTAAGTGATTTTGGGTAGTAGAGCCCCAAGCACAAATACCATAGTTGAGATATGGATAGATAAGGGAGTAATAGAGAGTCTCCAGGGCAGGGCATGGTACATAATATCTGATCTTAGAAAGAATGCCCACAGTTTTTGAAACTTTTTTTGATATGTTTAGAATGTGTCCCTAGAAATTCAGCTTGTGGTCAATGAGAATGCCAAGGAATTTGCCATCGAAGTTGTTACAAATTTGGGTATTGTGTATTTTGAGATTTATTTGATTAGAGGATTTATTGCCAAACAGAATATAGAAAGTTTTGTTAATGTTAAGGGTGAGTTTGTTGGCAGTTAGCCACAGATGGACTTTATTTAGCTATGTCCCAGTGTGTCAGGAGAGAGAGAGAGAGAGAGAGAGAGAGAGAGAGAGAGAGAGAGAGAGAGAGAGAGAGAGAGAGAGAGAGAGAGAGAGAGAGAGAGAGAGAGAGAGAGAGAGACAGAGAGAGATGGTACACCCCATTGCCGTCACTCCCCCCAGTGAGAGGGAGATGGTATGTGGAACAGGTGGGGCCCGCTGACAGTAGCTACATCTCCCTTTCCTTAACGAAACCACAGTGGGTAAGGGAATCTCTGGCACTTCCGCCCGTGTAGGAGGAAGTAATGGTAGTCATTGCGCACCGTCAATATGGTTGCTTGTATGAGAAAAAAGTTAAAATATTCAGCAAAGAATGTTATAAAAGCGCATATATATTCTCTCTTTCACTAGCGAGAAAACGCAAACATTCTGCCTGAGGTGTGTGCTATGTCATAACTCTCTCAAAGCAGTCCTCCAGACCCATGGAGTGTGAAATTACCCATGATAGATGCGACTTGTCCCTTGATGAGGGGAGCTGAGGGGAAGTGGGGTGGGAGGGGGAAGATATGACCCCACCAGCTACTCGAAATACTCTTCAGTTAGCCATTGAACGGTGGACAGTACACACACACACACACCTCTGCAGACTTTGAAAAACTATTAAGGCTAATGGACCACATCCGTCCTGGTCTGTCACCTATACACCCCCCATGTATTGTTACATAAAACAGACCTTCTCTGCCAACTGCTACATTCACATCTTAAGAGACTCTGCTCTCTTTCGCACCCTCCTCAACACTTCCTGCCGTGTATGGAGGAACTATTCCCCTCATGGATCATCACCAACACAGCTGCATTGGGTGAGAAAAAGTTAAAATAATGACTCCACCTGTCCCCTCACTTTCCCCTCCTTCTCCCATCTTAAGTCCCTGCTCCCTCTCAGGTAAAGGGGCTCCCCCCTCCCTCCACAACATAACCTACTGTCACGTGGGGGTGGGTGGTCCGGGGCTCTGCTAACACTTAACTGCTAGGGGCTCAAAAGGCCCAAATACTCAGCCCCTCCGACTCCCTGGATTGACCGGAGTCTCCTTGGTCACACAAGACAGGACCAACAATGCCCACCTCCGCAGGTCTTTGCTTCCACCACAAAGGGGTGCCACTGATTCACCCTGGAAGCCCTTCAGTCAAACACGGGGAAACTGCTGTTAACAGTTCCGGCCTAGACCCGTGGGGGAGTGAAGGAAGACTCAGGCTTACCTATAACCATAACCTCCCTGAGTCTTGCCTGCCAGACAAAAAAAAGGTTGCAGGAACTCCTTTCCCGCCTATCTTCTCTATCTTCCTCTTAGCAAGGTCGCCAGCTGGGTTATTATATCTGCACCCCAGCAATGCAGTTCAGTGGGTGTATTATATATTGTTTGTAGCCAGAAATGTATGCTCATAGAGAAATATCATAAATGGAGGCACACTCAAACACAGTAATAAAATGTGTGGGTTTACTGATGCAAATTACATGAACACACACACACAATCACAAGTAATACATGAATATGGAATATGGATAATGAGTCTGGAGATCGTCAGCCTCTTCTTCCACGACCTCCAACCCTCCTTCAACTGGGCAGAAAGACAGGAGTCTCACACTCTCACAGGAGGGCCTCTTCACCACGTCGGCGCCTCTTCTTCACTGTCCTGCCATCCATACACACTGTCCTCTCTGACAGTCCTGGACTCAAGCTGCCTTGCAGCCTATTCTACTATTAAAGTAATAAAGTCTTGCTGCCACATACACAAGTAAATATTGTGGCCTAACTAGCCTACTCATACAAGGGGTAATGGGAGGGAAAATGATCTACCTTACATTCCTGGCTCACGACGCCTGTCCCTCGATGGTGTGAGGTTCCCACGCTTCCTTGGGTCGATCCTTGACGATCCAGGACGTTCCACAGGTCCTCAGGTGTCGTGGAGCCTTCGCGTCGTCGCCGTTCCAATCCCTGAGATTCAGCTGCCCCAATCCTGGTTCATCGATGGGCGCTGAGCTAATCACTATTTTCCCCACACTCGCCTCTCCCACAAGGCGTTGCTCCTTGTCCTAGGCACGGTGTCGTCCTTCCAAGATTCTCAGTGGATGTGACCCCAGTCACAGCTAGGCTTGCCCGCCCACCTTCCAGACCTCAACGTCCAGCCAGCGGCGCCGCCCAGCGTCGTCGCCGACTATTTTCCAAGTTTGGCACTTCTCTGCTCACTGAACTTGGTTCCTCTTTTGCTTCCCAGAAGCGCAGGGTCTCCAATAACTATGATGGGCTGTGATTGCCAGCTCAATCCACTGAACAAGGCTTGCAGAGCCTCCAATCCTTGAGAGCAGACCGAGGCGCGTCCTGTCGCTTCCAAGGTCAGAACAAACTCTGACGTTGGCGCCGCCCCGGGCACTCGGTGACGTCATGGCGGGCCCTGATTTGTCGGCCGCGACCTACGTCGGCCAATCCGCGATCGGCTTGTGTCCCTTCCAAAAGGTCATATCTGCCGTAGGGGATACTGTTTCATTTTATAACAGGGCGCCAATTTTCCTTTATTTACAACTTATAATATAACTTCCTTCCCTTAACTGGCAGCCGGTCTGGTCGCCACATATATCATTAGACTCCCTGAACCTCAGAGAATCAGTAGGGAGAGCTGATATGACTCTTTAAGCCGGCAAACGAAAGAAATAGGAGAGGGCACCGTAACACCTACATACTCCTTTACCCATCTTAAGACTATGATCTCCTTCACTCATCATACTCCAATCTATCTACACACAGGAATAACTCTACGACACATACTCATACATATTCATCTTCTCTTCTCCTCCTCCTCCTCCTCCTACCTACATGACCGCATACCATCCACATAGCTTCCAACCCCTACCCAACACGACACACTCTCAAGTAACGCCTGGCCTGAGGCCACGCGTCAGCCACTCGCCAAAAACATCCGGGGAAGCCCCAGAAACCTTTGAGATGGTGTACACAAGCCCACATACTTATCCTCCCCTCCCCTCTTACCTACATGACCCACAACGTCCCCCATTTTACCCTCTGTGACCCACAACGTCCCCCCCTGACGCATCCCGTCCCATTCTACGGACTCCCACACCACTTTTGACTATGACCGAGTTCAATCCCTGAGGTTCTCCTCAGGTTTGGGACGGTCGAAGTCACATATTTTACTACAGTCACTGCCATAACCCCCTATCGTATCTTCGTTAATATCTTATCAATGTCCTTAAAAAGTATACCTGCTGTATTTCAGACATAGTTCAGTAAATTCAATCAATTTCCGAACTCTAGCTCCTGTCCTCAGCCTTAGTTTCCTCTCGTATCTTCGTTAATACCTAATCAATTCTCCTGAAATTTAAACCCGCTGTATTTCAGACATAGTAAATAAGAACCAAATAATTACCGAGCTCCAACTCATGTCCCCCACCTTAGTTCCCTCCTATAAATTCACTACTATCAGTCCAAATCCCCAGAGATTTAAACCCCCCAACTACATTTTCAGACCCCCTTGTAAAATAAATCAAAAGCAAATTACCGAGTTCCAACTCATGTTCTCCACCTTAGTTCAAAGTTCATCAAAAATTATTTCAGATCAAGTTCCTCTCCAGTCTATCAAAAGTAAACATCATGTACTTTAATACTCTTTTTTGTACTCAGCTATGTAAATAATCACTAACGTGCTAATATTCACACGGTCATATAACACCTTACCTTTAATACCCTTTGTTTACCCAACAAAGCAATAATCACACAGTCAGAAATCACACCTTACCTTTCCCCCCTCTACCTCCCCCTTACCTTCCCCAACTCCCTTTTCACTTTTCATCTTACCCAGTTCCCAACTTATCCAAACCTTCAATAATCCTACTATATTTGTATATTTTCTGTGTTCTACACTGTGTTCTTTGCACACTCTCCTATGTTTTCTATGTTCACTCCATGTTCTGCAAATGTTCACAGCATGTTCAGTTCATATTTTTCACCAGTTTTCTTCATTTTTCAATGTTTTTTCATTTTCCCCGTATGCTCACTGTATTCTTTTACCATGTTTTTATGTACATCATATGTTCTCTGTACAACTTTTATACTCAATATTCATGTTCTCAGTGTTCTTAGCATGTTTCTTCACATATTCAGTGTTCATTTTTTTGTACTCCATATGCTCTTTATCATGTTTTCATGTTCTCTGTAAGTTCATATTCCCTGCATGTTCACTGTGTTCATCAAATTTTCTTACATGTTTTCTGTGTTTCTGATCAGGGGAAGGAAGACACCAACAGCATGGGGGCGTAAATTTATTAGTACAGGATAAATAATTCTGCAGAAGTAAAACAGGCTTCTAAGTAGGTCTTAACAAATGTATAACATAGCCGTGGCTAACTCAAAGTACACGAAACATCTTAAATTGTACACCCGTAGTAAAATAACTGTAATCTTATAGCCTAGTAACAAACTCTGCAGAAACCTAATGGCCTATTGTCTAGAATTAACAGTGAGGCGAATGTAACAAATCTAATTCTAAGTATAACAGGACACCATAAGTGAACAACATAACATAAGGGAAACCCTAGCTGGAGAATAATCAGGCGGCAGAAAAATACATAGTGACTGGGGAAGCCTGATATGTATTTGCAGAAGAAAATAACCCCAGGCCAGAGGCCGAGCCGCCAAGGAATAAGGAGAAAGAATTTCCTGACTTAAGGTAGGGCTTACTAGTAGAATGGCTGTAAAGTCAAAGTAGTAGCTGCGGACAGCGGAACACTTGGGGACGGGCGCTGCACCCCCACTCCGCAGGCCAGCAGGCCGGACCCCCCCCCCCCCCCCCCGCCCCGAAGGGCGAGTGCCCGCTGGCCGCGAGGGAAACCTCAGGGTGGCAAAGCAACTACAGCTACCGAACTGGGAAGGAAACGTCACTCTCCCACCTGCCGACCGCGATAGCACTGTTCGACAAGCCCTTCTAGAGGTGGCTGAGGGCCCCGCCTAGTCCAAAAAGTGAGGGGCGTAACCAGTTGGAGCCAAGCCTAGCTCCTCGAACCCCTAACTTGCGGGTGGCGACGTGGGCGCTGCTCCTGTGTGGGTCCGTCGCGAGGCCGTGCTGGAGGACATGGGTTGTAGGCAGGGTGCCTCCTTCGGCAGCGCGGGCAGTAGTGCTTGAAGGAACACGAGGTGAAAGTGCAGCCGGGTCCCCTCGAGTGGTAGGCGAAGCAGTAGCCCGGGGGGAGCCCAGCTGCCCGGGCGCTAGAGAGAGTAAGTGCTGCCGGTCGCCCTGCCTTCTGCCTCGTCGGCTGAGTAGCGGCCTGGGCGATGCGTTGCACCGAGCGAAATTTCAAGTCCAGCCTGTAGTCCAACCATGAACAGCCCGACCTCTCCCTGTCCCATCTGAAGGCCTTGTCGTACCATATCCAGTCACCTTTGAGGGTCGTCTTCATGGTCTTCATGTAACGCGTGTAGGTAAACAGCGCCTGAGCTTCCGCTGGGTGCTTCTCGACGTAGATAGTGGCGTAAATGTCAAGGCCATGCGCCCACTGGTCCGGCGTCAGGGGCGGCTGCTTCTTACCAGCCGCCTGTGTGTCAGGGATTGTCGCAGAGGGGGACTCGAATGAACCTGATTCCCGCTCATAGGCAAGCAAGTGCCTGAGGTGCACATACTTGTTTGCCCAGACTTTCTCCCGAAGGGCTTGCGGGACGTGCACGCCCAAGAGTGGGATGCTGGAGCCCGGGGTCGCCCGGAGTTGCCCCGGCCAAGGGCTAGAAAAAGTGGGGGGCTCTCTCTCCTCGGGGACTCATCGAAGGAGGACAGACTGGAGGAGCTCGCACGTCGCCTCGACGTATGCCCCCTGGCCCTGGCCCGTGGGCGACGGTCGGTGAAGGGGGGGGGGCAGGGCGGCTGTGGCAGCTGCGGCAGGGTCGGCCTCGGTGTTCCCCATGCCCGGAAGGCTTGTGGCATGAGAGGGCCCCCGGGCCTGCGCGATGAGCGCCTGCAGCGTCGTCCAATCGTCGGCCGAAAGGGGTGGAGGCTGCGACACTGTGCCACCCGCTGCTTTGCCGGCAGTGGGCCTCTGGGAAGTGTGGTCGCCGTCCGTATCCGAGCCGCCCGAGGAGGCCCCCGAGGAGGGCGAGGTGAAACGGGCGGGCTTCTGCCCTGGCCGGCTGCGTCCTTGCACCACTGCGCTGTTGTCCTCGCGTCGACGCCGCCCGAGCCCTCTTCCGTGTTGCAGTTGCTGCATGTTCCGGCTTCTCGCCACTGTGGAAAGGTGAAAACGTAAGCATTGGGCACCGCTTTAACACTGCAACAGTATTATTAAGTAAATACTGGACATAACTGAAGCTGGACTAGTAGCAAAATGATTTTTAGTAAACTTAAATAAATAATAACAAAGCGAGGCCAAAACAGCAAGCAAGGCATGAGGCGTAAGCAAAGCTAGGAAACAGAATAAATAGCAGTGTAAATACCAGACAAACTGAAACTGAACAAGAAATAGAATAAGACCGTAATATAATGTACTTGTATTTAAGCTGAACAAATAAAAGAACAAACAGTGATAATCATGGGAAGATTTGGTAGCTTAAAGCGGGATTAATCAAGGGATAGGATGGTAGGTTAAACAGTAATATATGCATGGTATAGATTGGATAGAGTAAAACTGTAATGTTCAAGGGATGGAATGGTTATTAAAACTGTACTAATCAAGGGAGATTGGCTAGCCTAAAGCAATAATATTCTCAAAAGTGAAACAAAATTAATTGAGTATCCCACAGCAATGGACACTGCTTTAACGCTGCAAGAGGAATAGTAAGTAAATACAAGGCATAACTGAAAGCTGAACAATGCAATAAATTAATTTAGAAAACTTAAATAAAAGATAATAACATAGCATAGCCCACCCAAGCGGACAGACCGCTCGACGGCATGTGCCTGCGCTGGAGTACCACTGCAAACCACCTCAAGTCCATCATCACCCAGCAAAAATCTGCTATCAGAATAATATCAAATTCTGCTTTCAGACAACACACAGCCCCCTTGTTTAACTCCCTAAACATGCTAAACATAATCTCACTCCACAAATTCTCCTGTGTCAACTACATTTACAAAACCCTGTTCTTAAATGCAAATCCTGCTCTGAAACTCTCCCTGGACAGATGTAATAGGACCCATTATCACCACACTAGAAATACATATCTCTTTGATATCCCCAGAGTTAAACTTAATCTGTGTAAACACTCTATGCAAATAAAGGGACCCAGTTTATGGAACTCACTCCCTACTGAATTGGAAAGCTGTCCAACTTTTACATCATTCAAAATCAATACTAAAAAGTACCTAATTTCATCTTCATAGTTTTTCACTTTTTGCCTTAAAATTGCACTGTATCAATTGCTACCCAATCTCCCAACCTTTATGTTCCCAATTTGAACATCTTTACCATTGTGATCATTGCTGTTTTCTTATATGTGCTGCCAATCTGTTGTATGGTGTTTATAAATCTTGTTTATCTGTATCTTTTGCTAACCAGTCTCCCAATCTTTATGTACCCAATCTGAACATATTTACCATTGTGATCATTGCTGTCTTATATGTGCTGTCAATCTGCTGTATGGTGTCTATTAATCTTGTTTAAATTACTAATCAAGCTGTCAATGTAATCAATCAGAGCTTTAATATAACAATGTGCTTTAGTATACTTACTTATCTCTCTCATCTCATTTTTCTCTTGTAATGTATCTTTATCATATATCAATTCTGATTGAAATTACCTACTTAAAATTATCTGCTAGATTAAGGACCTGCCCGAAACGCTGCGAGTACTAGTGGCTTTACAAGAATGTAAATACTGTACTATCCAATGTATTCTCACAAACCCAATGTACCTTCTTGTATATATATATGTTACGAACCCGGATCCAGCGTCCGTGCCTGGAGCAGTGACGAACACGCCATCTGTGGGTCAGCTCCCGAAACCCCCGCCAAACGAACGACGACACCTAGTGAGGACAGCGTGTACTGGCCTCGAGGACCAGTTTCCAGTCTGGTTCAGCGCTCAACACCGCCGCTCCTGACCTCTGGTGAGGTGGTGCTCCGACGACAGCGCCATCTAGGGAGTGGATATGTCGGGCGTTTGTATCTGAGCCTGTGAGTGTGGTGTATTAGTGTCCCAGTTATTGATGACGTGTCTGTTTACAGAGCCGACCTGGGACCACTGTGTTGAAGGTGGAGTCAGTCTACCCGAGGCAGCCAGTCTCCATACTGTGAAGTTTGCTGCAGCTGTCGTGACGTCGTCCCCCCGGAAGAACACTGTGGTGTGTTAAGCCTGCCAGTGGAGTGGCAGTGGAAGGATTTACCCGGGACCGACGGTTGGAGACGATAATCCACTGGGGTATTGAGGACAGGAGGGTGATTGGTGATATCACACGAGACTCCTGTCAAGGGCGTACCCCTTTTATCGTTCGTGGAGTGGCCGTACCAGCCTTGGTGGCTCTGTACCTGCCAGCAGACCTGCTGGACGTGTGGTTGACGGCCTCCACGACGGTGCCCCCAGTGGACCTGTGTTGTGGCTGACCTGTGGCCAGGGTAGACTCGGCGTTCTCAGAGGACACGTCTTGAGGCCACGAAGAAAGCACCGCGGACTCGGCACCTAGCTTCGAGGATCCATAGTCTCCAGCAGAAGACTACAGTGTTGATCCCCTTGTAAAGTGTTAATACCCCTCCCCCTTTTGTACGTTTTACTTTTATATGTTTAAATGGTGAAGGTTATATTATATATTAAGTTCTTACCTTGCTTTCCCTACTCCCTTTAAGTTACTTGCGTCACGGATCGCATCCCTTGATAGCCTCTACTGGTTTGGGGCCGGATATATATCTTCCTCTAACTACATCAGAGTAAGAACCCCGTTGCGTCCCGAGAGGGCCGTAACAATATAAATAAAATAAAATAAAATAAAATAAAAATAAAAAGCTGGGCTACATCAGCCAGACAAACGACTGGGACGAACAAGCTGGGCTACACCAGCCAGACAAACGTCTGGGACGAACAAGCTGGGCTACACCAGCCAGACAAACGTCTGGGACGAACAAGCTGGGCTACACCAGCCAGACAAATGACTGGGACGAAGAAGCTGGGCTACACCAGCCAGACAAATGACTGGGACGAAGAAGCTGGGCTACACCAGCCAGACAAACGTCTAGGTACGAACAGGCTGGGCTACACCAGCCAGACAAACGTCTAGGACGAACAGGCTGGGCTACACCAGCCAAACCAACGTCTAGGTACGAACAGGATGGGCTACACCAGCCAGACAAACGTCTAGGTACGAACAGGTTGGGCTACACCAGCCAGACAAACGCCTAGTTACGGACAAAACCGAGCAACACCGGACGGACAAATAACTGGGACGAACAACGCTTTGTTGGTCTGGACGCTACACCGTCCAGACAAACGTCTGTGGAAGAACATGCCGGGCGACACCGGCTGATGCAAAGGCAGCCTTTAGCAAGAAAGCTTTGGGCCTACCCATCGGGGCACCGACGCCACAAAGGCGCCTCCTGCCCGTGGGCGAGAGGGAGAGGGACAGGAAGGAAGCAGAACACAACCCAAGGCAAGCGCTCCACGGAGCGCCATGCCACGTGGGTAATGCCGAAATTGGCATGGGCCCCTAGGGTCGGGCCCTAGGGACAAAGACAACTAAATAACCCGGCCAGGAGGCGTCACCACCAAGGGTGACGCCAGGACGCTCGCAGGGAGCCTGGCCGGACACGCATGACCGAGCGCGTCACGAACTCTGGCCCCTAGGGACAAGCCTAGGAGACGCAACATACCGGGGTCCAGGGAAGACGCCTGGGAGGGGGGGGGGGGGGAGGAAACGAAAGGCATCCATGCTCCACCGAGCTCCAAGCCACGTGGGCGCCGCCTACCGGGCTTGGTCCCCAAGGCTCAGGTCCACAGAAACCAGCCATGTGGCGTCGCCACAGAGGGCGATGCCAGACCACAGTAGGGAGCCTTGCCGTGCACGCACGTCCAGGCGCGGTCGAAACATGGCCCCTAGGACAAGCCTAGGGGCACAGCAAACCGGGCTCCAGATAAACACCTGGGAGAGCACAGCTGGGACGAATGCTCCACCGAGCATGCATTAGGGCCGGGCCCCAGGGGCACAGGACCACCGAAACCTGGCCACGTGGAGTTGCCGCAGATAGAAAGATAACCAGCACACCAGTCCCGACCTGCAGGCGTACCTGCAACCCCAGGCAGGCAAACAGGCGGAAGGCCCTAGGGAACTAGCTAAGGCGGCACGAACGGACTGCGAGGGACGGCGCAAACACACACCAGCACTGGGGATAGTCCTGACTAACTTGAACAGGAAACTCTCTTACCTTAAGGTTTGCTGAGTAGGGCAGGGGGCCCCTGCCGTACCGGCCTGGGATGTCGAAGGCCCCAAAGGATCAGAGAACGTCAGATCTGGGACCATACTAGCAGGGATGGGGTCCATTTGCTTGAGAAATCTCGTGTACACAGTAAAGCAGACTGGAGATGCAGTATAGAGTACTGGCCCACGTGTCGATGAGGCGCGGCGCTGAGCGTGGAGCTGCTTCGTGAATTGTGGACCGGGTCGGGAAATGGAGTGAGGGCGAGACCTGACTTCCCGCGCTTTTTATGCCACCCAGGCTGGCCGCACCGCGCCTTGCGGAACGCGATGCGCAATTGTCTCTTCCTTCCCCATCAGAAACTCCACCGCCTTTCGTCCTAAAGGCAGTGGCCATTTCTTTGTCATGTTCCCCATATGTTCTCTGTGTTCGCCGTATTCTCTTACATATTCTTTAAAATCAAATGTACCAAGACATTCTTTTCTTAACGTTCCTTAACTAAAACCATTCGCCAATCAACTAAAAACATAGTCACTTTCGTCATTTCTCAACTAAACTTATTATCCAATCAATGAACAATAGTCAGGTTTAGCCTCGTTCAGCACCGTTCTTAACTAAAATGACCTTTTTCTTAGCTAAAAAATAGTCAAAGGAAACTTTCCAATACTGTTCATAACTATCTTTATCCATCGTAAATGAACTGAAAATAGTCTTGTTAATCATTTCTTAACTAAAATTATTCGTCAGTCAACAAAAAATAGTCACATTCACCACTGTTCCTAACTAAAATTATGTGTCGTTAAGTAAGAAAAAATAGTCAAATGTAACTTCGTTCCACACTTTCGTAACTAACAGTATACATCGTAGTGTACAAAGATCGTCAAATGTAACTAAAATTTTGCGTCGTTAGTAAGAAAAAATAGTCAAGGACACACTTCGAGACATCAAGGACACACTCAGACACACCCAAGCTATCCTGCGAGAAATCAAAGATACTCTTCGAGGCATCAAAGATACTCTTCGAGACATCAAAATTACTCTTCGAGACATCAAAATTACTCTTCGAGACATCAAAGTTACTCTTCAAGACATCAAAGTTACTCTACAAGACATCAAAGTTGCTCTTAGAGACATCAAAGTTACTCTTCGAGACATCAAAATTACTCTTCGAGACATCAAAGTTACTCTTCGAGACATCAAGGACACACTCAAAGACGTCAAAATACTACTCATGTCCACAAAAGTTAGAAAGAATTTTCGGTATAAACTGGACTCTGGATGAAAATTGGTCTGAAAATGGACTCTGACGAATTTCTGTCTACAACTGGACTCTGGCAAATTTATTTATTTATTTATTTATTTATTTATTTATTTATTTATATATATACAAGAAGGTACATTGGGATTGTGAGGATACATAGCATAGTAATTACATTCTTGTAAAGCCACTAGTACGCGCATCATTTCGGGCAGAATTTTCAGTGTTTAAACTGGTCTCTGTACAATTTCGGCCTTTGCACGTGAAACAGTCGTAAAATGGATATACAAACTAAAAGTTACGGCTAAGATGTCTGTTTTCCTTAACAAAACTTCTATGAACATATTCTCTGAAAATGGTCTTTGAAAAATGCACGATTTTGAAAACAAACAAACATTCTCCGTAGAGTTTATTCTCAGTAACATGAGAGCAAACTTCGCCCCTGAATTTTTCTATAAGATTTTCTTACTTATTTTCTCCCATAAGAACTCTTAACAAACTTTTATGATCTCGGAAATTATTTTTCTCATAAGAATTCTTTAGTTCCAAATCAGTGACAGGCCAAATTTACCTGGAACTTCTGACACGCTAATCGTGATTCCCCCCCTCCCCCCCCTAAAAAAAAATTACATTTAGCGTGTCATCCCTACTACTCCTAACTATCACCCATATTAACATACCACCATCTTCACAACAACCAACATCCTCACTATCACCCATATTAACATACCACCATCTTCACTACTACCACCATCCTCACTATCACCCATATTAACATACCACCATCTTCACAACTACCTGCAACATCCTCACTATCACCCATATTAACATACCACCATCTTCACTACTACCAACATCCTCACTATCACCCATATTAACATCCCACCATCTTCATTACAACCACCATCCTCACTATCACCCATATTAACATACCACCATCTTCACAACTACCAACATCCTCACTATCACCCATATTAACATACCACCATCTCCACAACTACCAACATCCTCACTATCACCCATATTAACATACCACCATCTTTACAACTACCACCATCCTCACTATCACCCATATTAACATACCACCATCTTCACAACTACCAACATCCTCACTATCACTCATATTAACATATCACCATCTCCACAACTACCAACATCCTCACTATCACCCATATTAACATCCCACCATCTTCACAACTACCAACATCCTCACTATCACCCATATCAACATACCACCATCTCCACAACTACCACCATCCTCACTATCACCCATATTAACATACCACCATCTTCACAACTACCAACATCCTCACTATCACCCATATCAACATACCACCATCTCCACAACTACCACCATCCTCACTATCACCCATATTAACATACCACCATCTCCACAACTACCAACATCCTCACTATCACCCATATTAACATACCACCATCTTCACTACTACCAACATCATCACTATCACCCATATTAACATACCACCATCTTCACTACTACCACCATCCTCACTATCACCCATATTAACATACCACCATCTTCACAACTACCACCATCCTCACTATCACCCATATTAACATACCACCATCTTCACAACTACCACCATCCTCACTATCACCCATATTAACATCCCACCATCTTCACTACTACCAACACCCTCACTATCACCCATATTAACATACCACCATCTTCACAACTACCAACACCCTCACTATCACCCATATTAACATACCACCATCTTCAAAACTACCACCATCCTCACTATCACCCATATTAACATACCACCATCTTCACTACTACCAACACCCTCACTATCACCCATATTAACATACCACCATCTTCACAACTACCAACATCCTCACTATCACCCATATTAACATACCACCATCTTCACTACTACCACCATCCTCACTATCACCCATATTAACATCCCACCATCTTCACTACTACCAACACCCTCACTATCACCCATATTAACATACCACCATCTTCACTACTACCAACATCCTCACTATCACCCATATTAACATACCACCATCTTCACTACTACCAACATCCTCACTATCACCCATATTAACATCCCACCATCTTCACTACTACCAACACCCTCACTATCACCCATATTAACATACCACCATCTTCACTACTACCAACATCCTCACTATCACCCATATTAACATCCCACGATCTTCACTACTACCACTACCCTCACTATCACCCATATTAACATCCCACCATCTTCATTACTACCACTACCCTCACTATCACCCATATTAACATACCACCATCTTCACTACTACCAACATCCTCACTATCACCCATATTAACATCCCACCATCTTCACTACTACCACCATCCTCACTATCACCCATAATACCATCCCACCATCTTCACTACTACCACCATCCTCACTATCACCCATATTAACATCCCACCATCTTCACTACTACCACCATCCTCACTATCACCCATACTAACATACCACCATCTTCACTACTACCACCATCCTCACTATCACCCATATTAACATCCCACCATCTTCACTACTACCAACATCCTCACTATCACCCATATTAACATACCACTATCTTCACTACTACCAACATCCTCACCAACACCAATTATTATAATTATCATTATTATTATATACCCCCTCGACGTGGTGTGGGAGCCTGATGTGTGTGTACGCACACACACACACACACACACACACACACACACACACACACACACACACAACATGGAGCCCGTACCTTGTCAAGCACAAGACGAAGCTGGAAAAAGTTCAGAGGTATGCCACTAGGCTAGTAAAAGATCTAAGAGGCATGAGTTACGAGGAAAGGCTGCGTGAGCTGCACCTCACGACACTGGAAGACTGATGAGTAAGGGGAGACATGATCACTACCTACAAAAACTCAGAGGAATTGACAGGGTAGACAGGGATAAACTGTTTAAAATGGGAGGTACGCGAAGAAGGAGACACAGGTGGAGACTGAGCCTCCAAATGAGCCACAGGGACGTAAGAAATAACTTTTTTCAGTGTCAGAGTAGTTAGCAGGTGAAATGCATTAGGCAGTGATGTGGTGGAGGCTGACTTCATGAACAGTTTCAAATGTAGATATGACAGAGCCCAGTAGGTTCAGGAATCTGTACACCAATTGATTGACAGTTGAGAGGCGGGACCAAAGAGCCAGAGCTCAACCCCCACAAGCACAACTAGGTGAGTACATACACACACACACACACCTTTTTTTTTTATACAAAAACAACGAAACAAAAACATTACTTTATTGAAGTCCAATTAGGTCATCAGGTTAACAGGGACATATAAGTATTATTGTTAACGTTAAAGAACAATTGGAAGGCGGAGGCGTCGAGTATACATTCATACTTCTCAAATACGTCCGTGCCTATGACGAAGGGATATTTGGCATCCGGGTTTGGATGGACGCTTAACTCATCCTATAGATATACGTCATCCCCCATGTGTATCCGGAGTGTTTGGGGAGGACGTTTCTCTAGACCGAGTCTCTTTAGGTATAACCTTGAGACGAACGTCTTGTCAGCTCCTGAATCGACGAGAATTTGGTTTGTGCAGCGGTCAGGTTGTGATGATGGCGGTAGCTTGATCCTAATGCAACATCTATGCAACCCAACCCCTTTATTTTGATACCTTGGAAGGTTCTTGAAATATATATTAGAATTATCCCGTTTAAACTGCTGTATTACATGGTACTCGGCCATTAGTGGGAAACTGAAGAAAATTATGGGGTACTTGTTTAAGCCGAATAAATTATCAATTTCTGGCGGGTAAATGTCGACTTTGGCATCCAACTCTATGCGGTGTTCTAGGAGGATTTTAACATTTTCAACAATCTTTATGTTGAGTTTTCTCTCTCTGTCAAAGAACTCGATTTTCCCATATTCGCTGGCCAATACCTTATTATTCAAGCCCAGTTTTCTTGCATCTTTGTCTTTGATCATGTTATCTGTAGTGCCGGTGTCCACTAACATGGTACAATACTTATAGTTTACCAGAGCCTTGAGGTAATTGTGGCCCTTCAGGGCAATATTCTTCAATCCCTTCAGGGATGGGGGCTCGGTGCGTACAGGAGGGTGAAGTAGGAACAGTGTTAGGACCTGTCCATCTGGGCTGATTTCATATCCAATATTTTCATCGGTGTATTTTGGTCTTTTTCCGGGACTATTGATGGTCTGGCAGTCGTCCGCCTTCCTCTTGCAGCCACAGCCCACCACTTTGTTCTGCGTGTCCATAACTAGACGGGCGAAGGGAGAGGAGGACAGGAGCTAAAGCACTATTCTTGTCCTAGCTTATCTTACAGTGAGTCGCGCTCACTCACCTACAAATTATATCCTACTTACATTATATTTAGTCAAGCTACATTAGCATCTTTAACTTTCAACTTATCTTTTATATTTGTAAACAAATATACAATTTTATACAAATATACAATTCTGTGACCTGTTACACCACTGTGTCCTGTTACACCTCTGTGTCCTGTTACACCACTGTGTCCTGTTACACCACTGTGACCTGTTACACCACTGTGACCTGTTACACCACTGTGTCCTGTTACACCACTGTGACCTGTTACACCACTGTGTCCTGTTACACCACTGTGTCCTGTTACACCACTGTGACCTGTTACACCACTGTGACCTGTTACACCACTGTGTCCTGTTACACCACTGTGTCCTGTTACACCACTGTGACCTGTTACACCACTGTGACCTGTTACACCACTGTGTCCTGTTACACCACTGTGTCCTGTTACACCACTGTGACCTGTTACACCACTGTGACCTGTTACACCACTGTGTCCTGTTACACCACTGTGACCTGTTACACCACTGTGACCTGTTACACCACTGTGTCCTGTTACACCACTGTGACCTGTTACACCACTGTGTCCTGTTACACCACTGTGACCTGTTACACCACTGTGACCTGTTACACCACTGTGACCTGTTACACCACTGTGTCCTGTTACACCACTGTGACCTGTTACACCACTGTGACCTGTTACACCACTGTGTCCTGTTACACCACTGTGACCTGTTACACCACTGTGACCTGTTACACCACTGTGACCTGTTACACCACTGTGTCCTGTTACACCACTGTGACCTGTTACTCCACTGTGACCTGTTACACCACTGTGACCTGTTACACCACTGTGACCTGTTACACCACTGTGACCTGTTACACCACTGTGTCCTGTTACACCACTGTGACCTGTTACACCACTGTGACCTGTTACACCACTGTGACCTGTTACACCACTGTGTCCTGTTACACCACTGTGACCTGTTACACCACTGTGACCTGTTACACCACTGTGTCCTGTTACACCACTGTGTCCTGTTACACCACTGTGACCTGTTACACCACTGTGACCTGTTACACCACTGTGACCTGTTACACCATTGTGACCTGTTACACCACTGTCCTGTTACACCACTGTGTCCTGTTACACCACTGTGACCTGTTACACCACTGTGACCTGTTACACCACTGTGTCCTGTTACACCACTGTGTCCTGTTACACCACTGTGTCCTGTTACACCACTGTGACCTGTTAAACCACTGTAACCTGTTACACCACTGTAACCTGTTACACCACTGTGTCCTGTTACACCACTGTGACCTGTTACACCACTGTGACCTGTTACACCACTGTGACCTGTTACACCACTGTAACCTGTTACACCACTGTGTCCTGTTACACCACTGTGACCTGTTACACCACTGTGACCTGTTACACCACTGTGACCTGTTACACCACTGTCCTGTTACACCACTGTGTCCTGTTACACCACTGTGACCTGTTACACCACTGTGACCTGTTACACCACTGTGTCCTGTTACACCACTGTGTCCTGTTACACCACTGTGTCCTGTTACACCACTGTGCCCTGTTACACCACTGTGACCTGTTACACCACTGTGACCTGTTACACCACTGTGTCCTGTTACACCACTGTGACCTGTTACACCACTGTAACCTGTTACACCACTGTGACCTGTTACACCACTGTGACCTGTTACACCACTGTGACCTGTTACACCACTGTGTCCTGTTACACCACTGTGACCTGTTACACCACTGTGACCTGTTACACCACTGTGTCCTGTTACACCACTGTGACCTGTTACACCACTGTGACCTGTTACACCACTGTGACCTGTTACACCACTGTGTCCTGTTACACCACTGTGTCCTGTTACACCACTGTGACCTGTTACACCTCTGTGACCTGTTACACCACTGTGTCCTGTTACACCACTGTGTCCTGTTACACCACTGTGACCTGTTACACCACTGTGACCTGTTACACCACTGTGTCCTGTTACACCACTGTGTCCTGTTACACCACTGTGACCTGTTACACCACTGTGACCTGTTACACCACTGTGTCCTGTTACACCACTGTGACCTGTTACACCACTGTGACCTGTTACACCACTGTGTCCTGTTACACCACTGTGACCTGTTACACCACTGTGTCCTGTTACACCACTGTGACCTGTTACACCACTGTGACCTGTTACACCACTGTGACCTGTTACACCACTGTGTCCTGTTACACCACTGTGACCTGTTACACCACTGTGACCTGTTACACCACTGTGTCCTGTTACACCACTGTGACCTGTTACACCACTGTGACCTGTTACACCACTGTGACCTGTTACACCACTGTGTCCTGTTACACCACTGTGACCTGTTACTCCACTGTGACCTGTTACACCACTGTGACCTGTTACACCACTGTGACCTGTTACACCACTGTGACCTGTTACACCACTGTGTCCTGTTACACCACTGTGACCTGTTACACCACTGTGACCTGTTACACCACTGTGACCTGTTACACCACTGTGTCCTGTTACACCACTGTGTCCTGTTACACCACTGTGACCTGTTACACCACTGTGACCTGTTACACCACTGTGTCCTGTTACACCACTGTGACCTGTTACACCACTGTGACCTGTTACACCACTGTGACCTGTTACACCATTGTGACCTGTTACACCACTGTCCTGTTACACCACTGTGTCCTGTTACACCACTGTGACCTGTTACACCACTGTGACCTGTTACACCACTGTGTCCTGTTACACCACTGTGACCTGTTAAACCACTGTAACCTGTTACACCACTGTAACCTGTTACACCACTGTGTCCTGTTACACCACTGTGACCTGTTACACCACTGTGACCTGTTACACCACTGTGACCTGTTACACCACTGTAACCTGTTACACCACTGTGTCCTGTTACACCACTGTGACCTGTTACACCACTGTGACCTGTTACACCACTGTGACCTGTTACACCACTGTCCTGTTACACCACTGTGTCCTGTTACACCACTGTGACCTGTTACACCACTGTGACCTGTTACACCACTGTGTCCTGTTACACCACTGTGTCCTGTTACACCACTGTGTCCTGTTACACCACTGTGCCCTGTTACACCACTGTGACCTGTTACACCACTGTGACCTGTTACACCACTGTGTCCTGTTACACCACTGTGACCTGTTACACCACTGTAACCTGTTACACCGCTGTGTCCTGTTACACCGCTGTGTCCTGTTACACCGCTGTGTCCTGTTACACCACTGTGTGTGTCCTGTTACACCACTGTGACCTGTTACACCACTGTGACCTGTTACACCACTGTGTCCTGTTACACCACTGTGACCTGTTACACCACTGTAACCTGTTACAACACTGTAACCTGTTACACCGCTGTGACCTGTTTCACCACTGTGACCTGTTACACCACTGTAACCTGTTACACCACTGTGTCCTGTTACACCAGTGTCCTGTTACACCACTGTGACATGTTACACCACTGTGTCCTGTTACACCACTGTGACATGTTACACCACTGTAACCTGTTACACCTCTACAAATACAAATATTTATTCAGGTAAAGTACAGAAATACAAGGTGAGATACAAAACGTTGATGGATTTATAGATAGAGCTAGTACATACAATGCCTAAAGCCACTAATATGCAAAGTCTCCGCTACGCTAACAGTCTCCGTGGTGTAGTGGTAAGACACTCGCCTGGCGTTCGGCGAGCGCTATGTCATGGGTTCGTATCCTGGCCGGGGAGGATTTACTGGGCGCAAATCCTTAACTGTAGCCTCTGTTTAACTCAACAGTAAAATGTGTACTTGGTTGTAACAACGATTCTTCGCGGCGGGGGATCGTATTCCAGGGACCTGCCCGAAACGCTACGCGTACTAGTGGCTGTACAAGAATGTAACAACTCTTGTATATATCTCAAAAAAAAAAAAAAAAAAAAGCGTTTCAGGAAAAACACGAAGACTAAAACTTAATATGGGTGATAGTGAGGATGTTGGTAGTTGTGAAGATGGTGGTATGTTAATATGGGTGATAGTGAGGATGGTGGTAGTAGTGAAGATGGTGGTATGTTAATATGGGTGATAGTGAGGATGGTGGTAGTAGTGAAGATGGTGGGATGTTAATATGGGTGATAGTGAGGATGGTGGTAATTGTGAAGATGGTGGGATATTAATATGGGTGATAGTGAGGATGGTGGTAGTTGTGAAGATGGTGGTAGTTGTGAAGATGGTGGGATGTTAATATGGGTGATAGTGAGGATGGTGGTAGTTGTGGAGATGGTGGGATGTTAATATGGGTGATAGTGAGGATGGTGGTAGTTGTGAAGATGGTGGTATGTTAATATGGGTGATAGTGAGGGTATTGGTAGTAGTGAAGATGGTGGTATGTTAATATGGGTGATAGTGAGGATGTTGGTAGTTGTGAAGATGGTGGTATGTTAATATGGGTGATAGTGAGGATGTTGGTAGTAGTGAAGATGGTGGTATGTTAATATGGGTGATAGTGAGGATGGTGGTAGTTGTGAAGATGGTGGTATGTTAATATGGGTGATAGTGAAGATGTTGGTAGTAGTGAAGATGGTGGGATGTTAATATGGGTGATAGTGAGGATGTTGGTAGTTGTGAAGATGGTGGGATGTTAATATGGGTGATAGTGAGGATGTTGGTAGTAGTGAAGATGGTGGGATGTTAATATGGGTGATAGTGAGGATGGTGGTAGTTGTGGAGATGGTGGTATGTTAATACAGGTGATAGTGAGGGTGCTGGTAGTTGTGAAGATGGTACCGGGTTGATACCAGGTTGATGGAGTTTTGGGAGTTCTTCTACTCCCCAAACCCGGCCCGAGGCCAGGCTTGTCTTGTGAGAGTTTGGTCCACTAGGCTGTTGCTTGGAGCGGCCCGCAGGCCCACATACCCACCGCAGCCCCGTTGGTCCTGCACTCCGTGGAGAAAATGGCCATTGCTTTGCGCAGGAAAGCGGTGTTTCTGATGGGGGGAAAAGAGACAATTGCACAGCGCAATCTGCAGGCGCAGTGTGGGCAGTACTGGGTAGCATATAAATAGCATTGGAAGAGGGGGTCCTGTCCTCACATCACATAGGCACCGGACGCAGTAGCACGTCGCGCTCACAATGAGATCTAGGCGATACGCTGTTTGAGCGCCCCCGCACCTGCAACCACCTGCCTCTGCATTATTGCAGCTACATGGGACCACCGTTTTGAGGCATCTGACATCACAACCACCACAGTGATCCAACAGCATGGATTCAACAACAGCTAGAGATGCAGAGCGCTAGTAGCACCTGTTGCTAACTTGCAAGGTCAGGGCCGCTTGGTCGGCCCAGACGAGCATACTCTCGTGGTAACCCTACCTGGGGCCACATTCTTATCGTGGTAACCCTACCTGGGGCCACATTCTTATCGTGGTAACCCTATCTGGGGCCACAGCCATCTTCCATCCAAGGCAACACCCAGGCAAACTGGCACACACTTCCTTCCAGGCAACGACGGCTCGTCCTCTCGATGTGTTCACGGTTTAGATAACAGCTTTATCTATGAGATAGCGTGCAAAGATACATTACCCTAGTGGGCCAACCCGTACTGCCACCCTGAATAAAACCAGGGACAGCTGGATGGCCTATGGATGGACATAAACATTTACCATTACTGACTCTTAGGATTATTTTTTGTTTCAGGCTACTTCATGTGGTGTTTGTCAAGATGCTTGTGGCCCACAGTGTGTCCAGTGCGACACTTGTCATCTGCGCTACCATTTACATTGCCAGAAGTTGTCAACTGAACACATGATTGAGCTTAACCGCACAAAAAACAAATTAAGATGTATCAGGTGCTGCCAGTCACATGGCAAATTTTGTTTTGAGCAGGCTCAAGCCCGCCTGGCGAAATCGGCTTCTTTAGGCATAGAGAAACTGAAAATAGCAGTCAGTCGTGAGAAAATACTTATGCGGACTGCATGTTCTTTTGATTCTATTAAGATTCCTGAAAATGTCGAATTTTCGAATGACATTACAGCTGCAGAAATTATTTGACGTGTTGGAAGTACTAAGAGCAACACACGTATGCCAGTTTTTTTATTTATTTATTTATTTATATATATACAAGAAGGTACAATGGGTTTGTGAGAATACATTGGATAGCACATTGTTATATTAAAGCTCTGATTGATTACATTGACAGCTTGATTAGTAATTTAAACAAGATCAGTTAGTGTTAAAGGAGATGGGAATTGTTTATTTAATGCCATCTCTGTTGCTGTATGTGAGGGATGAGACTAGATCAGTAGAAATTAAAGCAAGGACAACTATTGAGCTTGTAGACCAATGGGACTGGTATATAACACACAATGCGGATACAAGATTACACCTAGCGTCTCCCGATTTCGAAGAAGTTTGTCTCAATTGTGCCTTGCCTAGAGAGTATTCATCAGGTTGGACAATGCATGCAGCGAGTTCTGTTGTAAGTAGAGAAATAATATCTGTGTACCCGGCTATCAACGGCCTCTTTGACAAATGTATGTCTATTCTCAATAGAGCATTTTTGCCTCGGTGTGAAGTGAGGCAGGATCCCATTTACATTATGTGGAGCGGCAATCTTAAGCTAGGAGAACAAATATGGACACCTAACCATTTCGTTCCATTAATGTTATTGCCTCCACTGGGTCACATATCCATAGATAGTACCCCGTTATTAAACACTATTGCATCTACACCTCAAAGTTTGGGTCGATAACATCATCTGCACAAATTGTATACACTTCAGCTCCAATTTGAAATTATTCTATGCCCTGTGTGTCCAAAATATATTATGACACTGAAGAGACAGGACCTGTTTTGAAGAAGCAAAAATTGTTGAATGATATCGAGATTGAAAATTCTGGTAAGCTGCACAATGGAAGATTTTTACTTGCAGAAGAAATCTATTGGCATTTGCAAGAGAAACGCAATGTGTTTAAAGAGATCCCTCGTGGAGCTAAAGAAGACACATTTTATATGGTTGACAATTCACATAATCTTAATAGGGGTGACAAAATACGAAGTAACTTTCCTGACGACTGTGGAGTGTGGAACAGTGCTAAAACTGCCACAGTGAACAGTTACTATGTATTGAACACTAACAAAAGTTTGCAGATGATATATATGAGAAATAATTTATTTTTTAATCGAGTTATGTTTAAAAGGAAAGTGCAGTGGGTACCCTTAGATCCACAGCCCTCCCCAGATACTATCATCGACATGCACAAGTATTACACAGCCCTCAAAGGTCAAGAATGCTTTAAAAAAAGAGTAACGGTTATTAAACAGATGCAGTCTGTAGCTCTCGTAGAATACTCTGGCAAGTTTACAGGAGCTACCATGCATGGTAATTCCAAAAAAACAATTCCATATATTCGGACTTGTCATGTTCACAGAAAATGGTACCATCCGTTTTCTATGTGCGGCGGCTGAGACGCCAGAGAGAGAAGGTAAAGAATAGAGCGTACAGGACGCCCGCCAAGCTTGGTGGCTACTAGTCATGTAATCATATTAAGTATTAAAGTCAGTAACCAAGTCATGACTTTACATCAACCCTACAACCAAGACTTCCTCAGTAACACACAAACACCACATTGGCGACGAGGATGAACTGTGAACGCAGGTATTTGTTCAGTTTCAAACACAAGGGAGAAGCATGCTGCCTGGAGGAGGAAGAGAAGCTGTGAGCGCCATACCCGATGCTGTGTGCTAACCAATGCTGTGTGCTAAACGATGCTGTGTGCTAACTAATGCTGTGTGCTACCCAAGCTGTGTGCTAACTAATGCTGTGTGCTACCCAAGCTGTGTGCTACCCAAGCTGTGCTGAAGAAACTGTGTACTGAGGAATCTGCCGACGTTGTGTACGAAACGACGCTTTGATGTGTACAAAACCTGATGTTTTGGTTACGAAACGACGCTCGTGCTACAAAATTCATCACACTGAACTGACTGCTGTACCAACTGCTGCACCAACTGCTGTACCAACTGCTGCACCAACTGCTGCACCAACTGCTGCACCAACTGCTGCACCAACTGCTGTACCAACTGCTGTACCAACTGCTGTACCAACTGCTGTACCAACTGCTGACAACTGCTGTGCTGCTGTGAGTAGGAACAACACATGTACACAAGGGCTAGGTAAGAAGTCAGTTGCTGCTATATTGTGCACTGTTGTGAACTTTTGCATTAAAATGCTTGTGTGCTTTGCAAAATTAAAGTAATTACAGTGAATTCTTGACTAACATATACAGTGCAGTAAGTGTTTAATATTCTGAGGAACATTTAAGTGATAAGTTACATTTATTCAGTAAAAATGGCAAATATACCTCAGTTTCCTGCATTTGATCCTGACTGTGACCAGACAAACCTGTCACAGAGGTGGGTCAAATGGCTTAAAAAGTTTGAAAATTTGTTGATAGTTTCTGACATCAAAAGTGCTGAAAGAAAGCGTGCCTTTCTACTTCATTATGCAGGTGATAGAGTTTGTGACATCTTTGACACACTGAAAGACACTGGTGGTGCCAAAGATTATGACACTGCCAAAGCCAAACTAACAGAGCATTTCAAACCAAGGCAAAATACTGCAATGGAAATTATGCATTTCAGGAGAGCAAAACAACTCTCTAATGAAACTGTGGATCAATACCACACACGTCTGCAGGGTTTAGCAGCCCATTGTGAGTTTGCTGATGTTGACAAAGAAATCAAACAGCAAATAATTGAATCATGCACATCTACACGTCTTCGTCGAAGAGCTCTAGAACTTGTTGATGATGACAGTTCTCTTACCAAGATACTGGATATGGCTCGTCGAATGGAAGATGCTGCACGTGATGCTCGTGTCATGGAGTGCAGTGCTAATAACGGTTCTGCCACTGTTACTAACAGTGATGAGGTACGTAAGGTTCAGGGAGGACACCGTGATCAAAGAAGATATCATGGCAAACCTAACGGTAAATTTAGCCGAGAACCACGTCACAACTGGGGTCAAGGAACAAGGCTCAAGCAGTCACAACGACCCACATCAGAGGGTGTCAACAATAAATGTTACAATTGTGGAGGAGACTACCCACACAAAGATAATGTTTGTCCTGCTCAAGGTAAGAAGTGCTATGAGTGTGGAAAACTAGGTCATTTTGGTGCTATGTGTCGTTCCGCACTAAAGAAACCACAGTCAATGAATAAAAGCACTGCACGAGGATCAGATCATAGGGGTCGAGGTGGTAAACACAATATTGCACCTCATATCCAGAATGTTAATAATGTACAAGACAACATTTCATTACAACCAGTCTCAGATGACAGTGAATGTGATTATACTTATGGAGTACAAGCAATCACAGAATGGAATGATCTTCCAAACAACCCAGAGACATGTGTATACATTGCTGGTATTTGTCTCAAGGTTCTCATTGACACTGGATCAAACATTGACACCATTGCTGAGTGCCACTATGAGAAATTTAAAAAACAGTTCCCAAAGCTTGAGAACTATAATGGCAAAGCCACTGCCTATGCTTCAAAGGTAGCCTTGCCAGTGATTGGAACTTTCACTGCAGAGATTAAGTCAAAGAATGCAATGCTCATTACTACATTCCATGTTGTTAGGAATGCAAAGGAGTCTTTACTCAGTTACAAGACTTCAACCAAATTGGGGCTACTTCAGCTTTCTAATGCTGTAGCAGTGGAATCTGCAAACAATGTTGATGCTATTGTTGCTGAATTTTCTGATCGATTTAAATCCATAGGTTGTTATCCTGATAGCAAAGTACATCTGCATATCAACCCAGATGTAATTCCAGTTGCCCAACCACATCGCCGACAACCATTCCATACTCGCAAGAAAGTCGATGCTGAACTGGATAGGCTGATAGAACTAGATATCATTGAACCAGTAACAGGCCCAACACCATGGGTAAGCCCAATTGTCACTCCACCAAAGCCGAAGAATCCAGATGAGATACGCATTTGTGTGGACATGCGTGTTCCCAACAAGGCAATAATGCGTGAACGCCATCCTACACCGACTGTAGATGATATGATCTACCGCTTGAATGGTGCAACTGTATTCAGCAAGTTAGATTTAAACAAGGGCTATCATCAGCTTGAACTTGATGAGGAGAGTCGATTCATCACAACGTTTACGACACATCGAGGTTTGTATAGGTACAAGCGCCTGAGTTTTGGTATTAACAGTGCTGCCGAGGTATTCCAGCACATCATCAGCCAGGTATTGCAAGACATACCTAATGCTGACAACATGTCTGATGACATCATTGTTTATGGCCGTACCCAAGCTGAACACGACAAAGCTCTTCGTGCAACATTGCAACGCTTACGAGAAAAGAATTTGACTCTAAGCCGAGCAAAGTGTGAGTTCAATCAACATAAAATTAAATTCTTTGGACATGTACTTAGTGACAAAGGTCTGTCTCCAGATCCTAAGAAAGTTGCAGATATCAAGAATGCTGCACCTCCTTCAACGTCCACTGAAGTACATAGTTTTCTGGGAATGGCAAACTACTGTTCTCGCTTCATTCCAGATTTTGCTACCATTACAAAGCCTCTACGTGAGCTCCTGAAGAAAAATGCATCATGGTACTGGAGCGATATCGAGCAAAATGCATTTGATGCTGTGAAAGATGCACTAGTAGAGAATGCGACTGCTGCGTATTTTGATCCATCAATGGACACTGAGTTAACAGTGGATGCTAGTCCTGTTGGTTTAGGTGCTGTTTTAGCCCAACACAAACCTGGTCAACCAGATTCCCGAGTAGTAATTGCCTACGCCAGCCGTTCTCTCACAGATGTTGAGCAACAATACAGTCAGACAGAGAAGGAAGCTCTTGCTCTTGTATGGGGCTGTGAACACTTCAATGTGTATCTGCTTGATGCACCCTTCACCACGATAGTCACTGACCACAAACCGTTGGAGACCATCTTCAATAATCCAAAGTCCAAACCACCAGCTCGCATTGAGAGATGGGCTCTTCGTCTGCAACCATACAACTTTATGGTGAAATACAAGCCGGGTGCATGCAATCCCGCTGATTACATCAGTCGACATCCTGCAAACAGTTTCACCATCACCAAGCATCAGCAAGTTGCCGAGGAATATGTACACTCTGTAACCTGTGATGCAGTCCCTAAGGCTCTCACTCTTGATGAAATCCGTACTGCAACCCTGGAGGACCCAACTCTGCAAGCAACAGTGGATGCATTGACTAAGAAAAAGTTTCCACGCATCCCACCCTCAGGAGTTGACCAAGATGCATTCAAAGCACTTGAACGCATCCAGACAGAATTAAGTGTTACCCAACAACGCGACACTGTGCTGCGAGGTACTCGTATCGTGATTCCAGCTGTTCTCCAGCAACGTGCTCTGAAGCTTGCACATCAAGGACACCAAGGTCTTGTTAGGACGAAACAGCTGCTACGAGAAAAGGTGTGGTTTCCTGGCATTGATCGTCAAGCAAAGGATATGCATGATGCCTGTGTCCCTTGCCAAGCTGCAGTGGATACTTCAAGACCAACACCTCTACAACCTTCACCACTACCTGCTGCACCATGGACGGAAGTATCAATGGACTTCTGCGGACCACTACCAACTGGAGAGTACTTGATGGTAGTCATTGATGATCACTCACGTTATCCAGAAGTAGAAATCATCAATTCCACATCTGCAAAGGCCGTCATCCCGAAACTTGACAAGATCTTTTCAAACTTTGGCATTCCTGAAGTTGTCAAGACGGACAATGGACCGCCATTCAATCGACAAGACTTTGTCAACTTTGCTGAGCAAATTGGATTCAAACACCGCCGTGTGATGCCACTACATCCTCAAGCAAATGGAGAAGTTGAGAGATTCATGCAACCTCTCATGAAAGCGGTACGCTGTGCTCATGCCGAAGGACGATCCTGGAAACAAGCTATGTATGCTTTTCTCAGGAACTACCGTGCAACACCGCATGGAACACTGGGCAAGTCACCTGGTGAACTTTTATTTGGACGTCCTATGAGAATCGCACTACCCGTCATGCCAGCCGAGGTAACGGATAAACGTCTCGCTCAGAAGGATGCACTAGCCAAGGGCAAAATGAAAATTGCTCATGATCAACGTGCAAAGGAACAGTTCATAGAGGTTGGTAACACTGTTCTCGTTAAAAAGAAAAAAGAGGGAAAGTTAGATATGCCATATGATACAAAACCATATAAAGTGATTAGTGTAAAAGGAACTATGGTAACAGCTAGTAATAGAGATCATAGTATAACACGTAATATGGCTTATTTCAAAGTGATTCCAACTAGTGTAGAAAATGATGAAGTGCAAAGTCGTGCAAAAGAAAAAGAAAAAAATAGTTATAACCCGACAAACAATTCATCAAGGGATGTTATTGCATTTAAGGACTCTCGTCCTAAACGTCATGTTAAACGCCCTACACGATTTGATGATTAATTGTGTTCCTATGTAATGAAAAGTATTTACTTATTATGCTAAACTAAATTTAATATTGTTTGAATAATGCAGATATCTCATTCAATATTTTGTAACTTTGTATTACAGTTTCTTTCATGTTTGTTTAACATTGCATATGTATTTTTAACATTGAAATCCTTTGTGGAAAAGATTAAGTTGTTTAAATTCTTTGTGTGCTTAATTAATGTTAAATGTATGCAGTATCTCTTGATATGGTAATAACTTACTTTGTGTCAATAACTTTGCTTTGTGCTACAAGCATGGTAGACATCCTGTATTCATTCTTTTTAAAGAAAAGGAGGGATGTCATGTTCACAGAAAATGGTACCATCCGTTTTCTATGTGCGGCGGCTGAGACGCCAGAGAGAGAAGGTAAAGAATAGAGCGTACAAGACGCCCGCCAAGCTTGGTGGCTACTAGTCATGTAATCATATTAAGTATTAAAGTCAGTAACCAAGTCATGACTTTACATCAACCCTACAACCAAGACTTCCTCAGTAACACACAAACACCACAGGACTAGGCCTGAAGTTTTAGAAAAGATAGGGGAGATGGTTAAGAGCCATCCTCCGCGAGAGGTTTATCAAAATATGCTCATGGAAGATTCAGATTTAGCCCCACGAGACTTCAAGAAAATATGGAATAAAAAATACAATGAGAGGAAAAAGGAATGTAAGCCTATCCATAGGCACAATGTTGCAGATGATCTTTTAACTGTAATTTGCATGTTAGACTGTCATGAATATGTAAAGGAGATAATTCATAAACAGAACAAAGTCCCCTGTGTGGTATTATATTCCAAGGAGCAATTGGAAGATTTCAAGCAACATTTGTGTGCTGCCGGAAAAGACAACCCTTTTGTCATCGGTGTTGACAGGACCTTCAATCTTGGCCCTTGTTATCTAACGACAATTGTTTACAAGAACACAAATGTAATACAAAAGGAAACATCAAACAACCCTATATTTCTCGGACCTATGTATTTACACTGGGATGGTGAATATGAAACTTACACAACATTTTTCTACAACCTAAGAACCAAACTAGGAGACTATATTGATAACGCGAACGTAATGATTGGAAGTGATCAAGAAAAAGCTTTAAGAAAGGCACTTATGTGTTGTCTTCCGAATGCAACACTCTTATTGTGCAGCAACCACCTAAAGGAAAATGTTAGACGCTATTTGACTGATATTATTGGTTGTACGACCACCGAAAGGATTATTATCCTAAAGAAAATTTTTGGTACAAATGGACTAGTTAGAAGTGACTGTGAGGAAAAGTTTGAAACAGGTATCAACAATCTCATTTGGTACTTTTCCAAATACCCAAAGTTCAAAGAATATTTTGATTGCCGTTTAAAATCTTCTCTGTGGAATTATGTGTGTGTTCCTCACACAAAGGCTAAAATGGATAAGTTTTGGACTAACAACAATTGCGAGTCACTGAACCACATTCTTAAACTAACTATTGACTGGAAACCTCAAAAATTGCCAGATTTGATTGAAAGAATCTGCACTGTTTCAACACTCCAAATGTTAGATCTGAGGAGGGCGTTACATGGAGAAGGTAATTATGTACTTTCATCCAATTTAAAAGGGTACCTTATTCCTAAGGAAGTTTGGGATAAAAAAACTAAAGACGAAAAGATAATGTGCTTATGGTGCTTTATATCAAGAAAACCATATATTGAGGACAGAAAAATATTTGCCAAAGACAACAGATTTTCAATTCCCAAAACTTCTGCAATAGCAAGAAAACCACATGAGCGTAAGCGTCCACGAAGTGAGAGGGCAGTATAAAGTAGAGTAGTATAAGTGTTTGGGAAATGCCACCAGGCAATTGTGTGTTTATTTTGCTTATCTTTATCCTATTAGCGTATTACAATCTTCATATAAGAAGTTATTGGGTTTGCAAATTGATTATTTATATGTATCCTAGTTAATAAATTATTTGAATCTAATTTATAATAATAATAATAATAATAATAATTTTTTTTATTTAGGTAAAGGTACATACATAAAGAGATTTTACAAAGTTTGTTGGCTTTATAGATAGAGCTAGTACATACAATGCCTAAAGCCACTATTACGCAAAGCGTTTCGGGCAGGAAAAAACACTAATGACTAAAGCTTAAAACTAATGGGTAAAAAGAATAAAATGCGTTGAGTACAAATAAAAATAGAGGTAAAAGAGGGGGGAACATTGTTGAAAACGCAGCACAAATACAATTACAAATTATTACAGAAAATTACATTCAAACAGCGTTGATTTAAAAAAAAAAAAAAAAAAAAAAAAAAACATACATGGGTTGACAACAGAGGGGTAAGGTAGGTTACAGGGAATTTATTAGGTATAGCTTCGTTTTTAACTTAAACTGGTTGAGAGAGGTACAGTCTTTAACATGGTTGGGAAGTTCATTCCACATTCTGGGCCCCTTGATTTGTAGAGCATTTCTGGTTTGATTAAGTCGTACTCTAGGAATATCAAAACTGTATTTATTTCTGGTGTGGTGCTCATGGGTTCTGTTACAACCTTCTATGAAGCTTTTGAGATCAGGATTGGCATTATAGTTTAGCGTTTTATATATGTATAATACACATGAGAGAATGTGCAGTGACTTAATGTCTAACATATTCAGAGATTTGAGTAGGGGTACCGAGTGATGTCTGGGGCCAGAATTGGATATTGTCCTAATAGCAGCTTTGTGTTGAGTAATTAGAGGACGTAAGTGATTTTGGGTAGTAGAGCCCCAAGCACAAATACCATAGTTGAGATATGGATAGATAAGGGAGTAATAGAGAGTCTCCAGGGCAGGGCGTGGTACATAATATCTGATCTTAGAAAGAATGCCCACAGTTTTTGAAACTTTTTTTGATATGTTTAGAATGTGTCCCTAGAAATTCAGCTTGTGGTCAATGAGAATGCCAAGGAATTTGCCATCTAATTTGTTACAAATTTGGGTATTGTTTACTTTGAGATTTATTTGATTAGAGGATTTATTGCCAAACAGAATATAGAAAGTTTTGTTAATGTTAAGGGTGAGTTTGTTGACAGTTAGCCACAGATGGACTTTATTTAGCTATGTCCCAGTGTGTCAGGAGAGAGAGAGAGAGAGAGAGAGAGAGAGAGAGAGAGAGAGAGAGAGAGAGAGAGAGAGAGAGAGAGAGAGAGAGAGAGAGAGAGAGAGAGGGAGAGAGAGAGAGAGAGAGAGAGAGAGAGAGAGAGAGAGAGAGAGAGAGAGAGAGAGAGAGAGAGAGAGAGAGAGAGAGAGAGAGAGAGAGAGAGAGGGAGAGAGAGAGAGAGAGAGAGAGAGAGAGAGAGAGAGAGAGAGAGAGAGAGAGAGAGAGAGAGAGAGAGAGAGAGAGAGAGAGAGAGAGAGGGAGAGAGGGAGAGAGAGAGAGAGAGAGAGAGAGAGAGAGAGAGAGAGAGAGAGAGAGAGAGAGAGAGAGAGAGAGAGAGAGAGAGAGAGAGAGAGAGAGAGAGAGAGAGAGAGAGACAGAGACAGAGACAGAGACAGAGACAGAGACAGAGAGAGACAGAGACAGAGACAGAGAGAGATGGTACACCCCATTGCCGTCACTCCCCCCAGTGAGAGGGAGATGGTATGTGGAACAGGTGGGGCCCGCTGACAGTAGCTACATCTCCCTTTCCTTAACGAAACCACAGTGGGTAAGGGAATCTCTGGCACTTCCGCCCGTGTAGGAGGAAGTAATGGTAGTCATTGCGCACCGTCAATATGGTTGCTTGTATGAGAAAAAAGTTAAAATATTCAGCAAAGAATGTTATAAAAGCGCATATATATTCTCTCTTTCACTAGCGAGAAAACGCAAACATTCTGCCTGAGGTGTGTGCTATGTCATAACTCTCTCAAAGCAGTCCTCCAGACCCATGGAGTGTGAAATTACCCATGATAGATGCGACTTGTCCCTTGATGAGGGGAGCTGAGGGGAAGTGGGGTGGGAGGGGGAAGATATGACCCCACCAGCTACTCGAAATACTCTTCAGTTAGCCATTGAACGGTGGACAGTACACACACACACACACCTCTGCAGACTTTGAAAAACTATTAAGGCTAATGGACCACATCCGTCCTGGTCTGTCACCTATACACCCCCCATGTATTGTTACATAAAACAGACCTTCTCTGCCAACTGCTACATTCACATCTTAAGAGACTCTGCTCTCTTTCGCACCCTCCTCAACACTTCCTGCCGTGTATGGAGGAACTATTCCCCTCATGGATCATCACCAACACAGCTGCATTGGGTGAGAAAAAGTTAAAATAATGACTCCACCTGTCCCCTCACTTTCCCCTCCTTCTCCAATCTTAAGTCCCTGCTCCCTCTCAGGTAAGGGGGCTCCCCCCTCCCTCCACAACATAACCTACTGTCACGTGGGGGTGGGTGGTCTGGGGCTCTGCTAACACTTAACTGCTAGGGGCTCAAAAGGCCCAAATACTCAGCCCCTCCGACTCCCTGGATTGACCGGAGTCTCCTTGGTCACACAAGAGAGGACCAACAATGCCCACCTCCGCAGGTCTTTGCTTCCACCACAAAGGGGTGCCACTGATTCACCCTGGAAGCCCTTCAGTCAAACACGGGGAAACTGCTGTTAACAGTTCCGGCCTAGACCCGTGGGGGAGTGAAGGAAGACTCAGGCTTACCTATAACCATAACCTCCCTGAGTCTTGCCTGCCAGACAAAAAAAAGGTTGCAGGAACTCCTTTCCCGCCTGTCTTCTCTATCTTCCTCTTAGCAAGGTCGCCAGCTGGGTTATTATATCTGCACCCCAGCAATGCAGTTCAGTGGGTGTATTATATATTGTTTGTAGCCAGAAATGTATGCTCATAGAGAAATATCATAAATGGAGGCACACTCAAACACAGTAATAAAATGTGTGGGTTTACTGATGCAAATTACATGAACACACACACACAATCACAAGTAATACATGAATATGGAATATGGATAATGAGTCTGGAGATCGTCAGCCTCTTCTTCCACGACCTCCAACCCTCCTTCAACTGGGCAGAAAGACAGGAGTCTCACACTCTCACAGGAGGGCCTCTTCACCACGTCGGCGCCTCTTCTTCACTGTCCTGCCATCCATACACACTGTCCTCTCTGACAGTCCTGGACTCAAGCTGCCTTGCAGCCTATTCTACTATTAAAGTAATAAAGTCTTGCTGCCACATACACAAGTAAATATTGTGGCCTAACTAGCCTACTCATACAAGGGGTAATGGGAGGGAAAATGATCTACCTTACATTCCTGGCTCACGACGCCTGTCCCTCGATGGTGTGAGGTTCCCACGCTTCCTTGGGTCGATCCTTGACGATCCAGGACGTTCCACAGGTCCTCAGGTGTCGTGGAGCCTTCGCGTCGTCGCCGTTCCAATCCCTGAGATTCAGCTGCCCCAATCCTGGTTCATCGATGGGCGCTGAGCTAATCACTATTTTCCCCACACTCGCCTCTCCCACAAGGCGTTGCTCCTTGTCCTAGGCACGGTGTCGTCCTTCCAAGATTCTCAGTGGATGTGACCCCAGTCACAGCTAGGCTTGCCCGCCCACCTTCCAGACCTCAACGTCCAGCCAGCGGCGCCGCCCAGCGTCGTCGCCGACTATTTTCCAAGTTTGGCACTTCTCTGCTCACTGAACTTGGTTCCTCTTTTGCTTCCCAGAAGCGCAGGGTCTCCAATAACTATGATGGGCTGTGATTGCCAGCTCAATCCACTGAACAAGGCTTGCAGAGCCTCCAATCCTTGAGAGCAGACCGAGGCGCGTCCTGTCGCTTCCAAGGTCAGAACAAACTCTGACGTTGGCGCCGCCCCGGGCACTCGGTGACGTCATGGCGGGCCCTGATTTGTCGGCCGCGACCTACGTCGGCCAATCCGCGATCGGCTTGTGTCCCTTCCAAAAGGTCATATCTGCCGTAGGGGATACTGTTTCATTTTATAACAGGGCGCCAATTTTCCTTTATTTACAACTTATAATATAACTTCCTTCCCTTAACTGGCAGCCGGTCTGGTCGCCACATATATCATTAGACTCCCTGAACCTCAGAGAATCAGTAGGGAGAGCTGATATGACTCTTTAAGCCGGCAAACGAAAGAAATAGGAGAGGGCACCGTAACACCTACATACTCCTTTACCCATCTTAAGACTATGATCTCCTTCACTCATCATACTCCAATCTATCTACACACAGGAATAACTCTACGACACATACTCATACATATTCATCTTCTCTTCTCCTCCTCCTCCTCCTCCTACCTACATGACCGCATACCATCCACATAGCTTCCAACCCCTACCCAACACGACACACTCTCAAGTAACGCCTGGCCTGAGGCCACGCGTCAGCCACTCGCCAAAAACATCCGGGGAAGCCCCAGAAACCTTTGAGATGGTGTACACAAGCCCACATACTTATCCTCCCCTCCCCTCTTACCTACATGACCCACAACGTCCCCCATTTTACCCTCTGTGACCCACAACGTCCCCCCCTGACGCATCCCGTCCCATTCTACGGACTCCCACACCACTTTTGACTATGACCGAGTTCAATCCCTGAGGTTCTCCTCAGGTTTGGGACGGTCGAAGTCACATATTTTACTACAGTCACTGCCATAACCCCCTATCGTATCTTCGTTAATATCTTATCAATGTCCTTAAAAAGTATACCTGCTGTATTTCAGACATAGTTCAGTAAATTCAATCAATTTCCGAACTCTAGCTCCTGTCCTCAGCCTTAGTTTCCTCTCGTATCTTCGTTAATACCTAATCAATTCTCCTGAAATTTAAACCCGCTGTATTTCAGACATAGTAAATAAGAACCAAATAATTACCGAGCTCCAACTCATGTCCCCCACCTTAGTTCCCTCCTATAAATTCACTACTATCAGTCCAAATCCCCAGAGATTTAAACCCCCCAACTACATTTTCAGACCCCCTTGTAAAATAAATCAAAAGCAAATTACCGAGTTCCAACTCATGTTCTCCACCTTAGTTCAAAGTTCATCAAAAATTATTTCAGATCAAGTTCCTCTCCAGTCTATCAAAAGTAAACATCATGTACTTTAATACTCTTTTTTGTACTCAGCTATGTAAATAATCACTAACGTGCTAATATTCACACGGTCATATAACACCTTACCTTTAATACCCTTTGTTTACCCAACAAAGCAATAATCACACAGTCAGAAATCACACCTTACCTTTCCCCCCTCTACCTCCCCCTTACCTTCCCCAACTCCCTTTTCACTTTTCATCTTACCCAGTTCCCAACTTATCCAAACCTTCAATAATCCTACTATATTTGTATATTTTCTGTGTTCTACACTGTGTTCTTTGCACACTCTCCTATGTTTTCTATGTTCACTCCATGTTCTGCAAATGTTCACAGCATGTTCAGTTCATATTTTTCACCAGTTTTCTTCATTTTTCAATGTTTTTTCATTTTCCCCGTATGCTCACTGTATTCTTTTACCATGTTTTTATGTACATCATATGTTCTCTGTACAACTTTTATACTCAATATTCATGTTCTCAGTGTTCTTAGCATGTTTCTTCACATATTCAGTGTTCATTTTTTTGTACTCCATATGCTCTTTATCATGTTTTCATGTTCTCTGTAAGTTCATATTCCCTGCATGTTCACTGTGTTCATCAAATTTTCTTACATGTTTTCTGTGTTTCTGATCAGGGGAAGGAAGACACCAACAGCATGGGGGCGTAAATTTATTAGTACAGGATAAATAATTCTGCAGAAGTAAAACAGGCTTCTAAGTAGGTCTTAACAAATGTATAACATAGCCGTGGCTAACTCAAAGTACACGAAACATCTTAAATTGTACACCCGTAGTAAAATAACTGTAATCTTATAGCCTAGTAACAAACTCTGCAGAAACCTAATGGCCTATTGTCTAGAATTAACAGTGAGGCGAATGTAACAAATCTAATTCTAAGTATAACAGAACACCATAAGTGAACAACATAACATAAGGGAAACCCTAGCTGGAGAATAATCAGGCGGCAGAAAAATACATAGTGACTGGGGAAGCCTGATATGTATTTGCAGAAGAAAATAACCCCAGGCCAGAGGCCGAGCCGCCAAGGAATAAGGAGAAAGAATTTCCTGACTTAAGGTAGGGCTTACTACCCAGCAAACACAAATCATCTACACAACGTTCGCCTATCTCTTCCCATAGGTGTGGGAATGATTTGCATTGAGAATGGTGCAGGAGGGCCTTTGAGAAACTTTTACTCAAAAAATCCAAACACAAAGGTTTAATTATAAATTGTTTTTCTACAATTATTTTCTTCCAAATGTAAAACAAATAGTTTTTACATGTTTAAATATAAAATTTATGGTGTTTTTTGTAAAATTCATTAATAAATTGTGAATGATATATATTGGCTGAGTGAAACCTTTAAAATCCATTTAGTTATAATATGAACAGAAAAAAGTAGTTTTCCAAATTTTCTAAAAATCGCTCTTTTTAACACAATTTGACTCCTTATGCATTCCACTAAACACTAATATCATGTTTAAATATATAATTTATGTATTATTCCCTAAGATAATTTATATAAATTATAAAAGTTGCTGGAAAGTGGTGAGAAAGAATCTGAAAACGTTTTGTTGTCTTATATTGGCGTGTTCTTATTAACTAGAGTGAGTAAGAGTGAGCGAGAGTGGGTAAGAGTGAGTAAGAGTGACTGAAGGTGAGTGAGAGTGCCAGAGAGTGTGTAAGTGTGAGTAAGAGTGAGTATAAGTAAGAGTGACTGAGAGTGAGTAAGAGTGACAGAGTGAGTAAGAGTGAGAGTAAGGGTGACAGAATGAGTAAGAGTGAGAGTAAAGTGATTGAGAGTAAGGGTGAGTATGAGAGTAAGAGTGATTGAGAGTTAGAGTGAGAGTAAGAGTGATTGAGAGTTAGTGAGAGTAAGAGTGATTGAGAGTAAGAGTGATTGAGAGTAAGAGTGATTGAGAGTAAGAGTGATTGAGAGTAAGAGTGATTGGGAGTAAGAGTGATTGAGAGTAAGAGTGAGAGTAAGAGTAAGAATGAGAATAAGAGTGATTGAGAGTAAGAGTGATTGGGAGTAAGAATGAGAGTAGGACTGATTGAGAGTAGGAGTGATTGGGAGTAGGAGTGATTGGGAGTAAGAGTGATTGAGAGTAAGAGTAATTGAGAGTAAGAGTATGAGAGTAAGAGTGAGAGAGTGAGTATGAATGGGTAAGGGTGACTGAGAGTGAGTAAGAGTGACAGAGTAAGAATGACAGTAAGAGTGATAGAGAGTAAGAGTGACAGAGAGTAAGAGTGACAGAGAGTAAGAGTGACAGAGAGTAAGAGTGACAGAGAGTAAGAGTGACAGAGAGTAAGAGTGACAGAGAGTAGGAGTGACAGAGTAAGAGTGAGTATGAGAGTGAGTAAGGATGACTGAGAGAAAGAGTGAGTAATAGTGCGTAAGAGTGATTGAGAGTTAGAGTGAGAGTAAGAGTGATTGAGAGTTAGTGAGAGTAAGAGTGATTGAGAGTAAGAGTGATTTGAGAGTAAAAGTGATTGAGAGTAAGAGTGATTGAGAGTAAGAGTGATTGGGAGTAAGAGTGATTGAGAGTAAGAGTGATTGGGAGTAAGAGTGATCGGGAGTAGGAGTAAGAATGAGAATAAGAGTGATTGAGAGTAAGAGTGAGTAAGAGTAAGAGTGATTGAGAGTAAGAGTGATTGAGAGTAAGAGTGATTGAGAGTAAGAGTGATTGGGAGTAAGAGTGATTGAGTGTAAGAGTGATTGGGAGTAAGAGTGATTGGGAGTAAGAGTGATTGGGAGTAGGAGTAAGAATGAGAATAAGAGTGATTGAGAGTAAGAGTAAGAATGAGAGTAAGAGTGATTGAGAGTAAGAGTGATTGAGAGTAAGAGTGATTGAGAGTAAGAGTGATTGGGAGTAAGAGTGATTGGGAGTAAGAGTAAGAGTGAGAGTAAGAGTAAGAATGAGAATAAGAGTGATTGAGAGTAAGAGTGATTGGGAGTAAGAGTAAGAGTAAGAATGTGAGTAGGAGTGATTGAGAGTAGGAGTGATTGGGAGTAGGAGTGATTGGGAGTAAGAGTGATTGAGAGTAAGAGTAATTGAGAGTAAGAGTAATTGAGAGTAAGAGTATGAGAGTAAGAGTGAGAGAGTGAGTATGAATGGGTAAGGGTGACTGAGAGTGAGTAAGAATGACAGAGTAAGAGTGAGAGAGTGAGTATGAATGGGTAAGGGTGACTGAGAGTGAGTAAGAATGACAGAGTAAGAGTGACAGAGAGTAAGAGTGACAGAGAGTAAGAGTGACAGAGAGTAAGAGTGAAAGAGTAAGAGTGACAGAGAGTAAGATTGACAGAGTTAGAGTGACAGAGAGTAAGAGTGACAGAGAGTAAGAGTGACAGAGTAAGAGTGACAGAGTAAGAGTGACAGAGTAAGAGTGACAGAGAGTAAGAGTGACAGAGAGTAAGAGGGACAGAGAGTAAGAGTGACAGAGAGTAAGAGTGACAGAGTAAGAGTGACAGAGAGTAAGAGTGACAGAGTAAGAGTGACAGAGTAAGAGTGATAGAGAGTAAGAGTGACAGAGAGTAAGAGTGACAGAGAGTAAGAGTGACAGAGTAAGAGTGACAGAGTAAGAGTGATAGAGAGTAAGAGTGACAGTGAGTAAGAGTGACAGAGAGTAAGAGTGACAGAGTAAGAGTGACAGAGAGTAAGAGTGACAGAGTGTAAGAGTGACAGAGTAAGAGTGACAGAGTAAGAGTGACAGAGTAAGAGTGACAGAGAGTAAGAGTGACAGAGAGTAAGAGTGACAGAGAGTAAGAGTGACAGAGTAAGAGTGACAGAGTAAGAGAGTGAGAGTGATTATGAGAGAGTTAAGAGTGTTAGGTGTGAGAGAGTAGCAGGCCAGGGAGGCAGGATGTGTGGTCACAGGCGAGGCCTAGGCCTCGTGATCTCTAATGTTGGTTTTTATATATATGTTGGATTTTTTGTCCTGTTTCAAATTATAATTATTTAGCAGGAATGTAATAAGATATTGCACAGTATTAATGTGACAATAATATATGCATTATTTCCTTGATAATCAAACTTGTTGTTCAAAGATAATATACAATCTTTGAAGGAAACATTTTGAGAGCGCGAGCTGGCAACACTGGGCTGGTGGGTGAGAGAGACATATGGTTAGTTGTGCTCAGACCTTCAGTGGTGAAGGGTGTGTCCCAGCGGGCCGCCACCAGCCGCCACCCGCTGCCACCCGCCGCCACCCGCCACCCACCACCAGCCGCCACCCGCCGCCCACCACCAGCCGCCACCCGCCACCACCCACCACCAGCCGCCACCCGCCACCACCCACCACCAGCCACCACCCGCCGCCACCCGCCACCCACCACCAGCCGCCACCCGCCGCCACCCGCCACCCACCACCAGCCGCCACCCGCCACCCACCACCAGCCGCCACCCGCCACCACCCACCACCAGCCGCCACCCGCCACCACCCACCACCAGCCGCCACCGCCACTCACCACCCGCCGCCACCACCCACCAGCCGCCACCCACCACCAGCCGCCACCCGCCACCACCCACCACCAGCCGCCACCCGCCACCACCCACCACCAGCCGCCACCCGCCACCACCCGCCACCAGCCGCCACCCGCCACCAGCCACCGCCACCCACCACCGCCATTCACCACCCGCCGCCACCACCCACCACCCGCCGTCACCCGCCACCCACCACCAGCCGCCAAAACACCACCACCCACCACCAGCCGCCACCCACCACCAGCCGCCACCCGCCACCAGCCACCACCAGCTGCCACCCGCCGCCACCCACCACCAGCCGCCACCCGCCACCACCCGCCACCAGCCGCCACCCGCCACCAGCCACTGCCACCCACCACCGCCACTCACCACCCGCCGCCACCACCCACCACCAGCCGCCACCCGCCACCAGCCACCGCCACCCACCACCGCCACCCGCCGCCACCACCCACCACCACCACCCAACACCACCACCCACCACCACCAGCCGCCGCCGCCACCACCACCCACCACCACCGCCGCCACCACCCATCACCGCCGCCGCCACCACCACCCACCACCACCGCCGCCGCCACCACCCATCACCGCCGCCGCCACCACCAGCCGCCACCACCGCCCGCTATCAGCCGTCACCGCCCGTTGCCACAGTCGCCACCGCAAGCCGCCACCGCCAGCCGCCACCAGCCCCCCCCCACCGCCGATCGTCACCACCCACCACAGCCGCCGCCGCCCGCCACCGCCCGCCACCGCCCGCCACCACCCACCACAGCCGCCACCACCCACCACCCGCCGCCACCACCCACCACCACCAGCCGCCGCCGCCACCCACCACCCGCCGCCACCACCCACCACCACCACCAGCCGCCGCCGCCACCACCACCCACCACCACCGCCGCCACCACCCACCACCACCAGCCGCCGCCACCACCACCCACCACCACCCACCACCACCGCCGCCACCACCCACCACCGCCAGCCGCCACTACTCATCACAGACACCGCCACCCGCCACCGCCCGCCACCACCGCCAGACACAGCCGCCAGTGTCCGCCACCGCCGCCACTGTCCGCCACCGCCGCCACTGTCCGCCACCGCCGTCACTGTCCGCCACCGCCGCCACTGTCCGCCACTGTCCGCCACCGCCACCACTGTCTGCCACCGCCACCACTGTCCGCCCGCCGCCACCACTGTCCGCCCGCCGCCACCACTGTCCGCCCGCCGCCACCACTGTCCGCCCGCCGCCACCACTGTCCGCCCGCCGCCACCACTGTCCGCCCGCCGCCGCCACTGTTCGCCCGCCGCCGCCACTGTCCGCCCGCCGCCGCCACTGTCCGCCCGCCGCCGCCACTGTCCGCCCGCCGCCGCCACTGTCCGCCCGCCGCCGCCACTGTCCGCCCGCCGCCACTGTCCACCACCGCCGCCAAAGCCGCCACGGTCCGCCCGCCGCCACTATCCGCCACAGCCGCCACTGTCTGCCCGCCGCCACTGTCCGCCCGCCGCCACTATCCGCCACCGCCGCCACTGTCCTCCCGCCGCCACTGTCCGCCCGCCGCCACTGTCCGCCCGCCGCCACTGTCCGCCCGCCGCCGCCCTGTCCGCCCGCCGCCACTATCCGCCACCGCCGCCACTGTCCGCCCGACGCCACTGTCTGCCCGACGCCACTGTCCGCCACCGCCGCCACTTTCCGCCCGCCGCCACTGTCCGCCCGCGGCCACTATCTGCCACCGCCACCACTGTCTGCCACCGCCACCACTGTCCGCCCGCCGCCACCACTGTCCGCCCGCCGCCACCACTGTCCGCCCGCCGCCACCACTGTCCGACCGCCGCCACCACTGTCCGCCCGCCGCCTCCACTGTCCGCCCGCCGCCGCCACTGTCCGCCCGCCGCCGCCACTGTCCGCCCGCCGCCGCCACTGTCCGCCCGCCGCCGCCACTGTCCACCACCGCCGCCGCCACTGTCCACCACCGCCGCCGCCACTGTCCACCACCGCCGCCAAAGCCGCCACGGTCCGCCCGCCGCCACTATCCGCCACAGCCGCCACTATCCGCCACCGCCGCCACTGTCCGCCCGCCGCCACTGTCCGCCCGCCGCCACCGCCGCCACTGTCCGCCCGCCGCCACTATCCGCCACCGCCGCCACTGTCCGCCCGCCGCCACTGTTCGCCCGCCGCCGCCACTGTCCGCCCGCCGCCACTGTCCGCCCGCCGCCACTATCCGCCACTGCCGCCACTGTCCGCCACAGCCGCCACTCTCCGCCGTACGATCCCCTCTCTCCGTTAGTAAATAATTTTAATTGTTAGTAAATAATAAAAGAAATATAAATTATTAGATTTTTTTTACCCTTCAATTGGTTTTAATATTAAAATTGAAAATAATAATATAATATAAAATATAATAAAAATAATATAATATAAAATATAATTTAATTTCAAGAAATTTAACTTTACACACAAAGATGTGAAAAGGGTTCAGATTATTGGCTCAAACCTTTCATAAGAGATTCATATTGGTATATGAATGGATTATGAATGACTCATGTTAGGAGTGTAAAGTTGCCACAACATCTCAAATTAGTGTTAGATACATATGTCTTGGTTATAAGTTTTGGAAACCTATTTAAGTCCACACACAATATCGTATCTGATACGATAAAACAAACGTTTCCAATACTTTCAAATACTTTCCAGATATGTTGTGGCAACCTAAAATTGTTTGCTGGGTAGTAGAATGGCTGTAAAGTCAAAGTAGTAGCTGCGGACAGCGGAACACTTGGGGACGGGCGCTGCACCCCCACTCCGCAGGCCAGCAGGCCGGACCCCCCCCCCCCCATGCCCCGAAGGGCGAGTGCCCGCTGGCCGCGAGGGAAACCTCAGGGTGGCAAAGCAACTACAGCTACCGAACTGGGAAGGAAACGTCACTCTCCCACCTGCCGACCGCGATAGCACTGTTCGGCAAGCCCTTCTAGAGGTGGCTGAGGGCCCCGCCTAGTCCAAAAAGTGAGGGGCGTAACCAGTTGGAGCCAAGCCTAGCTCCTCGAACCCCTAACTTGCGGGTGGCGACGTGGGCGCTGCTCCTGTGTGGGTCCGTCGCGAGGCCGTGCTGGAGGACATGGGTTGTAGGCAGGGTGCCTCCTTCGGCAGCGCGGGCAGTAGTGCTTGAAGGAACACGAGGTGAAAGTGCAGCCGGGTCCCCTCGAGTGGTAGGCGAAGCAGTAGCCCGGGGGGAGCCCAGCTGCCCGGGCGCTAGAGAGAGTAAGTGCTGCCGGTCGCCCTGCCTTCTGCCTCGTCGGCTGAGTAGCGGCCTGGGCGATGCGTTGCACCGAGCGAAATTTCAAGTCCAGCCTGTAGTCCAACCATGAACAGCCCGACCTCTCCCTGTCCCATCTGAAGGCCTTGTCGTACCATATCCAGTCACCTTTGAGGGTCGTCTTCATGGTCTTCATGTAATGCGTGTAGGTAAACAGCGCCTGAGCCTCCGCTGGGTGCTTCTCGACGTAGATAGTGGCGTAAATGTCAAGGCCATGCGCCCACTGGTCCGGCGTCAGGGGCGGCTGCTTCTTACCAGCCGCCTGTGTGTCAGGGATTGTCGCAGAGGGGGACTCGAATGAACCTGATTCCCGCTCATAGGCAAGCAAGTGCCTGAGGTGCACATACTTGTTTGCCCAGACTTTCTCCCGAAGGGCTTGCGGGATGTGCACGCCCAAGAGTGGATGCTGGAGCCCGGGGTCGCCCGGAGTTGCCCCGGCCAAGGGCTAGAAAAAGTGGGGGGCTCTCTCTCCTCGGGGACTCATCGAAGGAGGACAGACTGGAGGAGCTCGCACGTCGCCTCGACGTATGCCCCCTGGCCCTGGCCCGTGGGCGACGGTCGGTGAAGGGGGGGGCAGGGCGGCTGTGGCAGCTGCGGCAGGGTCGGCCTCGGTGTTCCCCATGCCCGGAAGGCTTGTGGCATGAGAGGGCCCCCGGGCCTGCGCGATGAGCGCCTGCAGCGTCGTCCAATCGTCGGCCGAAAGGGGTGGAGGCTGCGACACTGTGCCACCCGCTGCTTTGCCGGCAGTGGGCCTCTGGGAAGTGTGATCGCCGTCCGTATCCGAGCCGCCCGAGGAGGCCCCCGAGGAGGGCGAGGTGAAACGGGCGGGCTTCTGCCCTGGCCGGCTGCGTCCTTGCACCACTGCGCTGTTGTCCTCGCGTCGACGCCGCCCGAGCCCTCTTCCGTGTTGCAGTTGCTGCATGTTCCGGCTTCTCGCCACTGTGGAAAGGTGAAAACGTAAGCATTGGGCACCGCTTTAACACTGCAACAGTATTATTAAGTAAATACTGGACATAACTGAAGCTGGACTAGTAGCAAAATGATTTTTAGTAAACTTAAATAAATAATAACAAAGCGAGGCCAAAACAGCAAGCAAGGCATGAGGCGTAAGCAAAGCTAGGAAACAGAATAAATAGCAGTGTAAATACCAGACAAACTGAAACTGAACAAGAAATAGAATAAGACCGTAATATAATGTACTTGTATTTAAGCTGAACAAATAAAAGAACAAACAGTGATAATCATGGGAAGATTTGGTAGCTTAAAGCGGGATTAATCAAGGGATAGGATGGTAGGTTAAACAGTAATATATGCATGGTATAGATTGGATAGAGTAAAACTGTAATGTTCAAGGGATGGAATGGTTATTAAAACTGTACTAATCAAGGGAGATTGGCTAGCCTAAAGCAATAATATTCTCAAAAGTGAAACAAAATTAATTGAGTATCCCACAGCAATGGACACTGCTTTAACGCTGCAAGAGGAATAGTAAGTAAATACAAGGCATAACTGAAAGCTGAACAATGCAATAAATTAATTTAGAAAACTTAAATAAAAGATAATAACACAGCATAGCCCACCCAAGCGGACAGACCGCTCGACGGCATGTGCCTGCGCTGGAGTACCACTGCAAACCACCTCAAGTCCATCATCACCCAGCAAAAATCTGCTATCAGAATAATATCAAATTCTGCTTTCAGACAACACTCAGCCCCCTTGTTTAACTCCCTAAACATGCTAAACATAATCTCACTCCACAAATTCTCCTGTGTCAACTACATTTACAAAACCCTGTTCTTAAATGCAAATCCTGCTCTGAAACTCTCCCTGGACAGATGTAATAGGACCCATTATCACCACACCAGAAATAAATATCTCTTTGATATCCCCAGAGTCAAACTTAATTTGTGTAAACACTCTATGCAAATAAAGGAACCCAGTCTATGGAACTCACTCCGTATTGAATTGAAAAGCTGTCCAACTTTTGCATCATTCAAAAACAATACTAAAAAGTACCTAATTTCATCTTCATAGTTTTTTACCTTTTGATTTAAAACTGCACTGTATCTATTGCTACCCAATCTCCCAATCTTTATGTACCCAATCTGAACATCTTTATCATTGCGATCATAGCTGTCTTCTTATATGTACTGTCAATCTGCTGTATGGTGTCTATTAATCTTGTTTAAATTACCAATCAAGCTGTCAATGTAATTAATCAGAGCTTTAATATACCAATGTGCTTTAATATACTTACTGATCTCTCTCATTTCATTTTTTTTTCTTGCAATGTATTTGTTATCATTTTATTAATTCTGATACAATTTACCTACTTAAAATTATCTGTTAGATTAAGGACCTGCCCGAAACGCAGCGCGTACTAGTGGCTTTACGAGAGTGCAATTACTGTACCATGCTATGTATTCTCACAAACCCAATGTACCTTCTTGTATATAAATAAATAAATAAATAAATAAAGTAAGACAGGACAGGGAAACAGGAGGGAACATGTACGTGCGGGAACAACAGGCGGCTACACCGTGTGGACGAGACGTCATGGATCAAACAGGCCGGGCTACGCCGGTCATAGGGCCAAACGGCTGGGGCGATCATAACGTGGGACACCGAGCAAGCAAACATCTGGGGACGAACAAACCGGGATACACCGGCCAGCCCAAACGACTGGGTACGAACAAGCCGGGATACACTGGCCAGCCCAGATGACTGGGTACGAACAGACCGTGCTACACCGGCTTGACTAAACGTCTGTGTAGGAACAAGTAAAATAAAAAGCTTGTAAAAATAATTGTAAAATTATTATGCTTGCTTGTAAAATAATTTTTACAAGCAAGTAAAATCCCACAGACTCAGACACATATCAACACAGATTTCTCAGGCAGCTATCCAAACTCTCTTCTCCTCTCACCAGTCAGCCCGTCAGATGTTGTGTCCATCATACACTCACTAAAAACCAAAGCTGGGAACATCAGTGAAATCCCATCTATTGTATACAAGAGCGCCTCCCATGCCCTTGCGCCACCTATAGCTCTGCTGTTCAACAAATCCCTTGAGTGTCATACCTTCCCTGATATCCTTAAAAAAGCAAGAGTAACGCCAGTTCATAAAGGAGGTAATCCGGCAGACATAAACAACTATAGACCAATATCGAACCTACCTATACTATCAAAAATATTTGAAAAAATTATCTACAAACAGCTCTACTATATCTCGTAAAATTCGACATCCTTAGCCCCTGTCAGTTTGGCTTCCGCTCTCAAAAGAGTACCAACGATGCAATTATTAGTCTCCTTGATATAATTTACTCAGCCCTTGACAAAAATGAGTTTCCAATTGGACTCTTCATTGACCTGAGAAAGGCCTTTGATACTGTTAAGAGGTAATCACGATTACCTCTTATGTAAACTCCATCATTATGGAATCCGAGGCCATGCACTGGACTATATCCAATCCTATCTTAGTGATAGACACCAATATGTAGCCATCAATAATATAATCTCTCCCATTCTACCAATAACCGTTGGAGTGCCACAGGGCAGCATCTTGGGACCTCTTTTATTTCTTATATACATTAATGATCTGCCTAATGTCTCTAACATTCTGAAACCTATTTTGTTTGCTGATGATACTACCCTCATCTACTCCAACCCCAACCCACATACACTAAATGGTGTTGTTAATAATGAACTAAAAAAAGTCCACTTATGGATGTCAACCAACAAACTAACACTTAACATAGAAAAGACCTACTACATCATATTTGGAAGCAAATCTACAAATGCAATTCAGCTTTAGATTGACAATGTAAACATTAGCAATAAAAATGATGGAAAGTTTCTTGGCATATTCCTAGACAAGAGACTCAACTTCAGTACCCACATACAACACATAACTAAGAAAGTCTCTAAAACAGTTGGTATACTCTCCAAAATCAGATATTATGTTCCTAACTCTGCTCTCATCTCTCTATATTATGCACTAATCTATCCCTATCTCAACTATGGTATCTGTGCATGGGGTTCAACCACTGCAAACCACCTCAAGTCCATCATCACCCAGCAAAAATCTGCTATCAGAATAATATCAAATTCTGCTTTCAGACAACACACAGCCCCCTTGTTTAACTCCCTAAACATGCTAAACATAATCTCACTCCACAAATTCTCTTGTGTCAACTACATTTACAAAACCCTGTTCTTAAATGCAAATCCTTGTCTGAAACTCTTCCTGGACAGATGTAATAGGACCCATTATCACCACACTAGAAATAAATATCTCTTTGATATCCCCAGAGTTAAACTTAATCTGTGTAAACACTCTATGCAAATAAAGGGACCCAGTTTATGGAACTCACTCCCTACTGAATTGGAAAGCTGTCCAACTTTTACATCATTCAAAATCAATACTAAAAAGTACCCAATTTCATCTTCATAGTTTTTCACTTTTTGCCTTAAAATTGCACTGTATCAATTGCTACCCAATCTCCCAACCTTTATGTTCCCAATTTGAACATCTTTACCATTGTGATCATTGCTGTTTTCTTATATGTGCTGCCAATCTGTTGTATGGTGTTTATAAATCTTGTTTATCTGTATCTTTTGCTACCCAGTCTCCCAATCTTTATGTACCCAATCTGAACATATTTACCATTGTGATCATTGCTGTCTTATATGTGCTGTCAATCTGCTGTATGGTGTCTATTAATCTTGTTTAAATTACTAATCAAGCTGTCAATGTAATCAATTAGAGCTTTAATATAACAATGTGCTTTAGTATACTTACTTATCTCTCTCATCTCATTTTTCTCTTGTAATGTATCTTTATCATTTATCAATTCTGATTGAAATTACCTACTTAAAATTATCTGCTAGATTAAGGACCTGCCCGAAACGCTGCGCATACTAGTGGCTTTACAAGAATGTAAATACTGTACTATCCAATGTATTCTCACAAACCCAATGTACCTTCTTGTATATATATAAATAAAATAAAATAAAATAAAATAAAAATAACAAGCTGGGCTACATCAGCCAGACAAACGACTGGGACGAACAAGCTGGGCTACACCAGCCAGACAAACGTCTGGGACGAACAAGCTGGGCTACACCAGCCTGACAAACGTCTGGGACGAACAAGCTGGGCTACACCAGCCAGACAAACGTCTGGGACGAACAAGCTGGGCTACACCGGCCAGACAAACGTCTGGGACGAACAAGCTGGGCTACACCAGCCAGACAAATGACTGGGACGAAGAAGCTGGGCTACACTAGCCAGACAAATGACTGGGACGAAGAAGCTGGGCTACACCAGCCAGACAAACGTCTAGGTACGAACAGGCTGGGCTACACCAGCCAGACAAACGTCTAGGACGAACAGGCTGGGCTACACCAGCCAAACCAACGTCTAGGTACGAACAGGCTGGGCTACACCAGCCAGACAAACGTCTAGGTACGAACAGGTTGGGCTACACCAGCCAGACAAACGCCTAGTTACGGACAAAACCGAGCAACACCGGACGGACAAATAACTGGGATGAACAACGCTTTGTTGGTCTGGACGCTACACCGTCCAGACAAACGTCTGTGGAAGAACATGCCGGGCGACACCGGCTGATGCAAAGGCAGCCTTTAGCAAGAAAGCTTTGGGCCTACCCACCGGGGCACCGACGCCACAAAGGCGCCTCCTGCCCGTGGGCGAGAGGGAGAGGGACAGGAAGGAAGCAGAACACAACCCAAGGCAAGCGCTCCACGGAGCGCCATGCCACGTGGGTAATGCCGATCTTGGCATGGGCCCCTAGGGTCGGGCCCTAGGGACAAAGACAACTAAATAACCCGGCCAGGAGGCGTCGCCACCAAGGGTGACGCCAGGACGCTCGCAGGGAGCCTGGCCGGACACGCATGACCGAGCGCGTCACGAACCCTGGCCCCTAGGGACAAGCCTAGGAGACGCAACATACCGGGGTCCAGGGAAGACGCCTGGGAGGGGGGGGGGGTAGGAAACGAAAGGCATCCCTGGGGCGAGGGATCCCTGTCATGAATAACGACAGTGTTCAGCCAGGTACTGGCGTGGGAAGTTGAGACGAAGGTGTTGGTTGGAGAAATTGTCGCTGAAAAACAGAAGTTTGTCGACTTCCTCCTCACTATAAAAGAAGAAGAGGATGTCCGTGCCTTCCTGTTTGATGTCGTTGGGTGTCACTCCTGCAATATCTTTAAAAAGCTTCAGGAGAGATGTCTTGGAGAATGGTTGCTCGTTGAGGGGCGTACCCCGGATCTTGTGACGCATGATGAGCTTCCTGGTGGCCGATGGGTCTCTCTCAAAGACTACACGTCACTGGAGATGGCCTCCCGTCTCTACCCGGCATAAAACACCAAGTTAGGAGTGGGGTCTGACCATCTAGAGAGACGCAAGTCTTCTGCCAATTGTTTACCCACCCGGCAGTGCTGGGTGCGAGAGAGAGGAGCTGGAGCAACGAGGACACGTCCGGCCGTGACGGTTGCCAGTTGCTGAGTTTGTGGTCTGTGATCATATATGGGTACTTATGATTATTTTATCTCTGGGTTAAATTAGATTCTTTAAATTTTCATTCTTTAAATTTCCTATATTTACAATTATTTATTTATATTCATTCTTTGTACATTCAGACTACACTATACTTTTTTTATTATTGTTTTTTCTACACAAGATTGAACAGCCTATGACCATTCTCGGTAGTGATCTTGGCCAAGAGCTCAATGTTTAGAGTGGGCAGGACAGGCTGTAGATCCCACATGATGTAGTTGCTGATTAAACTGTCAGATGAGTAAGTAACGCTCGCGGTGCAGCAAGCTGTAGTTGATGAAAATGCAGAGATGATCGCGGTGAAAATCATAGCTGAAGTGAGGTTGTTGGGAGCGTTCCATGACAGGTGGCAGCGGTCCACACCATGCAGCAGTAGCAGTAGAGGTCCAGTGAGAGTCCATGTTGTAGTCCATCGTGGCTAGGTATCGTCGTCCACACCATGCAGCAGTAGCAGTAGAGGTCCAGTGAGAGTCCAAGTTGTAGTCCATCGTGGCTAGGTATCGTCGTCCACACCATGCAGCAGTAGCAGTAGAGGTCCAGTGAGAGTCCAAGTTGTAGTCCATCGTGGCTAGGTATCGTCGTCCACACCATGCAGCAGTAGCAGTAGAGGTCCAGTGAGAGTTCATGTTGTAGTCCATCGTGGCTGGGTATCGTCGTCCACACCATGCAGCAGTAGCAGTAGAGGTCCAGTGAGAGTCCATGTTGTAGTCCAGCGTGGCTGGGTATCGTCGTCCACACCATGCAGCAGTAGCAGTAGAGGTCCAGTGAGAGTCCATGTTGTAGTCCATCGTGGCTAGGTATCGTCGTCCACACCATGCAGCAGTAGCAGTAGAGGTCCAGTGAGAGTCCAAGTTGTAGTCCATCGTGGCTAGGTATCGTCGTCCACACCATGCAGCAGTAGCAGTAGAGGTCCAGTGAGAGTCCATGTTGTAGTCCATCGTGGCTGGGTATCGTCGTCCACACCATGCAGCAGTAGCAGTAGAGGTCCAGTGAGAGTCCATGTTGTAGTTCATCGTGGCTAGGTATCGTCGTCCACACCATGCAGCAGTAGCAGTAGAGGTCCAGTGAGAGTCCATGTTGTAGTCCATCGTGGCGAGGTATCGTCGAAAACAAAACTGGGGTCACCAATGTAACGTACGGTTATGTTACGTTGTTGGGTAGATTAGATACTCATTGTTTAGTGAGTTTTCATATTTATTTAGTAGTCTTGATAACAGTAGTCGGTTGGTGGCGTTGTCGTAAACGTTGAGACGGAGCTTGGAGCAGAGCAGAGAGTTGAGTGAGGCCGGAGTCGCGGAGCTCTATGTGGGAGAGCGTGACAGCTCGATTAGGAATTGAGTGTCTGAACTTGGGGAGCGAGAGCGTTGTAGCTGGATGTGGTCGTAGTCTGCTGTCTGGTCTGTGTCAAAACTGTAGCGTCTTGGGGTCGATTAGGACTGTACACGCCGAGTGCTACATTGTTGACTGTGGAAATTGTACTGTCCGCTATTCCGATGATGATGATAAAGATTAAGCCACCCAAGAGGTGGCACGGGCATGAATAACCCGTAAGTGGTACAATTTTTTTTTCTCAGTATTCTGAGGTTGCATTTAACCATCAAGCTGTTATCGCGGGGGAGGATACTGCTTCACAGTCTTTATGAGGGTGTCCATCTGCTGGACACCTTTGTTGACCAGGAGAGTGGCTGTGATGATGGCTTTAGGGTGGCCACTGCAAGATTCAGGAACTCTTAAAGCTCTTCTAAGGTCGTTGGTTGCTTCACATTCCAGAAGATAGTGAAGTAATGGCTTTTCTGTGACAGTTTGGCAGAAGATGCACTCTCTCTGTCGGGGTTCACCAAACTCCCAGTTGCCGTTGGATGGGAAGCTGCCCTTTCTAGATGTAACAGTCATGGAAAAGAGCGGAGGTTTCCACACTGCAGTCTACACTAAGGAAACGAACATAGGAATGTGCCTAAATGCCAACAGCGACTGCCCAGACAGGTACAAGAGGAGTGTTGTTAACGCATATGTCGCCCGTGCTCTCAGCCACAGCTCAGAATGGAAGCAAGTCGACGAAGAACTCTGTAGGGTAAGGCAGGTCCTAGTCAACAACGGCTTCTCCAATGGTTTCGTCGAAGACATCATAAGAAGGAAAGTGAAACGCCATGCAACCTCTGAAGAGACAACTAACACAACACCTATACCCCCCTATTAGACTATTTTACAGGAACTTCTTTACCACAGCTCATAAAACGGAGGAAAGGGTCCTGAAAGATATTGTTAATAGAAACGTTATCCCTACAGACAAAAATCAGAGGATACAACTGACGATTTACTATAAAACCAGAAAAACGGCCAGCCTACTCATGAGAAACTCTCCAGACACAAAACAGAACGCTTTAAAAGAGACTAACGTCGTCTATGCCTTCAAATGCCCTCTTGGGGACTGTAAGCTCCAAAAAACCCAGTATATAGGCAAGACAACAACATCTCTTTCTAGGCGTTTAACGATGCATAAGCAACAGGGCTCCATTAAGGAACATATAATCTCTTCCCACAACCAAACCATCGCCAGAGAAATCCTAGTAAACAACACAGAAATCATCGATAGATACAGCGATAGCAGGTGGCTTGACATTTGCGAGGCACTACACATCAAGAAGTCAACACCAGCAATCAACAGCCAATTAATGCACAACTATATTCTACCCACCTCAAGACTCCGCTCCAATATAGAAGCATCAAGAAATATGGACCAATAGGCTTTCTACAATCACTTCTATTCAATACCCATTGTTTCGTGTTCTGTCTTGTGTTGATGAAATTAATACCCTATTAATACCACCTCTTGTTCTGTCTTGTGTTGATGAAATTAATACCCTATTAATGCCACCTCACCCCATCCACCTCTCTCAAATGTAGATATAAAATCGGAGATGCGTAAGTTCTATTCAGTTGTGTAAACTAAAGTCTTTGAAAATGTAATAAGTTTTACGAAACGCTCTCGTGTCGCGTCAGAGTAGAAATAAAAATGAATTTTGGAGAATTGATTTTTGATTTACCTCCAACAGTGAAAAGAAATATACGAAAGATTGAGAAAATTTGTGTTAGAATTATTAATCTTACTTTTTCGGTCATATTTTATAATATATGTCTACAGGAAAGACTGCTACCAAAATATACTAATATATATATATATATATATATATATATATATATATATATATATATATATATATATATATATATATATATATATATATATATATATATATATATATATATATATATATATATATGTACACACACACATATAT